>NC_140989.1:256700938-257084869 GCF_052327205.1 Somniosus microcephalus
ATGTGTTGCTTGACAGCAGACACCCTGACGCCGGCCTGCTCTTAAAGGGGGAAGGGTCAACTTTGACTGCTGCCACGCCCTGCACACTGGAGCCCTGCTGCTAGGCCTCAACAGTGCTGGTGGGACAAAATAGCGCCAGAACAGATGGAGATGGCCCGTGAAAGAGCCCAGCGCTTCTCAGACCATGCACTGAGGGTGCTGATTGATGCTGTCCAGGAGAGAAGACCCATCTTGTGCCCGGACAATGGCAGAAAGGCTCCCAGGAGAGAGTTCAGGAAAGCCTGGAGGAGCATCGCACGCAGGGTCTCCTCAAACTCAGATGTGCCCAGGACTGCGGACCAGTGCCGCAAAAAGTTCAATGACCTCTGTCGGCTGGTGAAGGTGAGTACCCTTTCCACTGTCCTCCTCATCCTTGCATGTGAGCCTCACACTATGGGCAAAGGGACCTCAAAGGCATAATGGGCAGCCCTCCTCACGCAGCAATGCCACTGGCATGATCATCAGCAGCACTTTCTGCACTGACCACACTGGCCAGGCTATTCCACCATGGGAGGCACTACACACAGCAACAGGGCACCACACTGTACTTAGAGTCCGTCCTTTCTCTTGCAGGCCAAGCTGGCAAGAAATGCGCGCAGCCGGCTGGAGACCGGTGGTGGACGGCCCCACTACCAGGCTCTAAGTGCTCTGGAGGAGAGCGTCGCTGGACTCCTGCGTCCCCGGGTGACTGGCCCTGTAGCCATCGGGGATGCGGACCCTGTGCTGGAAGCCACTGGTAAGGAGATGACCGCTTGCAGCTCTCTCGTTGCCCTAGTGCTTCCGATCTAAATCCTTTCCCACTGACGGACAAATGCGCATAATGCCACCGCTCAGGCGTCCCTCGCTGACGCCCTGTCCTCACTTTAAAGCTACTCTTGTGCCTTCCTGCTTTCAGCTGCTGAGGAGGAGGTGGCCCCTGAGGCGCCGGGTGCCAGGCCCTTGGAGGAGGAGGACGTCCAGGACGAGGAGGAAGCCGGGCCATCAGGCGAGCCCTCAGCCGTGCCAGGGGATGGCAATGAAGGGGGGACGTCTGGCATGCAGGAGAGCCAGGGGGAGGTGTTGCAGGGGAGGGCAGATCCTGCTTGCAGTGGGGTCCAGGCAGGCGGCAGGGGTCGGGCAGCTCGGCCGGCTTCTCCCCAGCTGCAGAGTCCTCTCTCCAGTCCGGAGAGTGGCCTCGGCCAGGAGGTGCGCCTCCTGCAAGAGATCTCGGTGGCGTCTGACCGGCGCCACCATGAGTTCATGGGGGTTGTGCAGCAGATGCCGCATGCCATCGAGTCCCTGGCTCAGAGTGTGGCAGCATTCGGCCAATCACAGGCCAGGGGGGTGGAGCAACTGGCCGCAGCGCACGCCAGGGGGGTCGAACTACTCGCGGCACTGCAGGAGGAGAGTCGCCAGAGAGGTGGTTCCTTCGACACATTGTCACAGCAGCTGGAGGCACATACCCGGGCAGTGCGGTCACTGACTTCTGCCACACTCCCTTTGACGCAGAGGCGTCGCACCCGCACCCGCCGCCCTGCTGCAACACAGCGGGCTGGCCTCCAGCACATAGCTGCGCCAGCTGAACTGCCAGGCCGGACGACTGCCACTGTGTCTGCTGAGCCTCACGCGCCTGGCAGCAGCCAGCTTGCCCCCCTTGGAGCATCCGACACTGCCAGTCCCCCAGCCAGGGTGCGAGGAGCTGCTGCTGCCACTGATGCTGGCCAGCCACAGCCGAAGCAGTCAGCAGCCGGCCCCTCCCGGGACGTGCGTCGTGTTGGCCGACCCCCAAGGGCATCTGTCGCGACGCATGGGGGCCCTCATGAGCCTTCCCCCAGCCTTGAGGCCGCCACAGGGCCCACGTTGAGGCGGAGCAGCAGGCCGGGCAGGGGCCGGGGAAGGCTCTCTAAGGACTCGCCCTCTCGGCACAGCCGCTAGAGTGTGGTCTCTGCGGCATTGTATATATGGGGGGGATTGTGTTTTGGGGGCTGATTTTTGTGGATGGCCGAAATTGAAGGCATTTTTTGTTTTTATGGGGGTCTTTCTGTTGGCGAGGGGGGCCCTTTTTTTGTTACGGCCAATGTTGAAGGCCATTTGGATGGCCAACTTTTGTTAGTCCTCCCCAGGTTGGGGGAGTGACATATGTTTGTGACTGTTTTTTGGGTGTGTTCTGTGTTTTTGAGTTTCATGTGGGAAGGGGCCTCAGTTTGTTAAATAAAGGTTTTTATTTATTCAGCTTGTCCAGGTGTCATGTTTCAAGTGTTTGCTGCGTTAACCGGCTGACGGCTTCCGGAGCGGCTGCCTTCAGGTGCGCTCATTCCCACAGGCCATTCCCTCACAGCGGGCCTAGAAGTGTCGAGCAATAAGCCCCCGGCGTACGGCCCTTGGGCCTTCTGGCCCCCTCCTGGCCTGCTCCTCCTCCTCCTCCCCCTCCTCCTCCTGATGGTCCTCCTGCTCGTCCTCCTCAGGTGGTGGTGCAATGTCAGGTGGCAGTGCCTGCGTCCGGCGGATAGCCAGGTTGTGCAGCATGCAGCACACGACGACGAACTGGGACACTCTATCCGGCGAATACTGTAGAGAGCCGCCGGAGCGATCCAGGCAGCGGAAGCGTTGCTTGAGGACGCCTATGGTTTGCTCTATGACGTTCCTTGTTGCTTGATGGCTTTCGTTGTATGAGTCCTCCGCTGGGGTCCTGGGCGCACAGAGCGGGGTCATGAGCCATGTGCACAAAGGGTAGCCCTTGTCCCCGATAAGCCATCCCCTTGGTGGAGGCTGTGCCTGGAACATGTCAGCCACAGTAGTCTGGCGCAGGATAAAAGCATCGTGGCTGCTTCCTGGGAAGCGGGCATTTACAGCTAGGATGCGCTGCCTGTGGTCACACACCAGCTGCACATTGAGGGAATGGTAGCCCTTGTGGTTGCGGTAAACCTCGGGATTGTCTATAGGTGCCCGCATAGCCACATGCGTGCAGTCAATGGCGCCCTGCACCATGGGGAAGCCCGCGATCCTGCCAAATCCCACTGCACGCTGCTGCTGCCTCTGTTGGGTCATGGGGAAGGAGATGAACTGGTGTCTCCTCGCGAACAGTGCATCGGTGACCTGCCGGATGCAGCGATGTACGGCAAACTGGGAGATGTTCGCGATGTCCCCAGCAGCGGCTTGGAACGAGCCGCTTGCATAAAAGCTGAGAGCCACCGTGACCTTCACTTCCACCGAGAGAGACGTCCTGGACATGAGCTGTGGCTGCAAATCTGCATGAAGCAGCTGGCAGATCTCTCCAACCACCTCCCTTCTGAAGCGCAGCCTCTTTACACAAAGTGCCGCAGACATGGTGACATAGGACACCTGCTGCCGGTATTGCCTGGGTGCGTAAGGCCTACGTTGGCGACGCCTGATGGCCCTTCTGTGTCTACGCATGGCTGCCCGTCTCTCACAGCGTCTGCGAGCCCTCCGCACATAATGCTGCAACTCAATGTTGGCCCCCCATGCAGCCCCCATAATCAAGGTCGCAACAGTGAAATCAGCAAGAGTCAAATGTCAAAGCACTGGCCAGAAGCCGGAAAGACCTCTCCTATCTTGTCCCAAATCTGGAATCTCTGTCCCTTGGTCTCTGTGTAGAAATCCAAAGCAGTGAAGTCATTGCAGCAAAATGGCTGGGCTTTATAGGTCAGTGGAGGTGCCCTTTAATTTGCGCTCCCCGAGGCCCACAGGGCCTCTGCAACGTTCCATTTTACAATTCCTAATAGCGCCACGCCCACATTGGGCGGGCGCCACTCAATTTCCGGGTTGGGGCGCTAAAACAGCGTTGCGCGAGGATATGACGTCATAAGCTGCGCGCGCACCCGAGCGGGCGCTAACACTTTGCGCCGGCGCTAAATCTCAAATGAATTTGGGCGTCGGCGCAGATCGGTCTGCATTCCGGCGCTAAGGCTTTATCGACGGAAATATAGCCCTTTTTTGGCGTTAGCGCCTGGCGCAGCCAACTGAATTTCTAGGCCTACAATTTTAAAGGGAGTGCAGGAATAGAGAGACCTGGGGGTGTATGTACACAAATCTTTGAAGGTGGCAGGACAAGTTGAGAAGGCTGTTAAAAAAGCATATGAGAACCTTGGCTTTATAAATAGAGGCATAAAGTACAAAAGCAAGGAAGTTATGCTAAACCTTTATAAAACACAGGTTAGGCCTCAGCTGGAGTATTGAGTCCAATTCTGAGCACCACACTTTAGGAAGGATGTCAAGGCCTTGGAGAGGGTGCAGAGGAGATTTACTGGAATGGTACCAGGGGTGAGGGACTTCAATTATGTGGAGAGATTGGAGAAACTGAGATTGTTCTCCTTAGAGCAGAGAAGGTTAAGAGGAGATTTGACAGAGGTGTTTAAAATCATGAATGGTTTTGATAGAGTAAATAAGGAGAAACTGTTTCCAGTGGCAGAAGGGTTGGTAACCAAAGGACACAGATTTAAGGTGATTGGCAAAAGGACCAGAGGCGACATGAGGAGACGTTTGTTTACACAGTGAGTGGTTGTGATCTGGAATTCACTGCCTGAAAGGGCAGTGGAAGCAAATTCAATAGTAACATTCAAAAGGGAATTGGATAAATACTTGAAGGGACAAAGTTTACAGGGCTATAGGGAAAGAGCAGTGGAGTGGGATTAATTGGATGGCTCTACCAAAGCGCCCACACAGGCACGATGGGCCGAATGGCCTCCTTCTGTGCTGTATCATTCTATAATTCTATGATCTCTGTAACCGCCTCCAGCCCTACAACCCTCTAAGAATTCTGCCTTCCTCCAACTCTGGCCTCTTGTGCATCTTCCATGTCTTTCGCCCCACCATTGGTGGCCTTGCCTTCAGCCATCTCGATTTCCCTCTCCAAACATCTTTCTCTGTCCACCTCTCTCTCCTCCTTTAAGATGCTCCTTAAAACCTTCCTCTTTCACCTGTCCTAATGTCTCCTTCTTTGACTCAATGTAAATTTGAGTCTGATAAGGTTCCTGTGAAGCACCTTGGGACGTTTTACTATGTTAAAGGCTCTATATAAGTGCAAGTTGTTGTTGTAGTTTATGCCCTCCCACATATAGAAATGGTATTAGCCTACCTCAGACCTCTTCTCAACAGAAGCAACTTGAGACAGCTCTGAAAATCATGAAAATACGCAGCAGAGTGTTAACAACGCCAGAGGAAAAGTGTGCAGCTGGCCGTCTCCTACGACTTATGGTTGCACGTTAAGTGTGCATCCTGTAATAGTTCACACAGAAAAAAGCAGTCCCTCCATGTTCAGACACACAGCGAGGAAGTAGAATGGCCTATAAAGTGCTAAAATGGAGATGGTTGAATAGCTGAGACAATAGGAGGCAAAATGAGAGAAGATAGATACATTTACATGACAGAGAATGTGTGAATCTCTGAGGCAGTGGGGTGGGGGGTAGGGAGGAAGGGGAGGGGAAGGCAGGTAGAAGTGGAAGCAGGAAAAACTAGCAAAGTAGAGCAGGTTACAGTGGCTCAGGAGCTTGGGAGAAGAAAAAAAGCTGCTTTTGTTGTCCAGACGAATCATTAATTAATAATCAACTGCAATGAGTTATTTTTCTGTTCTTGCAGTTGATGTTCTCTTTCCTACACTGTGGGATTATCACTAACACCTACAGAGTCAAATCAAATCAGCATCTGAGTAGGAAATAATTCATAATAAGTGCCATAGTCTGCGTCAATGTTTATTTGCAAGTATTTGTTTAAATGTTACTGTAATTTTTTTTCCTTAAACCTCAATGATAATTTAATTTTATGATTAATTTTGAGTCTAGATTTGGGGGTGTTGTGAAATTGGTCCACGTTGTGCCCATTTTGTGGATGGAAAACAGGGGGATGGGGAGGGTGCACCAAGGTCCAATTAAAGGGCCCATTTCTGGGCCAAAACGTCCAACGCCATACTGTTTCAAGCGTCACTGACACCATCCTAAAACAGGCATTTGGCCTCTTGAATATGCTAACTAAGGGTTTAATGCCTGTTTTAGGATCCCTATCAGAAAATGGTCTGCCCTGAGTGGAGCAGGCGTCGGGCCTAGTCCACTCAGGATTACGTGCTCAACACGCAGCCTAACCAGCATTTCTTAAAGGTGTCACCACTAGAAATATATATTTTTATATACTTACCTTAATGTGTAGCCAGGAGGAGCAGGAGTGCTCCTCTCGCCTCTGCAGCTTGCCCAAGAGCTGCTGCTGGACACCACTCAGTTCCCTCCCAATCACCTCTGCTGCTCGCTCCCCTCCCCGGACCTACCTGAGGACCACAGCCAGCATCATAGCAGCCCAACATTCATCCGAGCTTCACCGGTGAGCTGCCTGGGGTCGCGCGGTAGACATCCGCAGCTCCCCCAGTCTTATTAAGATGGGGCACGAGGCCTAAGGCCCAATATCAATCGGACCGCGAGCCAACTGTTCCACATCGTTCCCTGCGGCCAGTTCAGGTCAGCTTGATAGGTCAGTTCTGACATCCCTCCTCAAGGTGAGAATGTAAGAGTGACTTACAATCCCATGTTCCCAGCGGGTGGCAGGCAGTGCGGAGTGGGAGACAAGGGGCTGCAGCAGTGTGGCTCCTGTCTTCTGACCCACACTCCCAGGGAGTGCAGCTCTCTGCTGGGAGCTCAGGCCCACCCCTCTGATATACATTACCAAGAACAAGGGGAAGTTTTCATGTTAACGGGTGCTGGTCAGTGTAACATTTGCATATTGAATTATCATTGGCCCGCAGGCATCTGTAAGGAATATCTATTATATTCACATGTGATCACATGCTGAGTTGTCATTGGCCTGCAGGCATCTGTAAGGGGTCCTAACTCCATCTTGTCCACACGGTGCTGTATGATTGAAATCACAGACCTGATGCGTCATAAAAGAGTTTAAACTGTAATACTCCGTTGTCCTGCAATTTATTAGTTTTGTACAAAGTGTGCAAAACAAGACATGGTGTCAGAACAGGGATTTGAAATGGACATCGTTGGAGCTCCCTTACCTCGAATGAACTGGGAATCTTTGAACTTACATAGAGAATGGAGCAAGTTCAAGCAACACATGCAGTTGATATTCTCGGGTCCGCTGAAAAGCAAAGGGGAGGAAGAAAGATGT
The DNA here is from genome assembly GCF_052327205.1 of Somniosus microcephalus. Classification (NCBI taxonomy): domain Eukaryota; kingdom Metazoa; phylum Chordata; class Chondrichthyes; order Squaliformes; family Somniosidae; genus Somniosus; species Somniosus microcephalus. The sequence continues at coordinate 256,708,076 of NC_140989.1, forward strand.
GGATCGGAGAAAAAGGGAGAGACATTTTTAACACATGGTCTCTCACCGCGGATGAAGCAAAGGTACTGAAAAGTTATTTTGACCGTTTTGAAGCATATGTGATGCTCAAGACAAATACGATATTTGCTAGGTACAAGTTTCAGGAGAAAGTACAAGGAGCTAGTGAGTCGTTTGAACAGTTCGTGACTGAGTTAAAACTACTGGTAAAAGACTGTGAATATGCAGAAGATAAAGAGGAGATGGTCAGAGACCGCATCGTGTTTGGAATACATTCAGCTAAAGTGAGAGAGAAACTTTTGAATGTTGGGTCCGGGCTAACGCTGGACAAAGCTATAGATATAGCTAGATCGCACGAGATAGCCCAAGCACAGTTGAAAACCATAACCGGCACCACGAGCAGTTCGTGTGAACAGACAGTGCATGCAGTTAATAGACACACACCAAAGAACACCGCCCAGAGAGCGTGTTTCAGAACAGAAAGAACAGAGAGAGTTCTAAAAATGGGCGACACAGACATAAAACGCTTCAAAAACTGTGGATATTATGGAAACAAGATGCACGGGGAAAAGGAGTACTGCCCTGCCAAAGGAAGACAATGTGCTAAATGTGGTAAACAGAACCACTTTGCTAAAGTCTGCAGGACTGTTTTCGGAAGAGCAGTACACACAGTGACAGCCAAATGCCAGATAGAGAGCCAAATGCAGAGGAACTGTTTATTGATTCTGTGTCACAGAAAAAACAGATTTCAGAGACTGAGCAAGCCTTTGCCGATATTGAGATAGGAAAACAGGGCACAGAGCTTAGGTTTAACCTAGACACTGGAGCTCAGGTTAATGTAATTCCTCTGAGTGAGTATCACAGCTTGAAGGATGAGTGTGAGCTACAGCCCACCTCATGCAGACTGATCAGCTATGGGGGTGAGCAGCTCATTGTAAAAGGCACATGCGTGATGAAATGCAAGTACAAAGAAAGAAAGCAACATGATGTTGGACTTTTGCATTATTGACACTCGAGCACCTTCAGTGCTAGGTCTAAAGGCATGTTTAGACATGGACCTCGTCAAGCTAGTGCTATCATTGACAGCACCAGTCGAGAAGCAGACAGTCCTGGAGGAGTTTGCTGATGTTTTCAAAGGAATCGGACTATTCCCAGGTGAATGCACTATTCACCTTGACCCAGCAGCAATCCCTGTGGTTTGCCCACCGAGAAGGATACCCCTTGCTCTATGGAGTCGCCTGAAGGAGGAGCTGCAGAGCATGGAGAATACAGAAATCATCGTCCGGGAAACAGAACCGACAGAGTGGGTCAACGCGATAGTAGTGGTTGAGAAACCACGTACAGGCAAGTTCAGAGTCTGTCTCAACCCCAGAGATTTGAACAAGGCTATCAAACGCCCTCACTACCCTCTACCAACGCTAGATGACATCACACCCAAGCTAGTAGGAGCACGTTACTTCAGTGTAATGGACGCACGATCAGGATACTGGACTATCAAGCTCACGGAAGAGTCATCTAAGCTAACAACGTTCAACACACCATTTGGACGCTACTGATTTCTGCATTTACCATTTGGTCTTATCTCAGCTCAGGATGAATTCCAGCGGAAGATCGACGAAACCTATGAAGGCCTCGACGGCATAGTCGCAATCGTAGATGACATCCTCATCTATGGCAGGAATAGAGAGGAACATGACAGGAACCTCCGTGCGATGCTACAAAGATCACGGGAGAAAGGTATCTGGCTCAACCCCAAGAAAAGCATAATCGGATCCACCGAGATCAGTTATTTCGGGCATCGCCTCTCAACTGATGGCATTAAGCCGGATCCAGAGAAAATCTCCGCCATCAAGAAGATGGAGCCACCGAAGAACCGCGCAGAGCTAGAGACAGTACTAGGCATGGTTAACTACTTAGCCAAGTTTGCCCCGAGCCTCTCCGAAATCAACGCACCCATGCGTCAGTTGCTCAAACAATCCAATGAGTTCTTGTGGGACAAACAACATGACACAGCATTTCAGAAAATGAAAGACCTAATCACCAGAGAACCAGGACCAGTTCTTGCCTACTTCGACCCCAACAAAGAGCTCAGACTACAAGTGGACACGTCAAAGTACGGACTAGGTGCAGTATTACTGCAAGAAGGAAAGCCCATCGGCTACGCTTCCAGATCTCTCTCAGACAGTGAAATCAACTATGCTCAAATCGAGAAAGAGCTATATGCAATTCTGTTTGGATGTAAGCGTTTCCACCAGTACGTCTATGGCCGACAAGTCATTGTGGAATCCGACCACAAGCCCCTCGAGTCAATCATGAGGAAACCACTAGCCGCAGCCCCACCAAGGCTACAGAGAATGATCCTTCAGCTACAGAAGTACGACTTCACAATCATTCACCGTACAGGCAAAGACATTCCTGTCACAGACACGCTCTCCAGAAAGTCTCTTAGCTACCAGGACAGCAGCCTCAGTGAAGGCATGGATGTGCAGGTGCATATGGTGTACAACAGCTTACCTGTGAGTGACTCAAAACTGAAGGAGATCTGAGCAGAAACAACGAAAGATACACAACTCACACTGCGGAGCAAAGTCATACACGAAGGATGGCCTGAGGGAAGGAGGAAATGCCCTCAGAGCATATCTGAATTCTGGAACCACAGGGACGAACTGTCACAAATCAACAGAATCGTCTTCAAAGGGGAGAAAATCATCATTCCTACCAGGCTCAGAGAAGAGATGTTGATAAAAATTCATGCTGGACATATGGGCATGGAAAAATGCAAAAAAAGAGCACGTGACATTATGTTTTGGCACGGAATGTGCAAACACATTGAGGACATTGTCGGAAAATGTTCCATTTGTCTAGAACGCCGCCCATCAAATGTCAAAGAGCCCATGATACCTCACCGTATCCCAGACAGGCCCTGGCAGGTCACGGCAACGGATCTGTTCACATGGAACAATGAGGACTACATAGTGACTGTTGATTACTACAGCAGATTTTTTGAACTGGACAAGCTTCACAGCACCACATCTGCAGCTGTGATCCACAAGCTAAAGGCAGCCTTTGCCAGGCAGGACATTGTAGAGACTTTAGTCTCAGACAATGGCCCCCAATACAAATCAAAAGAGTTCGAGTCATTTGCCAAGGCATGGGATTTCACACATGTCACATCAAGCCCACATTACCCTCAAAGTAATGGCCTTGCTGAAAAAACTGTCCAGATTGCAAAAATACTCATGGACAAAGCCAAAGCGGACAAAAGAGACCCCTACATCAGTCTCCTTGAGTACCGCAACACTCCGGTTGACAACTGCAAGTCACCAGCACAGCTGTTGATGAGCCGCAGACTTCGCTCAATCCTTCCAAGCACCAACCAGCAGCTGCAGCCAGAGGTCGTCAGCTGCAAGCAAGTGCATGCAAAACGTGTACAGAGACAGCAACACCAAAAGAGATACTATGACAGGTCAGCTAGACTACTGCCGCCACTGCACAATGGAGAATCCATCAGAATCCAGGAGCATGACTGCTGGAAGCCAGCAGTTGTCATCCAGCCAGCTGACACTGAGCGATCGTATCACGTCCGCACCCCAGAAGGACAGGTGTACTGCCGCAATCGCAGGCACCTCCTGAACACCAAGGAACAACACCGTCATTCCAACGAGAGGATCAGTTCAACAGAGTGTGATGAACAGAGCAATACACAAAACACATCATACTTCCCTGAACCTAAACCTGAACCTGATTTGTTGACCAATTCAGGAGCATGCTCAGTTCCATACCACACAAGGTCGGGACGAGAGGTCAAGCCTAGAGTTATCCTTGACTTGTGAACTGTCAAAGGGTGTAGGCGGATCGCTGCCCTAAAAAAAAAACTGTACATCGTTATTGAAACGTTGAGATGTTTTCAGTCCATTTAAATGCTGAGTTTACTTATATGTTTATGCTACCGAGAACATTATGTAGAAGAAAGGTTTAAAAGTAATGCATAACATTTTTCTTTTAAAAGAAAGGGGATGTAACATTTGCATATCGAATTATCATTGGCCCGCAGGCATCTGTAAGGAATACCTATTATATTCACATGTGATCACATGCTGAGTTGTCATTGGCCTGCAGGCATCTGTAAGGGGTCCTAACTCCATCTTGTCCACACGGTGCTGTATGATTGAAATCACAGACCTGATGCTTCATAAAAGAGTTTAAACTGTAATACTCCGTTGTCCTGCAATTTATTAGTTTTGTACAAAGTGTACAAAACAAGACAGTCAGGACCAAGAAACCCCGGGACAGAAACTGGCCAGAGTACTGCCACAGGAAAATGTTCAGCTTTTGTACACTATACTGTAAATGCATGATTAAAAACTATAATCATCTAGGCCTTTAAATAATAAAGGAACTTTTGGTTTCTATTTAAATTTGCCAAGTTTTATTGTTGATGGTGATATACAGCTTGTAGCTGTAGTTATTGGCTGTTCAGTTCTAGTGTAGTTGTGGAGGTCCTATGGATATACTCGTGAGGAGGAGGTAAGGGCACAAGAAAGAATTGAATGAGAGTCATTTGGCCCAGGAAATCTGCTGCTGAGAATGTACCCTGGAGGCTATCACAGCCAAGTTTGATGCCCATATATGAACACTATCCAAAAGGGTTATAATCAGCAGTCCCTCGTCAGGGTCAGTTATAACATCCATACCATCACCAATTAGGTTTGCCAACTCTGGTTGGATACATCCTTGGAGGTTTCATCACATGACCTCTTGTCTCCAATCGCCCTGCCCAGTTAAACTGGCTTTTTTTATTCTTCTCCAATATTTTAATAACTAATAAACCAAAGTGAAAAATACACTATTTTGTTAATGCAACCTATGATCTGTCCGCCTGAGTTGCTCACAGCAGCGTCCTGGAGATTAATCTTTAATTCCTGGAGACTCCAAGGCAACCTGAGAGGCTTGGCAACACTAACACCAATGCTCAGACCTAGGGTTGAACCTTGACCCTTCTTGGCTTGTGTGGCTCAGTACCACACAATGTGCACGTTTACCTATTAAGTCGTATGAATATCAAAAGACACCCTCAGGAAGCCCTGGGTCTAATCAATATGTACAGCAATGGAAAATAGCTCAAACGCTGATCATTTTCATACGTTTGTTTTTTTTCTCACAGATTAACATTGATTTTACGACGCGAGAGATTATTACCAAAAACATTGGTGAGCCGACCCACTCCAGCTTTGAACAGGCACAAAAAATAATCTACTGCCTGATGGCAAAAGACTGTTACCCCAGGTTCCTGAGATCGGACGGCTACCTGGAACTGGTAAACAAGACAGACAATAGTCAATAGAATTGAAGCCATTCGTCTCCTGACATTATATAGAATGAGCAGCGGGTAATGTCTCCAGAACAGTAGTTAGTTACCAGCTGGACACTGAGAATATTGTAAGCATTTTAAGATTGTGTGGATTGTTCAGGCTGGATCTGAAATAATTAACAACAAAAATGAGAAAAGAAATGTTCCCATACGTTTAAACTCCTCAAATCCTAAAGAAAAATGCTCACAACACATTTAGTTTCTTAGTTATTGTCAGAAGATTTGAATGTGCTTGTGTTACTCTCCAAGCCTGGTTTAAGCACTGAACTGTAGACAGGTAAACCTTGTTGTTACTAATGTTGTGCAGGAACTCCCCAAAGTAGTTCTCCTTATTTGGGATCAAAGTTTGAACTCTGCTGTTAAAAATAATAGAGCTTTAGCCAGGAGCAGTGAACATAATATTTGGCACGAAAGAGTCTATAATTGCATAAGTTAAAACAATAAGGTTTGACTGTATCCAGACACAGTTCTTGGCTAACTCATGACATGAACCCAAATCTCTTACATTGATGAGGCGATCACACTAATCATGAAAAGTGAATTCAGACCTGCAGTGCAATATTCTCATTGTGTGTTTTCAAATAGACTTTGGCATAAGTTGAAAGGACTGTTGTCATAATTAGCATTGTAAACTGAGACATTACTCATTACCGATGGCACTTTTCTTTCTATTTTATTTAAGTAGTTGTTTACTTTCTGCATTTATTTGTATAAGTTGCAGTTACTCGACAAAAGTAATACAGAAAATCTAAAGGAGTGGGCTGAGTTAAAGGCATCCACTCCAAATTTGACAATAATGCACTTTAGGTGACTTGGGAGAGTAGAGCTACTCCCTTAAATGTCTTTACATTTGATAAGGAAGACCAATAATGGGCTATCACAGACTCTGTAATAGTTTACTACTGCCATTGACTACTCAAATCATTTACTACGGTCACCAGCTATTAGTTTACTATTATCAACTGCTATCATAGTTTCCAACTTTATCACTTTGTAATAGTTATTTTTTTAAATGGTTAATGATTTTAACAACAGAATAAAATCATACTCCAAACTCGGATTGTTGCTCTGTACTCTAGCTTTCATTTAAGTAACACTTGATTTTGTTCTAAGGCTCTGAGATTGTATTTAATAAATTGAATTAAGCTTTAGTAGTTTATTCAAGAAACCCACTGGTTTTGGGTGGGAGACCAATGGGACACTATGCAGGTGAAGCCTGGGAGTTAAAATCTTCTGGACCTCATGCTGTCGAAGTTGGGATGATTTTCTGCCCGTCTCGGACTATGCCCACACAACTGCCGCCCTGAGTTAAAATCGGGACTAATACTACAGTAGCAGTTATAAGATGCACTGCATAAGCAGTCCCTACACACCTGTTAGTTTCTGTTACATTTTCATCTATGTCTCACCACCTCTACTGCACTAAGTGCACCCAGATTTGACGTTACTTAATCACTTCTTGATTTGCCTTTTCTTCTCTATTACTTATTCCAGCCTGGGTAGTCTCCTGCCAACCATGAGCAATGGCCTTTCGTCTTTGGTTCTCGACCTTAAAAACAAAACTCGCTCATTAACAAGAAGAAAATTACAAAAACAAACTTTGTTTTAAAAATAAGCCATGAAAGATTATATATAATCCCTTCTTCTTCTTAGGCAGTCCCTCGGAACCGAGGATGACTTGCTTCCACATTAAAAAAGAGTTCTCAGTTGACTGATGAGTCCAATGCGGGACCTACAGTCTCTGTCATAGGTGGGGCTGACGGTGGTTGAAGGGGCGGGTGGGTGGGGTGCTTGGGTTGACGTGCGTTCCGTGCGTTGCCTGCACTTGGCTTCCGCTTGCTCCCGGCGAAGATACTCGAGGTGTTCGCCGCCTTTTCGGATGCTTCTCCTCCATTTTGTGCAGTCTTGGGCCAGGGATTCCCAGATGTTGGTGGGGATGTTACACTATTTTAAGGAGGCTTTGAGGGTGTCCTTGAAGCATTTCCTCTGCCCCCCTGGGGCTCTCTTGTCATGCCGGAGCTCCGAGTAGAGCGCTTGTTTTGGGAGTCTCACATCGGGCATGCGGACAATGTGACCCGCCCATCGGAGCTGATCGAGCGTGGTCAAAGCTTCGATGCTGGGGATGTTGGCCTGAGCAAGAACACCGACGTTGGTGCGCCTATCCTGCCAATGGATTTGCAGGATCTTGCAGAGGCAAAGTTGGTGGTACCTTTCCGATGGTTTTATGAAGGGGAAGTCATGTTTGACAAATTTGCTCGAATTCTTTGAGGATGTAACATACAGGGTGGATAAAGGGGAACCAGTGGATGTAGTGTATTTGGACTTCCAAAAGGCATTTGACAAGGCATATGAGAACACATGGGTATGATCTGGTGGCCATTATGGAAACATGGCTGCAAGATAATCATGACTGGGAACTAAACATACAAGGGTATTTGACAATTAGGAAGGACAGACAGGAAGGAAAGGGAGGTGGGGTTGCTATAATCAAGGATGGAATCACTGCAATAGTCAGAAATGATATTGGGTCAAAGGATCAGGATATTGAAATAGTTTGGGTGGAGATAAGGAATAAGAAGGGGAAAAAGTCACTAGTGGGCGTAGTCTATAGGTCTCCTAACAGTGGCAACTCTGTTGGTCGGAGTATAAATCAGGAAATAGTTGGGGCTTGTAATAAGGGAACAGCTATAATCATGGGGGATTTTAACTTTCATATTGACTGGACTAATCAAATTGGGCATGGCAGCCTTGAGGAAGAGTTCATAGAGTGTATTAGGGACGGGTTTCTTGAGCAGTATGTAACTGAACCAACCAGGGGGCAGGCAATCTTAGATCTAGTCCTGTGTAATGAAACAGGATTAATAAAAAAATGTCCTAGTAATGGATCCCCTTGGAATGAGTGACCATAATATGGTTGAATTCCAAATTCAGTTTGAGGGTGAGAGAGTTGGATTTCAAACCAGCATACTGAGCTTAAATAAAGGAGACTATGAAGGTATGAGAGTAGAATTGACTAAAGTGGACTGGGAAAACAGATTAAAGTGTAAGGCGGTACAAGAGCAGTGGTCTACATTCAAGGAGATATTTCACATCTTTCAAGATAAATATATTCCACTGAGGAAAAAGGGGAGTAAAAGAAAAGACAGCCATCCGTGGCTTAGTAAAGTAATAAAGGATAGTATCCGACTGAAAACAAGGGCATATAAAGTAGCCAAATCTAGTGGGAGGATAGAAGATTGGGAAGCATTTAAAAGCCAGCAAACAATAACTAAAAGATTAATTAAGAAAGGGAAGATAGATTATGAAAGTAAACTAGCAAAAAATATAAAAACAGATAGCAAGAGTTTCTACAGCTATATAAAAAGAAAAAGGGTGGCTAAAGCGAACGTTGGTCCCTTAGAGGATGGGACCGGGAAACTAGTGGTGGGGAACATGGAGATGGCAAAGACGCTGAACAAATATTTTGTATCAGTCTTTACAGTAGAGGACACTAAAAATATCCCAACACTGGACAAACAGGGGGCAATGGGGGGGGGGGGAGGAGCTAAAGATGATTAAAATCACTAAGGAGATGGTACTCAGTAAAATAATGGGACTTAAGGCGAATAAATCCCCCGGACCTGATGGCCTACATCCTAGGGTCTTGAGAGAAGTGGCGGTAGGGATTGTGGATGCATTGGTGATTATTTTCCAGAACTTCCTGGACTCAGGAAAGGTCCCGGCAGATTGGAAAACTGCTGATGTAACACCCTTATTTAAGAAGGGAAGTAGACAAAAAGCTGGAAACTATAGACCAGTTAGCCTAACATCTGTGGTTGGCAAAATGTTGGAGTCCGTTATTAAGGAAACAGTAACAGAGCATTTGGATAAACATAATTTAATAGGAAAGAGTCAGCATGGTTTTATGAAGGGGAAGTCATGTTTGACAAATTTGCTCGAATTCTTTGAGGATGTAACATACAGGGTGGATAAAGGGGAACCAGTGGATGTAGTGTATTTGGACTTCCAAAAGGCATTTGACAAGGTTCCACACAAAAGATTACTGATCAAGATAAGAAATCACGGGATGGGGGTAATATACTGGCATGGGTGGAAGATTGGCTATCTAACAGAAAACAAAGAGTTGGGATAAATGGTTCATTCTCGGGCTGGCAATCAGTAACTAGTGGTGTTCCACAGGGGTCAGTGCTGGGACCCCAACTCTTTACAATCTATATTAACGATTTGGAGGAAGGGACCGAGTGCAACATATCCAAGTTTGCTGACAATACAAAGATGGGAGGGAAAGCAATGAGTGAGGAGGACATAAAAAACCTGCAAAAGGACATAGACAGGCTAAGTGAGTGGGCAGAGATTTGGCAGATGCAATATAATGTTGGAAAGTGTGAGGTTATGCACTTTGGCAGAAAAAATCAAAGAGCAAGTTATTATCTAAATGGAGAGAAACTGCAAAGTGCTACAGTACAAAGGGATCTGGGGGTCCTGGTGCATGAAACACAAAAAGTTAGTATGCAGGTGCAGCAGGTGATCAGGAAGGCCAATGGAATCTTGGCTTTTATTGCAAGGGGGATGGAGTATAAAAACAGGGAAGTCTTGCTGCAGTTATACAGGGTATTGGTGAGGCCACACCTGGAATACTGCGTGCAGTTTTGGTTTCCATATTTAAGAAAAGATATACTTGCTCTCGAGGCGGTTCAGAGAAGGTTCACTCGGTTGATTCCGGAGATGAGGGGGTTGACGTATGAGGAAAGGTTGAGTAGGTTGGGACTCTACTCATTGGAGTTCAGAAGAATGAGAGGCGATCTTATCGAAACATATAAGATTGTGAGGGGGCTTGATCGGGTGGATGCGGGGAGGATGTTTCCACTGATGGGTGAGACTAGAACTAGGGGGCATAATCTAAGAATAAGGGGCTGCGCTTTCAAAACTGAGATGAGGAGAAACTTCTTCACTCAGAGGGTAGTAAATCTATGGAATTTGCTACCCCAGAGAGCTGTGGAAGCTGCAACATTAAATAAATTAAAAATGGAGATAGACAGTTTCCTAGCAGATAAGGGAATTAGGGGTTACAGGGAGAGGGCAGGGAAGTGGACATGAGTCTAGATTCGGATCAGCCATGATCTTATTGAATGGCGGAGCAGGCCCGAGGGGCCGTATGGCCTACTCCTGCTCCTACTTCTTATGTTCTTAGCAGCAATGGGAAATTCTACCCGATAGGAGCTGCTTTTCCACTGATGTTATGATTATTAATCTTCTGCCGTGGGTAATATATGAAGTACTCTTAATATGACCTGGCATGAGTCAGACTTCTCCAGGCCTACTTGTAGTAAAGGGCTTAAGGTTCCTTTTAGATCACTCCTATATCAGGGTACGGTAGTATAGTGGATATTTTACTGGACTAATAACCCAGCGGCCTGGACTAATGATCCAGAGACATGAGTTCAAATCCCACCACTAGAAGCTGGGGAATTTAAATTCAGTTAGTTAATAAATCCGGAATAAAAAGTTAGTATAAGTAATGGTGACCATGAAACTGCCGGATTCTCATAAAAACCCATCTGGTTCACTAATGTCCTTTAGGGAAGGAAATCTGCCGTCCTTACCTGGTCTGGCCTATATGTGACTCCAGACCCACAACAATGTGGTTGACTCTTAACTGCCCTCTGAAATGGCCTAACACACCACTCAGTTGTAACAAACCACTACAAAGAAATATACTGTAGCGGTTCAAGAAGGCAGCTCACCACCACCTTCTCAAGGGCAATTAGGGATAGGCAATAAATGTTGGCTTTGCCAGTGGCGTCCACATTCCATGAAGGAATAAAAAGATATATATATCCCACGTCCAGTGGCCTCGCACCAATCGGGAGGTTCTGCACAGGCCGCTCACCAGCTGCTGCCGCTGGAAGAGATAGCAGATTTAAAGGGACCACGCATGAAAAAAAAATTGGTGGGAACATTTTTTTTTCATTGATTCAAGAATTTAACTTGATTTTTGATCAGTTTTAATTTTCTGCTTAGTTTCTGTCGCTACTTGTCGGGCTTTCAACAGATAAGCAAAATATGAGACAAAACTTTTTCTTAAGCTTTTTGAACACATAGTGGGAGTTTAAACTCCCCTCTGCCAGGCAAGGGGTGGGGAGGGGCAGGGGGGTGGCGGGTGAAGATAAAATGGAATGAGTGAATTACCCACCTCGTCTCCAATCTGTTTTTAAAATGCCTCATTTGTCAGGCGTATGAAGCGGCCGCCTGAGACAATAGGACCCCAATGGCATCTTATCCAGGAAGACACTTACAATGGCCGCCCCGACAGAAAGAACCTGGTCAGATTTCAAAGGAAAGGCAAATCGGGCGGGGTGTATAATATGCGGCCGATCCGCCATCAACCATTTTTACATGCCCCGTTGAAGTTGAAAGTTCCATCCATTATTTCTTCTGTTACTTCCTGTGCTCACCCTTTTTGTTACCATTGTAGTGTCCTGCATTATGGACCTTGGCCTAGATTTCATTAAACACACTACCCTCCCTAGAGTAACTCTACATTGCATTTCATATCAAGGAAAACAGGTTCTGATGACAAATTTCTCACATGTACATAAATGTAAAACTTGACGAATTACATGAGGTCTTGTTAACAATTTCTGTGCGTAGCAACAGTGCAGCAAACTTTATTTAATACATAATGGCCCAGAAATTCGGGTCGGAGGCTTCCCGCGGGTGCAAGCCCCCGACCTACACTTTCCTAGCGCGCCGGCCATTGTACTGTGGGCCCGCGTGGGATTCTGATCCTGGGCCTGCTCCAACTGCCGGCGCGCAGTGCTTGTGTATCCCAGGGGGGCAGTTAGTTCGATGCGTCCCCTGGGATCACGTGGGCCATGGAGAGCCAATGGTAGCAGGGAATGCTTCATTCATAAGTTTGACAGGAAGAGCTGTCAAACCTATAAATACTATAAGCCCCAAAACATCATTAAAACTTCAAATATTTTTTTTTAAAACATCACATTTTTAAAATAACTATAAATTACATGAAATAACTATTTTAAACAATAATTTAAATTTTTGAAAAAATTAATTACATTTTCTAACAGGGCTAAAAATAAACATACCTTTCTTTAAAGTATTTAAAAATAATAAACCTGTGGAAAAAATGTTTTAATTTTAATTAATTCACCACTTACCTTGTTAAAAGCAGGCCTTGCGCCTGCTTTTTAAAAGTATAACTGCTGGAGACTTACCCTCCCGGAAAAACCTGGAAAAGAAAGTAAGTTCGATGCGCACACGCTGCCTCTCCGGCGCACGCGTTCCACCTCTGAACCCCTTCTTTCAGGGGAATGGAAGTGCCGGTTTCCCACGCATGCGCAGTGCATGCACGAAACCGGCATTTTTGTTAGGCCTACGGGTGAGTACCCAGTGTGTACTCACGCGTTGGGACCCGAATTTCTGGGCCAATGTAAATTAGCTTTGTGACCAGTGATGTATTTTGAGAAATAAAGGTCAGCTGAAATACTTCCACTTGTTTTGGCGCTGTCTTAACGACTGTTCCCTCTTTAGAGATTGATTTCACTTCCCAAATAATTTCTGCTGAGCTGTACAAAACCATTGCTTTTTGGAATTCACCAGTTGTCATAGCTACCACAATGTTTCCAATTATGTTTTACCTGTTTATAAATACTGTGCTCACAAGGGTAGGGAAACACAGTGGCTGGAATCTTTACCTTGGAGTCGGGTTGGGTGCGTGTGGGCCACATAGCAGGTTGCCATTCCGAAGATTTGAACAGCGTGTTCTGCACTGCATGTTTAACTCAATGGAACCAATTGAAAGACTCATGCGAGTTTCTCGGCCCAATTAAATGGAGCGGTTCTGATAACGTCACCGATGACTCGTTTTCAGCGTGGATATTTAAAGCAGCCTTGCACACATCTCATTTGAAGGTTGATTTTGGAGTGTTCAAGGTGATTGCAAGAGCTCTAAATTGTGGAATAACACTGACAATTCTGTGGGCCATGGAGACACAAAAACAGAGGGCAGTCCCAAGTTTCCCAGATGCCTCCCTGGAAGTGCTGGTCTAGGGAGTAAGAGACGCAGGGAGGTCCCCTTCCTTGTGGATGACAGAAAAAGTACAACAAAAGACACTAAGCAGGCCTGGCTAGAGATCGCAGAGGAGGTCAGCAGCAGGGATCTGGTGAGGAGGACGTGGATCCAGTGCAGGAAATGATTCGATGATCTCATGAGGTCAGGAAAGGTGAGTACAATGCCACACTCACCTTCATCCTGATGTGCCTGTCACCCCAATCCCATCACTCTGCCTTCTCAAGCCTACTCCTGCACATCATTCCTCACACCAACCTACCTTGCAGGTCCACCCATCCCTCTCTGTGTATGCACCTACTCACATCCCCATCTGACTAACCACTACAGACACTCACCCTCATCCTAATGCAATCATAGCAAGTAACACCACTGAAGGAGGCCATTTGGCAATGTCACGCCACTCCCTCATAGTCACCCTCTACAGATGTAGCCCATCCATTCATTACACTCATTCCATCACTCTCCCTCAAAGTTCTCTTCTTTCCCTCCTTGCAGGAGAAGAGAGCCCAGAACAACAGGGAGGCACAGTGAACCGGAGGTGGTCCTCCAATATTTACCAATTTGACTCCAGCAGAGGAGGAGGCACTAGAGATCTCTGGAGTTGCAGAACTGCTGGCGGCGGGAGACAGAGAGAGCGGGACTTCCCAGCAACCTGGTGACAGAATTAAATCTCATACAGCCACATGGCATACAGCAGTCACTCATATGGGGACTGATGTCAGCAGCCAGTGAAATGTCATCATGTGTCTTCACAGTAGAAGACACAAAAAGCATACCAAAAATGGTGAAGAACCAAGGATCTAATGAGGGTGAGGAACTTAATGTAATTAATATAAGTAGAGAAAAAGTACTAGAGAAACTAATGGGACTAAAAGCCAACAAATCCCCTGGACCTGACGGTCTACATCCTAGGGTTCTATAAGAGGTGGCTGCAGAGATAGTGGATGCATTGGTTTTGATCTTCCAAAATTCCTTAGATTCTAGAACGGTCCCAGCGGATTGGAAGGTCACAAATGTAACACCGCTGTTCAAGAAAGGAGGGAGAGAGAAATCAGGGAACTACAGGCCAGTTAGCCTGACATCAGTCGTCAGGAAAATGCTGGAATCCATTGTTAAGGAAGTGGTATCAGGGCATTTAGAAAATCATAACATGATTAGGCAGAGTCAACATGGTTTTATGAAAGGGAAATCGTGTTTGACAAACTTATTAGAGTTTTTTGAGGATGTAACTAGCAAGGTAGATAAAGGGGAATGTAGTACAGTGGATGTAGCATATTTGGATTTCCAAAAGGCATTCGATAAGGTGCCACATAAAAGGCACAAGATAAGGGCTCATGGGGTTGGGGGTAATATAGTAGCATGGATAGAGGATTGGTTAATGGACAGAAAGCAGAGTGTATGGATAAACGGATCTTTTTCAGGTTGGCAGGCTGTAACTAGTAGGGTGCCGCAGGGATCAGTGCTGGAGCCTCAGCTATTTACAATCTATATTAATGACCTAGATGAAGGGACCGAGTGTAATGTATCCAAGTTTGATGACGATACAAAGCTAAGTGGGACAGTAAGCTGCGAGAAGAACACAAAGGCCTAGAAATTCGGTTTTGGCGCAGCGAGGGCTTTAGCGCCGGAAGTTAGTGCCGGCGCTAAGTCCCCCTGCGCGCACCAAAAATTCAGTAGCGCCGCGCCCAAACGGCTGCCGGCGCTACTGAGGGGTCTCAGCGCCTCAAAACTGGCGCCACGCACCGCATTGCGGCGCTATTCCGGCGCTGCGGCGCCCGCTGCGGTGCGGCAGGCTCGGGAAGTGCAGGCCTCCTCCTTCCGTTAAGGAGGAGCTGCCTGCACCCGGCCGCGGCCCGCGATAATCTTTTTAAAAATGAGCCCGGCACCTCGGACAAGTGCCGGGCTTGCTTCTGTTCCGGGGGGGTGGGGGGGGAAGTCCGGGGAGGGAGCTGCGGCCAGGCGGCCGGCGGGAAAGCGGCCGGCCGCCGCGGGGCCTTTAATGCGCCGGCGCAAAGTTCTGTAAGGCACCTCTGCCAGAACGTTGCTTGCGGCTGCCACGGGCGAGGCGGCCGCAACTCAATTTCCGAGTTCGGGCGGGTTACCATGGCAACCGGGACGCTGCGCACACCGATGACGTCATCGGTGCCGGCGCAGCGCTACCGGCCTAACGCCGATTTAGGGCCCCTGTCAATTTCTAAACTGGCCATAACTTTGGCGCTAGGCCCTCTAGCGCCTCAAAAGCGGCGCTAAGGCCAGTGAATTTCTAGGCCAAAGAGTGCAAAGAGATATAGATAGACTAAGTGAGTGGGCATAAAGGTGGCAGATGGAGTACAATATAGGGAAATGTGAGGTTGTTCACTTTGGTAGGAAGAATAGAAAAACAGAATATTTTTTAAATGGTGAGAAACTTTTAAATGTTGGTGTTCAGAGAGATTTGGGTGTCCTTGTGCAAGAAACACAAAGCTAGCATGCAGGTACGGCAAACAATAAGGAAGGCAAATGGCATGTTGGCCTTTATTGCAAGGGGGTTGGAGTACAAGAGTAAGGAAGTCTTGCTGCAATTGTACAGGGCCTTGGTGAGACCACACCTGGAGTACTGCGCACAGTTTTGGTCTCTTGGGGTGAATGGTGAGACATTACTTAATCTCTAGCAATGGGGGTTTGGGTGACTTGAATAGTTTGCTCATTGTAGGACTGCTTTGTGATGTTGTTGGGGCAGGGTGGGAGGGAGTTAATACAGCATCTGGCAGCCATATGGGTGCACTGGTGCAAGTTAAGTAAATCTGGCCATGATGAGGCCATCCTGGGCCTCCAGGGCAGCAATGTGCACCGCTGCTGGTGCCATCTCCACCTCAGGTTCCTCCTCCTCCTTTCTGTGTTCCACCTGTTTCTTCTCCTCCTCTGAAGAGGCTCTGCATTCTGCGCCACGTTTTCAGTCGATAGCTGTAAGATTTGCAAAATTTCTACATTTCCCCAAAGGTTATCCATATATATAAAAGGATATGTCTGTCTGTCTGTCTCTCTGCCTATCTCCCTCTCCGGCTATACAATCAAAAGTTATAGAGCGTACCTACACATATATTATATCAAAAGAAAGCTTATCATTAGGGGACTCTTGTAGGCATATTTACTTTTTCGTCACACAAACATTGTTTGCACAGTGTACAAAAAACTTTCAAAAATACTCAAAAATTCACTCATTAGCGCTTGACCAATCCTACCTCTCATTAGCGTTGAGTGACGTGCTGTTTGACCAATCCTACAGTTCACTCACCTGATGGTTGACCAATCGCTGCATCACAGGCGGGACCTAATGCTCCAGTCTCCCTAAACTTCGCCGCCATTTTTTTCATCCCCACAGGGACACCACCAGCCAAACAAACACCCACATTCCGACTCCGGCAGCGGCAGGTGAGTTTCCACGCAGCGGGCGGGTCATCGGCAGCGGCCGACTGTCAACCGCGCCACCCGTGGGGGAGCTCCATCCCCACAGCAACCCCCACATTGCGGCTCCCGATCCCACTCCTGCCCCACCGCACCAGCAGGTAAGTTGGGCTCACTCGGGCTGTGCCTCGCAACCGCTCGGCCCGACACACACACCGGTCGGGGGAGCGGCAGCGGCCACCCGTCAGCCGCACAATCTGCGAGGGAGCTCAGCTCAGGTCCGTCTCCGCCCGACAGCCCGGCCGCGCCTCAAACGCTAGGCCCCGCACGGCCGCTTTCAGAACAGCACCTGGCCTCAGGCGCTGGGGAGGGGGAGGGGAGGGGGAGGTAGGGGGAGGGGAGGGGGAGGTGAGGGGAGGGGGGGAGTCGGAGGTGAGGGGGGAGGCGGAGGTGAGGGGGGGAGGGGAGGGGGAGGTGAGGGGAGGGGGGAGGGGGAGGTGAGGGGTTGAGGGGGGGAGGGGGAGGGAGGGAGGCAGGGAGAGGACAGCACAGGGAGAGGGGGAGAGGGACAGAGAGGGGGACACACAGGGGCACGGAGACCGCGCGGCCCAAAATTGCCCTGGCAACGCCGGGCTCCCCTGCTAGTTATTAATAAAAGGGACCCTGCGTGGACATTTTTAAAAAAGGGTACCCAAGATGGCATCCGTGCCTCATGGCAGAAAGCCTGTGAGATTTTAAAAACTTGGACTCTGCGGCACAGGCAGCTTGTGGAGAAATCAAAACCAAAGCTGCAGTTTCTGTGAAGAGAGACTTTGCATTTTGAAAACCAGACAGGACTTTGAATTATGTATTAGGCCAAATCGGAGGCAGATCAAAACCCAGTTAGGCCTATACTTAAGGCCATCAAGCAGTTTGCATAAATAATCGGGAACAGCTTAGGGAAGCCATCGAGGCTGGACAGGCCCATTAGGTTGTATTAATAACAAAACAAGTCAATTATTATTATGCGATTACTGGCCATCTAAAAATAGTTAGTTTAGATTGCTACCATCATTTAAAATAACCCGCCAAGATTGGGACAGAGAACTAACCTGATTTGGCGCGCAGATAAGGGCCATCCGCAGGAGTATAACTGAAGGCCCCGAGTAGCAATCTCTCTCTCGGGCTATCTTCTTCTTCTTGCTCCTCGCCCTCGTGGCTGCTGCTCTTCCCCCGTCCCGCACTTACCCCCTGGCCTCTGCCCGTGCCTTTCCCCATTCCATCAGGAACACCCAGCATTGCACCGGGTGGACACGGACAAACCAGGCCAGGCGAGGCGGGACGCGATGAGGCGAGGGGGCGAGACGAATTGGGCGAGACGAATTGGGAAGACGAATTGGGAAGACGATTGAAGACAAGCTTCGAATAATCGGGCCTTCAATCCAGCCGACCTGTGACTATCTTCATACAAATTTCAACTGCCGACCGAGGAAGAGGAACCATCATCCCTGTGAGGTAAAGTACCCAAGCAGAGACTTTAACTTTGGGGTACTCATACCTGGACAATGCCCTTGCAGCACCCGGACACCACGTGACAACGGCAGGCTCCAGAGAGCACAAAGAGCAAACCCCAAACCCCGCCGCTGTTTTGAATTCAGCAGATCTTTGATTGATGAGTATAAATTCTGGCCCCTCATAGCTTAATCTAATTAGGTATAGGGGGTGGGATAAGGATAAGGGGATTGTTAAGATAGTTGTTTTCCCTCGATGTGCCGTGTGTTCCCCATTCCCTGTATAAGTATAGTTATTTGTATTTGCCTGTAATTTTATACTAGTAACTTCTCGTAAGACTGTGTTAATTTTTCTGTTTAATAAAATCTTGGTTTTGCTTACATCCAAACCACCTGTCTACTCGAGTCTTTTCTGTATCGCCGCCTGTACCTAAGTCCGGTGTCTAGAACCCAGGGGCATGGGAGCAATTCGAACCGCTCACAAACAGTCAGGGGCATAACTGACTGGGCACACGCGCCAACCCCACCACCACCCCCTACAGAAATGGCAACCGCGACAGGACACCGGCAGCAGGGTTGCGATACAGTAGACAATGGTTTGGATGAGCAAACCATGATGGAGGAAAGGATTTCTGATTATGTGTTTAGCAAGGTGAATATCACTAAGAAGTGGATCACCACTCTGTTAAAGGCTGGGCGTCCGGTAGATGCAGCAGCTAAGTGGACAGAGGGAAAGGAACACATGAAGTCCTTAGAGAAGGCAGTTTGGCTGATGTGTTTTAAAAAGCAGGTCCAGCTTTTGGATAGGCTCGTTGCAGCACAGGCAGTCGAATTAAGGGAGTCAGCCCTGGAGATCCAGGATAAGGTTCTCGCAGGGGAGAAGTTATTAGTAGCTTTGCAGGCTTTGAATCAGGAAAGAGTGCATTTAGTAGGAGAACACAAGGCCCAGTTGGAATACTTATGGTGCCAAGTCACCGAGGCCAAGGGAAATGAGTTAAGGTTGCGGGAGAAAACCGCCCGCTTGGCAAGGCAGGTTAGGGAACAGGAAGAGAAAGTGCAGGAGGTAAAAGCCGCTTACAAGCTAGTGAGTGAACAGGGGTTTGAGGAGGCAGACCAAGGCCCCTGTAAAGAGAGTATAGGAAATCTGAGCCGGGCCCTCCGGAAGGCAAAAGGCATGGTATGCCTCATAAGCCCAAAGGCAGGTCAGGCAGATTTTATGGGGAACAAGGGGAGGACAGTTCAAACGTCAACAGTAGTGCCTAGGGATGACACGGTTGATAGACAGGAGACCTCACGACCACCACTCGTAGCGCCAAGTTTCAGCGAGGTTTGGCAGCAAGGGGGGGTGGAACCGGGAGTGGAGCCAGAGGTGGAGGCGGAGGTAGAGCAAACTCCGCCTGAGAGGTCGGAGCCGGGACCGATGTGCCCAGCACGGCATCGGAGGTTCGGCCCACCCACCAATGGCGACAATGAGGGACCCCCCCAAAACCAGTTCGTATTACCCTTTAACACCCAACAGCTTAGGGTTATGGTCAACCATATCCCAAGGCTCTCCGAAAAGGGAGACCCCTCGATCCACTTCAGGGAAATAGAGCAGACAGCCAGCGTCAACGACTGTGATGACACTGAGAAGGCCAAGATGCTGCTATTCTCCCCGGAGAGCAGTCTCCTCCAAACCCTCTCTGACGAGTGTAAAAGGGGGCAGAGCGGGTACGAGGAGGTTAGAGATGCGGTTCTGGAGGCCATGGGGATGGATGAAGGAAGTCCTTTCTCCCGCGTGGAGAAGACGATCCAGCTCCCAGGGGAAACCCCGCAGGCTTTTGTGGACCGGCTGTGGCCGGTGTACCGGAAGGCTTGCCCAGGGATGCCGGACCGAGCGTTCCTGAACAGGGATCTCCTGGCCCATTGTCTCTGTTGCCTGGTGGTGAACAGCTTCCCACAGGTCCGGGCCAAGGCAGAAGCCTGGTTCAACCCCAAAAATCCCCAGACCACCGAACTTACGGTAATTAGGCAGCTCACCCTGGCCTGTAAAAACGGTAGGGGAGCTGATGCACACACACCCAAGGGAAAGGTGCATGAGGTAAAACCCGGACTGGGTAGGAAAGAGTGGCACCAGGAAGGGAGTAACCCCCCCAACACAAAGACCAATTGTTACGGGTGTGGGAAGGATGGTCACTGGCAGAAGGAGTGCAAAAACCCTTGGTAAGATAACAAGGGAAAGCATCCCACAGCCCCAGCCCAAAAGGCGGGGGCAGGGACCCCTTCCGCAGAGGTCGAGTCACTTTTGGATGCCATGAGGTCCTTACTGACTGACATGGGGAGAGCCGCCACCGGTGCCCTCACCCCGTCAACCCCATCCAACCCACAGCCGTGACTAGAGCCAGCGCAGCCTGTTTACCTGTGTTCTCTCCGGTATGATGAGTGGAAAAGACCCCTTTTGGAGATGGAGGTGGAGAAGATGACGAGGACCTATCTGTTAGACACGGGGGCATCATGCACCGTGGTCTACTCAGATAACCCCACCACCTCACCTCTCTCTAACGGGGTCCCATACGGTGTTCACGGGTAGAGAACAGGCTGGCTCGTTTTCCATCCTGCTCGCCATTCGGTTAGGACCGCTCCGCTCCAAGTGGACCTGTGTCCTGATGAAATGGGAAGTGGAGGGTGACTTTATCGTGGGCCAAGGGATCCTAGTGGATTTGAGGAATCACTGCCTTTGGGGGGCAGGTAGAGTAAAGAATGGAGAGGTAGTAGTAATCCCGGGAAAGGAAGGGAAGGGGACCCTCTGCAACATGAAGCCCAAAGAGGATTATAACCTCGGGCTCATGGTCAGCAACACCCCACAGGAGTTCCAGGCATTTTTTCAGGCCCACCTGGCCACATTTGCCACTTACAAACACGACTGTGGGAGGGTCACAGGGTTTGAGGTCAGCGTAGATGGGGACCCCATGGCCCGACCACAGAAACAGTATAACTTCCCCAGGGAAGCAGAACCGGACATGGAAGCAGCCATGTCCTCGTTAGTGCAGCAGGGAGTTCTGAGACCGATAGCTACCCACGTGAATTCTCCGTTATGGCCGGTCAGAAAGCCGGACAATTCCTGGAGGGCCATGGTGGACTATCGGGTGCTCAATAGTAACACCCAGCCTGCGCACCCACAGTAGCAGCAGTTGCTGACCTCATAGGGAGTATTCCAGCATCCGAGACCACTTTCACGGTGCTGGATATTTCCAATGGGTTTTGGTCCATCCCTGTAAGGAGGGAGGATCAGTACAAGTTTGCCTTTACGTTTAAAGGGCAACAGTACACGTGGAACTGTTTGCTGCAGGGCTTCCACAACAGCCCCAGCATTTTCCATCAGTGCATGGCCAACAGTTTGAAGGATTTTAGCCAGCCCCGACAGTTAGTTCAATATGTGGATGACCTGCTCCTGTTCACTGATTCGAAAGAGGAGCATGGCCCACTATTGGCCGAACAGCTGGAGCTGTTAGGGCAGAAGGGTTTCAAGGTAAATCCCAAGAAAGCGCAGATCGGCCAGCAGGAGGTGAAATTCCTCGGCCTGACCGTGCGCGCTGGAGAAAGGGCCATAGATAAGGCTAGGAGGGAGGCAGTACAAGAACTACCAGTCCCTAACACAGTAACGGGTGTGAGGTCGTTTCTAGGGCTAACCGGGTACTGTAGAGTCTTTATTGAGGACTATGCAGCCACCGCAGCCCCTCTGCTCCGACTCCAACACAAGGGAGTGGAGTAGCTTTCGGATGAGGGTTGCCAGGCAGCATTTGTCAGGCTCAAGAAAGAATTGCAGACCGCGCCAGCTTTAGGGGCCATAGATGGGGGGAAAGAGTTTTTCCTGGAGGTAGCAGCCAGCGGGGACAGCCTGAGTGCTGTGCTGCTCCAAGAGCAGCACGGCCGGCTGCGGCCGGTGGTCTACTCCTCCAGGATACTCACAGATGTGGAAAGGAGCTATTCCAACTCTGAGTGGCATCTTTTGGCCACACATTGGGCTGTGAAAAGATCACTGATCTTCACAGGCACCTCTCCCATCACCCTCCTCACCCATCACACACCCACCCAGATGCTTCTGGATGGGAGGATCAAGGATGGGACAGTGAGCAGTGCCCGCATTGCCCGCTGGACATTGCTCCTCTCACAGATGGATCTGAAGGTGAAGGGTCTCTGTGAGCCAAAGCTCACAGCCAACATGGTATATCCTGGAACAGCCCACCGGTGTTCCATTGAAGGGGTTTGGAAAGTAAACATAGGTTTACGGGCCGGGATACATCCCACAGGCTGCGAGATCTATGTAGACGGTTCCAGCACGGTATCTGCTGGCGAGCATCTCAAGGGGTGTGGAGTTTATGACCCAGCGGTGAACATTGCCCTGGCGATTAAGCTCCCCAGCACCATGAGCGCCCAGCAGGCTGAACTGCCCGTGGTGGTGTACGTTGTTACACACCCCGAAATCTTCCCCACCCCCTACACGATTTGCTCGGACAGCATGTTCACGTGCAATTCGTGTACGGAGTTCCTGGCCATCTGGTCCCACCGCGGATACACCTCCGCTGACGGGGGACCCCTCACAGTAAAACCCCTGCTGGAAAAGATCCTGGCAGCAGTGGGGGAGGAAGGGGAGGTTTTCATCCACAAGGTGAAAGCCCATTCCTCCACAGAACCCCGAGGCCAAGGCACCCAGCAGGCTGACTTGCTTGCCAAGGAGGGTGCCCGCACAGGCACTTTCTGGGACCCATTTGGGTCCAGACCCATGGCGGCGGTCAGAGGTAGGGACGGGACCCAAGGGAGTGTAGGGGTAGCGTTAGCCCCGGACCTTAAGACGGTCCAAGCCCAAGACCCCGTCCTCAAAGCAGTCCTCAGCGCTGTTGCTGAGGGAAAGGGAGTAGAAGGTCCGTACGGCACAGCAACCCTCTCCGTTAAAGAGGGCATGCTGTTCTGGGGGGAACAGTGGGTTGTGCCGCAGCAGCACCGGAGGGAATTCCTTCAACTGGCCCATGAGGGTCCGGGAGCGGGACACCCCGGGCCTGAGACCACCTGGCAACAGGTGGAACAGGCGGGATGCTGGCCAGGAATCAGGGACGATGTCCGCGAGTTCTGTGCAGGCTGTCTTGTGTGCGCTGCGAACATCCCTGACCCCCACAAAAGGAAGGTACCTATGGGACACATCAGGAGGGTAGAGGGACCATGGCAGTCGATACAGGTCGACTACATCGGGCCCCTGCCCACCGCCCAGGGAGGCTATAAGTACTGCCTAGTCCTGGTGGACGTGTTTACCAAGTGGGTATCACAGAATCACAGAATCACAGAAACCCCACAGTGCAGATAGAGGCCATTTCGGCCCATCGAGCCTGCACTGACATATCCCACCCGCTCCCCGTAACCCCTACACCAACACATATCCCACCCTATCCCCGTAACCCCATGTATTTAATCCCCCTAACACTAAGGGTCAATTTATCATAGCCAATCAACCTAACCCGCACATCTTTGGACTGTGGGAGGAAACCGGAGCACCCGGAGAAAACCCACGCAAATACGGGGAGAATGTGCAAACTCCACACAGACAGTCGCCCGAGGCCGGATTCGAACCCGGGTCCCTGGTGCTGTGAGGCAACAGTGCTAACCACTATGCCACCGTGCTGCCTTTCCCTGCAGAACAGCCACAGCTCTGGGTACTGCCAGGATCCTGGTCTGGGAAGTGTTCTCGAGGTGGGGTCTATCACAGTTTGTGGAGTCCGACCAAGGGAGTCACTTCACCGAACAGGTGATGCAGAACACCCTTATGCTGTTAGGCATTGAAGGGAAATGGCACGTGGCCCACAACCCCCAGTCATCGGGGATTGTGGAACATATGAATCGGACCCTCAAGGAAAGGTTAAGGAAAGAGACGGTGGACTCGCCCCGTAAATGAGCCGAAGTCCTACCGTTGGTTTTGATGGGGATCCGGACCAGCCAGTCTAAAAGCACGGGGTATTCCCCGTACGAGCTAATGACTGGCAGGGTTATGCGGACCCCCACCCATGTACTAGCCCCGATGCTCACGGAGGGTCAGCTCAGAGAGGTAAACCGGGACCGGTTCGCCCGAAACCTCTTTGAGCACCTGAAGCAGGTCCATGAGCAGACGGCTGGGAACATGGGAAGGCAGCATTGGAGTAACCGATTGCTGCTCGAACCGAGAAAGCACCACGAGTGGGAGATAGGAGATCAGGTTATGGTGAGAACTATGCCCGAGTAGGTAGTTTGGAACCATTGTACATGGGGCCCTACAGCATTGTAGATAAAGCCAGCCCCATGGTATACGCCGTGAAGATGCCCCGGCGTACAAAATGGTTCCATATCAACCAGTGTAAGCTGTTTACACCTGAAAGGGGAAAGCAGCTAGTTGGGGTAAGGTCTGAGGATAAAGATCCTCAGCCTGCAGCAGGAGCGAGTTCACAGACTGCACAGGCAGGCGCTGTGGCTTGCTTGAAGGGAGGGGGCATCCCGCCCATCGATTGGGACACTCCCCCACTCTTCTGGGACCCAGACGAGGGGGAGGGACCTGAGGGCGAAAACCCCGCCCTAACCCAGGTGTAGAGAGCGAGGGACCTGAGGTCGAAAACCTCGCCCCGGACCCAGCCATGGGACCTGGGGGCAGAGACTCTCAGGTCGCAGCAACAGGCTGCGAAGAGTTACCTGCCCCTAGCCCCGGCTCGGGAGAGGTCAAGCCTGAGGGAGCAGCGGTTCGGGTTAAAGGCCCATCGGCCAAGAGAGCCCCACCCGTCAAGGCCCCCAGAAGGTCCCCACGGATGCCCCAGCCGAGAAAGCCATGGTCACCAGCTCCTCCGGTACCAAGGGCCGCCCCTCGAGTCAGGGAGAGGTCCAAGGACAAAGGTCCTCAGCCAGCAGCCACGGGCTGCGAGGGACCAACAGTGAAGGACGGTGCGGTCACGCCGGGGGTAGCGGCGAGCCGCAGTCCGACCAGGGATTAGCCTGGCCACCCGGAGACGGGCGGCGGATGTATATAGTTTTAGTTTAAGTGAAGTTTAATTATTTAGCTTAAGTTTGGGTGTTTTAGTTTAAGTTAAATAATGTGATGGGTAGTTTTAAGTAAGTAATCTGCGAAGAGTGTGTATATTTGGTTCGAGGTTGCGGGACCCGACCATGCTTCACCAAGCCAGAGAATCTCTTGGGGGCCTGGCTGCATGTTTTTACATCTTTTTGCAGAAAGACTTTCAGGATGGAGGGGATCGTGATCCTATTCGCCCTGATGGGGATGAGTGTTGGGAGACGAGGTGACGTCCAGGACTCCCACATCTACGGGTGCTCGGGAGACAGGGCGCCCATAGCGATCAATGGAAGCGGTGAACGGGATGCGGAGGAAACCGCCGTCTACGTCCATGAGGGAAGGTGGCCAGGATGGCTGGGGTCCAATTCATCTCAGTACTCCAGTCAAACCGGATTCACGTATGGGTAGACCTCCCTCCTGTGCCCCAGGGTACGGGTCGTTACCACGAAGGTCAGAGTCACCGTTGGAAAGCGAATATGTTTAACGTGCAAAGGACACATTCCTCTGGATAGGTGGTGGTGGCTCAGAAAGCTGAGCAAGGACATGAGGAACCCCAAAGTCGAGTGGGAACGGTTGGGGAACAACACCGACCGGACGATTTCAGGGACTCATGGAGGATTTAGCGTGTGTTGGGACAAGTGGTGCGAATCGGACCAAGGGATTTATATCTGTATGTGGGGGTCAGAGAAGGTCTGCCCCGCAGGCATATCCATTATTTTCCACCGGCAGTGGCAAGACGCCGGGGAGGGGATGAGGTGGGATACCAGCCTGATGGTGTGTGCGGTCCCATACACCCCGATCCCAGTCAATGCCACTGAGCTTGTAACCTGCCCCCATAAGCCCCTGCCCACAGCGCAGACAGCGAGGTTATCCAGGGAAGGTTGCCCCACCACCACCAGGGGACCAGGGAATGGGTTGGTACTAGTCCCTACCGATCAGATGCTGTACCAGGGGGTACACTACACGGTAGCCTCCGTGATTTTAAATCTCACCAAGGTACATTTGCCGGAGTGGTGCCTCAAAGAAACAGAGCAGCTATACCAGGCCCTAGTAAAGGACATGTTCAAGAAATTTTATGAGTTCGATTTCGCCCACGTGGACAATCCGAACTGTACACCACAAACCGAGCATTTTTGGGTAATGCAGGGAGACAAAGAAGGGGAGTATGGAATGATGTTTTTACTGCGTTTAATACTGGGTCCTCTGTCATCAACAGTTTGGATGACATAGAGCTGCAGACCCAGATAAACGGTTTAAAAACACAGTTAAAGAAAATATTACTGGATGAGAACAAGGTAGTGGGCTCGGAGATGCATGAGGACCAGGCCATGATGGTCCATTTAAAGGAGATCATAGGCGAGTTGGAAAAGCATGCAAAGACGGTGAATGCTCTCATAAAGGAGGACAGAAATGCTTCTGACCAGGCTGCGCAGAATGAGGTGTACGTGCTATACGGGGCGTGGTTACTGGGCGAGGGCCGCAGTAATCTGGAGAATTTAAAACAGGGTTTAGTCCCCTCCTGGATTAGCAACAAGCACCTCGCAGCCCTCCACCCTTTTGAGAATGCGTTGCGCCCGTGCCAACTCCGGCTAGCCTCCGAAGCCTATCCAGTCCCCGTGGATTGTGGGCGGTCCAACCACACAATCATGGGAGTAGTAGTTAGGATGCCGGTCATGGGTAGGACAGCCCGACCCGCACTGGTATACAGGGTTGAGAACATTGGAGTCATTCAAGGGGGTGCACACGTTCGTTTCACAGCGGTCCCACCTTACGTCATAAAGTGGGAGCACGCTATGACAGCTACTGACCTCTCAGGGTGCCGGAGCCGGGGAACACACATAATCCTGTGTCCCCAGCACTTGAATGCCTATTCAAAACCGCAGTGTGGGTTCAGAGCTGCTGGCGTGAAACCTATAAATTGTACCATGGAGGCAATGGCACAAGGCCATGTTCCCCCGCAGGTAGTATATATAGGAGGTGGGACATATTGTGTCACCACAGGAGCGCCCCACTACCAGCATGGACAGCATAGCTGGTGTCTGGTTAGTGACAGCAGTTTCTGTTTTAAACCCGAGGCAGAAGTTCAAGTGGCCCAGGAGCGAATTGTCCCCATTCCTGAACCTTCCACTGTTCACCTCACTGTGAAGGAGAATTTTACGAATTTGCAGAAGTACGTAGCGCACTTCGGCTACAAAATTCCCCCTCTCCCAGAGCACCTTACCAAAATACTCAAAGCCGTTGTAGTTTCGCAGAAACATTTTTACATTCTAGAGCAGAAAACAGTAGAGATAGGGATTAAGATATTGGATATTGTGATTCCACCCTGGTGGGATATTTTCAATAACATAGAGGCCCCTTCGTGGATCAGACTGGCTTCCCACGTTCTCGTGGTTTGTCAGTTAGGGATAGTGTTGTATTTAGTTTGCATTCAATGTAAGGGAAAAGGTCAGTGGTCAGAATTCCGAAACCATAGGATCTGGAAGGAACATTATGTAAAGGTGGAGGGAGATACGCCTGTTTAAGTCTTTTTCCTTGTATTTTGATTAAAGGTTGTTGTTTTTTTGTGTTTGTTGTTTTTAATAAAGGTTTTTCTGTTGCTCTTTTTGCGACGCGTTTAATAAACCAAGTGGTGCAGGGGTGTTGGACCCCTGTAAAGTCTGTGATTTATCCTAGGTATGCTTATGTACACTACATTTTCACAGAATGGGAAATGCATGTGTCGTGGGTATTTTAGATAGGTAATTACAGGGGAAGGTTGACCATGAAGGGTCAGAAAAATTTTGCTCACCTTGTAAGAATGATACTTCAAGCAAGTTTTAGTATCACAGGGGGGATTGTAAGATTTGCAAAATTTCTACATTTCCCCAAAGGTTATTATTAATAAAAGGGGCCCTGCGTGGACATTTTTAAAAAAGGGTACCCAAGATGGCATCCGTGCCTCATGGCAGAAAGCCTGTGAGATTTTAAAAACTTGGACTCTGCGGCACAGGCAGCTTGTGGAGAAATCAAAACCAAAGCTGCAGTTTCTGTGAAGAGAGACTTTGCATTTTGAAAACCAGAAACGACTTTGAATTATGTATTAGGCCAAACCGGAGGCAGATCAAAACCCAGTTAGGCCTATACTTAAGGCCATCAAGCAGTTTGCATAAATAATCGGGAACAGCTTAGGGAAGCCATCGAGGCTGGACAGGCCCATTAAGTTGTATTAATAACAAAACAAGTCAATTATCCGGCCAGTAGATGCAATTACCGGCCATCTAAAAACAGTTAGTTTAGATTGCTACCATCATTTAAAATAGCCTGCCAAGATTGGGACAAAGAACTAACCTGATTTGGTGTGCAGATAAGGGCCATCCGAAGGAGTATACCTGAAGGCCCCGAGTAGCAATCTCCCTCTCGGGCTCTCTTCTTCTTCTTGCTCCTCGCCCTCGTGGCTGCTGCTCTTCCCCCGTCCCGCGCTTACCCCCTGGCCTCTGCCCGTGCCTTTCCCCATTCCATCAGGAATGCCCGGTATTGCACCGGGCGGACACGGACAAACCAGGCCAGGCGAGGCGGGACGCGATGAGGTGAGGGGGCGAGACGATTTGGGTGAGACGAGTGGGAAGACGAATTGGGAAGACGATTGAAGACAAGCTTCGAATAATTGGGCCTTCAATCCAGCCGACCTGTGAATCTTCATGCAAACTTCAACTGTCGACCGAGGAAGAAGAACCATCATCCCTGCGACGTAAAGTACCCAAGCAGAGACTTTAACTTTGGGGTACTCGTACCTGGACAACGCCCTTGCAGCACCCGGAGACCACGTGACGACGGCAGGCTCCAGAGAGCACAAAGAGTGCCTAGTTAGGTATAGGGGGTGGGATAAGGATAAGGGGATTGTTAAGATAGTTGTTTTCCCTCGATGTGCCGTGTGTTCCCCATTCCCTGTATAAGTATAGTTATTTGTATTTGCCTGTAATTTTATACTAGTAACTTCTCGTAAGACTGTGTTAATTTTTCTGTTTAATAAAATCTTGGTTTTGCTTACATCCAAACCACCTGTCTACTCGAGTCTTTTCTGTACCGCCGCCTGTACCTAAGTCCGGTGTCTAGAACCCAGGGGCGTGGAAGCGATTCAAACTGCTCACAAACAGTCAGGGGCATAACTGACTGGGCGCACGCGCCAACCACCACACACCACCCCCTACAAGCCCTTGTCTCCAAGCAGCCAGCCGGTAAGTCTCTTTGGAGGTGCGAAGAGCTGAGGGAGGGTGGACTGGCGCAGCATGAAAGAGTCATGGCAGCTGCCAGGGAATCTGGCACACACATGCATGATGATCTTTTTATCATGTACAACATAGCTAGAATCTGGATTTGATTGAGGGTGGCTGACTGAAGATCAAGTCTGTGCATCCACCTGGGCTATTCCCACCTTTTCTTTCAGGACAGAAGCCCATAGCCACAATGAGCACACAAAAAATCTGATTGTAGTGGATTTTATCTCTGCATAGAAGGCTTTAAAAAATAGTTGAAAAGAAAAAGAAACACTGCCCTCATCAGTATAAGGTCCAGTGAGAGAAGAAGATGGTCTATCAAAACACAGATAGAAAGCAGAAACTACCATCGGTTGCAGTCAAATCTTATCAACATACATTTGACATAATTTAAATAATAGAGACCAGGTTTGCTAAGGGACATCGTGAGCAATTCCTGTCCTGTTGGGGCATGACTTTTTTGTCTATAATTCCACAACCAACTTGGAAGTAACAATGGGGGTTATGTTGGTGAATGGGTGAAAACAGGTGCTAAATGGGTGCTGTGCTAATAAGGCATGTCTCTTTGAAAGTCTAGTTTCAGCACACAATGTTGGGCCTAATTGCTGATTACCATGATTTGAACTTGCCTGGTGCTAAATCAGACACTTGCAGGTTTAGCACTCAAGCGCTGATTAGACACAATTTTCGTGGAGCAGCATATGTGGGCTCCACGCACCCACTTCCACTGAAGGTGTGGGATGCTTTGCCTGACACACAGTGGCAGGTTTTAGGATGGCTATGGGACCGAGGAGAGGGCACACAGGTTCTCAGACCTGGCACTGGGGGTCCTGGTGGAGGAAATCCAGAGGAGGAGGGATGTCCTGTACCCGTCGGGTGGAAGGTCCCTTCCTCGCCCTTCTGTCCTTTCTGTCCTTCTCTCCTGCAGCAACTGGTGCTGCTCTGCCTGGCCTCATATCCTCCTCCCATTCCTCCTGCAGACCAAGGGGGACCCCGAGCAAGATGCCCAAGCACTCCCTTTCGCCAGGCGACGCCTATAAGGTGTCCAATAAGGTAGGGTAGCATAGCAGTCGCTCTTTTTAGGTGAAGTAGTCAGAGAATTTCCAGAATAAATGTTGATAGAGTGTTGAAGTGTTGACCAAGTGTCTCATAAAGTCTCCCGATGTGCTTTAAAAGTCCTCTTCAAACCTCCAGCAGCAAGTGAAGAGTAAAAGGTGATATACCTTTAAGTAGCGCTCAAAATCCTCTGCAGCAACTAGTTTATTCTGAATCAGTTGGTCACTGTTAGGAGAGGTTGTTAGCCACCAAAATGATGTGCAGCCTCGTTAATGAATGCCAGCAGGCAGATTCAGTGGCAATCAACTGCTTAATGATCCTCAGGGCGGCCGTTCTTAGCACAAGCGTCAACTCTTTTAACAAGATGGCATCTTGCGCTAAATGTGGGCTAAAGTGGCGATTCAGCTTAAGACCCCATCTTGGCCACCTCAGAGGCTCTTTAGCACCTAAAGCATCCGGGGAAAATCGTCCCTTTATTGCACCAATTAAGGTCATGTTATGTTGCGCTCTTGTACTCCCACCCCTATTTCTTATCGGCTTTTTACATCTCTCTATGCTGTATGCCATCCTAAAGTCTATTTCAAGTCCCTGCCATTGCTGCTTTTGACTGCCCTCCTATGAAGGGTGCAAAAGCACACCAAGGTTACTCACTTGCTAATTTTCCCTCCTTCCCCTCCTTTGTAGCGACAGATCTAGCTTTCGCTCAGCAACTCTACCTGGTAGCACGGCTGAGTTGGAAAATTGGGCATTTGGAGATCACAGACAAAAAAAGACATGTTGGACAGTTGCAAGTTTAATTGGTGAAGGTGTTCTGAATGGATTCTTTTCTTATCCCCTCCTAAGTTTCAAGAACACAATTCTTTATTTTCTTCTTTTGTCATTTGTCCTGACTGTGGTGCACCACCTAATAACCACAACTTCACCTTCTACCCTACTTTATCTTAAAACTTTAGTAGTGTTCTCCACTATGGGTCTTGACCCTTTACCCTTAACTTATAAATTATAAAAATAACAGTGGGATACAATAGTGCAAATTCTACACAATCTATTGGAAGGAACAGGATTGATGAATTAAATGGGTTCTTTTCATTCCATACTGCCAAATCATGGCCATAAATAAAGACTTGCATTTATATAGCGCCTTTCACGACCTCAGGACGTCCTAAAGCGCTTTACAGCCAAAGAAGTACTTTTGAAGTGTAATCACTGTTGTAATGTAGGAAACGAGGCAGCCAATTTGCACACAGCAAGTTCCCACAAACAGTGGTGTGATAATGACCAGGTAATCTGTTTTAGTGATGTTGATTGAGGGATAAATATTGGCCTGGACACCAGGGACAACTCCCCTGCTCTTCTTTGATATAGTGCCATGGGATCTTTTACGTCCACCTGAGAGAGCAGATGGGGCCTCGGTTTATTATCTCGTCCAAAAGACGGCACCTCCAACAATGCAGCTCTCCCTCAGTACTGCACAGGAATGTCAGCCTAAATTTTTGAGCTCGAGGCTCTGGAGCAGGTCTTGAATCCACAACCTTCTGACTCAGAGGAGAGAGTGCTACGGCGGATATTCACTATATAATTTATTTCCTTTTTTTTTAGATCACTTGACTTTAAATGTGGCCTAGTCACAAGGGAGCACCACACCTAACAGTAAACAGTATGGTAGTGTCTGCTCATAAAATGTAATGAGAAAGGAAGTGAGGCTTTGATCCAAATGACTGCTTTGAGTCAGAAATCCCTCTTAATGTACATAACAAACTTGGGTGGGGATAGTCCATTTTCAAGTGATCTCATTCGGTAAAGCACATGCACACCTACCTCTGGGCCTTGCAAGTAAAAGGGAGCAATGTATACACCAGTGGGCAGTGCAGAAGTGGAACTTGTGCGTGGCTTTAGGTTTCTGCTTTAAGTAAAGTACAACAGAGCTTTTCTTTTACTTAAGTGTAAAAAGATCCAATTTGAACCCTCCCCGCACTCCTACCAACAAGAATGGTGCGGGTGGGGGGGGGGATTAGTGCCACATTCCTGAGCATGCCCCCCCCCCCCAACCACACCATGTTCACGTGCCAGAATTCAGTCACAGGAAGGCCGCTTGCCTCAGGGTCATTGGGACGTGTACGCCATTACAACCGAGGGCTGACTATGGCCTGGAAGGTTTCCAACCGGCCAGCGAAAGCTAGCGGCAGAAAGGACCCAGGTGCAGGAAGCCCAAGTAATGTGAGTTTAAAAACATTTTTAAAGGTTGCTTTGGGCCTCCTCTGCCCTGGGCTTCTCACCCCTCCCCCAGTTGCAGACTTGCCAACCACACGACCAACTCCTCCCCACCCCCTCCACCCCCTCCACCACAAATCCATACTCACTTTGCCGGGGGGACCATTTCATTTCCATAGGTTCTCGTCTGCGGTTTCATGCCCAAATTTGACCAAATTTGACTTCCGCCCACAAGCTGAATGGTTAGCTGACCTGTATTGACCTTCTTTAGTCATCAAGGTAATGACTCAGTGGTGAAGATATTTCCCCTATCACCCACACTGAAGTTGGTTGATAGCTTGACATGCATCGGTGAGATACTGAAACTGTGTCATGTGCAAAAGCATCAAGTGTGGGTAACCTCAAGCAGCCCTGGCAAGCTATCCGCTGGTCAGACAATGGTATTTTTAAACATAGTGATCAAATTTAAAAATAAGTTCACAGGGACTGAAATGAAAATGAAAAGGGTAAAGACAGAGTTGACCTGTAAAGGAGTAAGAAATGCACTAAGAATTTCAATTTAACAGCAAAATAGGGACAAAATATGTGGAGAGACTAGTTGAGCTGGGATTCTGCTCGTTAGGTACAGAAGGTTAAGAGGAGATTTAATAGAGGTGTTCAAAATGATGAAGAGTTTTCATAGCGTAAATAAGGAGAAACAGTTTTCAGTGGCAGGAGGGTTGGTAACCAAAGGACACAGATTTCAGGTAATTGGGAAAAAAAAGAGGGAATGAGGAGAATTTTTTTTATGCAACAAGTTGTTATGATCTGGAATGTACTGCCTGAAAGGGTGGTAGCAGCAGATTCAATAGTAACTTTCAAAAGGGAATTGGATAGATACTTGATATGGGAAAAGTTGCTGGGCTATGGGGAAAGAGCAGGGAAGTGGGACTAATTGGATAGCTCTTTCAAAGAGTCAGCACAGGCACGATGTGTCAAATGGCCTCCTCCTGTGCTGTAAGATTCTATATACTAAGGTAGAACAGCACTTGCAATAAAATAGCATCCATCAACTGAGCAGTGACTTATACTCTGCTATAAGTTGCACATATTATGGATGCTTTTACTTCCGGCTCCTACGCTGATGGGTCTTCAATGGAGGAGGAATTCCGCCCATCCGTTGCCTGCAGCCCTGACCCCAGTTTGATATCCCAGGGTTACGGTCATTTGGTTATGTTGGGTAGGTTCCTGGGAAGATCCCACCAGGATCAGGAAGTGCACCTTGGGGTGGAGGGGGGTGGGTTGGAATTATTACTGCAACAATGGAGCATGACAAGGGGTCTCTGAGGCAACTGAAGAAACATTTCCTTTTTGTATTTCTTTTAAAATGTTTAAAACTTGGAGGCATTGGGACATTAACCGATCACCCCGTTATCGACTATATTTCCTTGGGGCTTGTAAAAATTGAAGCTCTCCCCCTTTCCCCATGCCACAGCAACGATATGCACCAGAAGTATGTGGCATTCCTAGTGTCCAGCATTGCTACAGTGCCCATATTTGGGTGGGAAATCCTGGAAGAAGGATTGGAAACGGCTGTCAGCTGGAGTAACGCTAGTGGGAAATCTGCCCCTTTAATTTGTAGCATTGTCAACAACTCAAAGAACTCAGATAATAAACTGCAAAAGGTATTTCCTTGTAAACACACCTACCCCTTTACTGGCCTATTCTGTATAGAACACAAGGGTAGATTTTCAACTGCGATGCTCCTGTCATGGAACTGCTGCACCACCCGCCGCCCCCCACCCCCCTCCACCACCACCTCCCGACACCCCACTGGGACCCGGCAGTCAGTGGGGGTCCGCGATCGGGGGAGGCGGAAAGTTCTGGCCATGTTAGGGAGAGGGTAACCCGGTGCAATCAAGGCCCAAGGATTCCTTTTGAGGCCCGGAGCTGCCCCTCATGGCCCACAAGGAAGCCTAAAATAAAACTTTAAAATTTACCTTCTGGGCCTTAGGACCCGGCTCCCGACAGTTTCCCTGATGGGGGAGCCGGCACTGCGGGTGTCCTGCTAATCTGCTCAAAGGAGCAGGTTAATCTGGGGACACGATGGGAAGGCAACGTGCTCAGAGGGGGTAAGTGACTCCCGTTATTTTAACTGACCCCGTCTGATTTCCGCTAGTCAGGAGCAGTTAAAATCGGGGCCCTAGGCCTTGCTCAATGGTAACACTCTCGCTTCTGAATCAGAAGGTAGTGGGTTCAAATCCCACTCTAGAGACTTGAGCACAAGATCCAGGCTGACAGTTAAGTGCAGTACTGAGGGAGTGCTGCACAGTCAGGGGTAAGGTCTTTCAGATGAGATGTTGAACCAAGGCTGTGGTGTATGTGCCTTTAAGAGCAATTATGGTGTATGTGCCTTTAAGAGCCCCAGGTGTGCGTAATGCCGGTAATTGCCACTTGGGCTATATAAGCCTGTGTATTGTGTATATCCTTTAGAAACCCCCCCCCCAGACTTGCTTAGTAAATACCTATGAACCAACTCCTGTCTTCAGTGTCTTTATCTACACACGGACACTACAGTGGCGACGAAGTGGAAATGGACTTACCTGCAATTCGGCAGCACCTCAAGGACATCGATTCCTCCAGCGTCCAGAAGACTCAAGGAAGTAAGAGAAACTGTGGTTTCACCAGCTGGCCAAGCTGGTGACAGGTACTGCGCTAATCCTTCCTGGGCGTCAGGCTGGAGCTCCAGCGGCGGGCTCTACAGCTGAGACAGGCAGCGAAGTCGGAGGCAAGCAATAACAGACTGGGAGGGTGCACTCGAGAGACGGCCGGCGCGGCAAGCAGGTCAGCGTTTAGACCTCCGTTGGGAACGAGTCTCCAACAGTGAATAAACTGAAACCACAGTAAAACAGCGTTGTTATCGGTAGCAGCGGCGGGAAAGCGCGGGAAGCACCATATCGTTGCTACAGAGAGAAAAAAAAAAGTGCGGGAAGCGCCATATCTTTTCTGAAATGCCTAAATCTGGTAATATTGAGGCTTTTGATGGCGAAATAGAAGATTGGACCACATACGTGGAAAGAGTAGAGGTTTATTGCACTGCAAATGGAATAACAGATGAAAAAAAAGCTTCAGTACTTCTGAACTTAATGGGCGCGAAGACATACGGGCTGTTACGAAATTTAATCACTCCAGCCAAACCAAAGGACAAGACTTTTAAAGAAATTGTTGATACCCTGCAGGAGCATTTAAACCCAACACCGCTGCTGATAGCGGAACGATTCAAGTTCTTCAAGAGAAATCAACACAAGAATGAAAGTAACGCTGATTACCTAACCGAATTAAGAAAGCTATCAAAGTACTGCCAATTCGGAGCAGGACTATCGGATTATCTTTGAGACAAATTTGTTTGCGGTCTCTTAAGTGAAGGAACACAAAAAAGACTGCTTTCTGAAAAAGATTTAACATTGGACAAAGCTTTCAGTATGGCTGTATCATACAAAGCAGCAGCAAAAGGAGCTGCAGAGATACAACAAGAGACACAGGACTTCGGCACCCATAAAATGACACAGGAGTTCGGAAGATGTTATCGCTGCGGCAGATCCACCCATAACCAGAGGGACTGCTGGTTCAAGGGCAAAGCATGCAGGCAATGTGGTAAGATTGGACACATTGCACGGGTATGCCAATCTGGATAAAATAAATCCACTGACAGAAAACAAAAAATCAATAAAGAAAAGTACAGGAAGGTACAAATGATGACGGACAATAGCTCCGAAGACCAGAATAGCGATAGCGACTCCGGAAACAAGAGACTAAGCTGTCTCAAATTACATAATGTACTTGCCAAAGAGGATTACCAAACCATTTGGGTTACCCTCACAATAGCAGGGTCCCCAGTTAAAATGGAGCTAGATACAGGATCAGCTCTAACCGTAATAAATCGACGAGATTACGAGAGGCTATTTTCGCATATACCTCTAAAAGACACATCCATTATCTTAAAAACATATACGGGGCAGAAAGTCTACCCCAAAGGAAAAATAAGGGTGCCTGTGGTATACAACGGCAAAGAAATACAAAAGTTGTATTTATACATTCTACAAGATGGTGGTCCACCGTTGTTGGGACGTGAATGGATAAGGAAGATACGTTTAGACTGGCACTCCATTCAGGCACTGACGGTGACCAGTAAGGAAAAAAACAATGATGACATCATACCTGAACGATTAAAAGACATCTTGGCCAACGCCAAAGAAGTGTTTCAAGAGAAACTAGGAACCTTGAAAGGCATCACCGCCTCAATAAAAGTGGAAGATACAGCAATTCCAAAAATTTTTAAGGCAAGACCGGTGCCATACGCAATACGTCCGGCAGTCGAGGCAGAGCTGAAGAATTTGGAAAAGGCAGGCGTATTATCCAAAATAGATTGGAGCGAATGGGCAACACCCATCGTTCCAGTCATGAAAAAAACATTGAAAAATAACTCTGAGGAACAGAAAAAAATTCGCATCTGTGGAGACTTTAAGGTGACTGTAAACCCGGTCCTTCACACGGTACAGTATCCTCTTCCGAGGATAGAAGATATTTTCGCCTCACTATCCGGAGGGAAACATTTCACAAAAATTGACTTGGCACAGGCATATCTACAGATGGAGGTTGAGGAGACCTCTAAAAAGTATCTCACAATAAACACACACAAAGGCCTGTACCAGTACAATCGATTGGTTTTTGGAATAGCATCAGCTCCAGCTATCTGGCAAAGGGCTATGGAGCAAGTCCTGCAAGGGATTCCGGGGACTCAATGCTACCTAGACGACATCCTTATAACAGGAGAAAACGACAACGAGCACCTTGCCAATTTGGAGCAGGTGCTCACTAGGCTGAAAGAACGGGGCCTACGAGCAAATCGCCCCAAGTGCGAATTTTTCCAAAATCAGATATCATATTGTGGCCACATAATTAATAAGGAAGGGTTGCATAAGTCACCTGAAAAAATTGAAGCAGTTATAAAAGCCCCAGCACCTGAAAATGTTTCACAATTAAGGTCATTCCTGGGATTAATAAATTACTATCATAAATTTTTACCGAACTTATCAACTATTCTACACCCTCTTAATGATCTTCTACAGACAGGAGTGATTTGGAAATGGAACGAAGACTGTAAACGTGCCTTCCATAAATGTAAAGACTTAATCACATCCGAGAAAATTTTGGCTCATTACAACCCATCACTACCAATCAGACTGGCGTGCGATGCATCCCCTTACGGCATAGGAGCGGTATTGTCCCATAGATTCCCTGATGGCTCGGAACGGCCGATAGCTTTTGCGTCACGCTCATTGAACTCAGCTGAGCGTAACTATGCCCAGATAGACAGGGAAGCACTCAGCCTGGTATGGGGAGTGAAGAAATTCAACCATTACCTACACGGACAAAAATTTACCTTGCTGACTGACCATCAACCCCTCGTCTCCATATTCAACCCTAAAAAAGGTGTCCCCATTATGACGGCACAAAGACTACAGAGGTGGTCCCTTTTTCTAGGGGCACACCAATACAACATTGAATACAAAGGGTCAAAACAGCATGGGAATGCTGACGGTTTATCACGCCTACCGTTGCCAACGATAGAAGAGGCACCTACAGTAGACCCAGTAGAGATATTCCACTCTACCATAGTGGAATGTCTACCGGTGACAAATTCTGCCATTGAAAGGGAGACAAGAAATGACCCTACTCTCTCACGGGTCTACGATTTAACAGTGAAGGGATGGCCAGCACATGGCGAACCACTGTTGCCAGCATTCTCGCAAAGAAGAGAACAGCTGTCAGTGTGCCGAGGAACCTTGATGTGTGGATCCAGAGTGGTGATTCCACCCAAACTCCAGGATAAAGTGCTAAAGGAGCTTCACGAGGGGCATCTGGGTGGAGTGAAAATGAAGAACCTAGCTAGGGCGTTTGTATGGTGGCCAGGTATCGGTGGAGACATCGAAGACATGACCAAGAGCTGCCTAGGATGCCAGAAGGTCCAAAATGCTCCGCCACAGGCCCCTCTACATCCATGGGAGTGGCCCTCATCTCCCTGGCAAAGGGTGCACATCGACTTTGCTGGTCCATTTTTGGACTCAATGTTCTTAATCGCAGTTGATGCACACTCCAAGTGGCCGGAGGTAATAAAGATGTCCTCCACCACCACGGAAAAAACCATCACAGTATTAAGGACCATATTTGCCAGGAATGGGCTGCCGGAGCAGATATGTTCTGATAATGGACCGCAATTTGTGTCCGAAGAATTCAGAAAGTTCTTAAAGAACAATGGGGTAAAGCACTACACGTCCGCCCCATACCATCCCGCCACCAATGGATTGGCTGAAAGGTTTGTCCAGACCTTCAAGAAGGCCATCAAGGCCATGGGTAATGAAGACATAAAACTTCAGCACAAGGTGGATAACTTCTTATTTGCATATAGGAATGCAATGCATATGGTTACTAACCAAACTCCCGCCATGATGTTCTACAATAGAAACCTAAGATGCCGGCTGGATTTGGTCAAGCCCAACATCCGAAGGGACGTGGAGAACCGGCAGTTTCAGGGCATGAATGAAAGGCCAACTAGGGCCTTCCAGATAGGCCAACCGGTTTTGGCCCGGGACTACCGTACCGAGAAATGGCAGCCTGGAACTATCTGCACACGATTAGGACCACTGATGTATACCGTGGACATCAGAGACAGCATAATAAGGCGCCATGCTGACCAAATCATCAAGTCATCCGAAAAGGGACAACCTACACCACCACTCTATACATCTAACGATGAAGTAGAGATACCCATATCTACCTCCGATCCGGTGATACTGGAGCCCGATGAACCCGACACTGGCCTTCAAGCCAAATCAGCCTTGCCAGAAGAACCTACTACACCACCAGAAACTACTACACCCCCGAGGCGTTATCCGGACCGAGTCAGGAAGCCTCCTGAGAGACTAACTTATAATTAATTAATACAGCAATGTATATTATTTTGCATATAACATGTAATTAATAATTACTTAAAATATGATGTACTAGTTAGCTAGAAGGGGAGGAATTGTGGTGTATGTGCCTTTAAGAGCAATTATGGTGTATGTGCCTTTAAGAGCCCCAGGTGTGCGTAATGCCGGTAATTGCCACTTGGGCTATATAAGCCTGTGTATTATGTATATCCTTTAGAAACCCCCCCCCAGACTTGCTTAGTAAATACCTATGAACCAACTCCTGTCTTCAGTGTCTTTATCTACACACGGACACTACAAAGGCTCTGTCAACCCTCTCAGGTGGACTTAAATGATCCCATAGCACTAATTGAAAAATAATTCTCCTCTGTGTCTTAGCCAATATTTATCCATTAACCATAATCACTAAAAAAAAATTGTCTGGTCATTATCTCATTTATGTTTGTGGGCGCTTGCTGTGCACAAATTAGCTACCATGTTTCCTACATTGTAACAATGGCAACTCTTCTAAAAGTACTTAATAGGCTGTAAAGCGCTTTGGGACATCCTGAGGTTGTGAAAGGCGCTATGTAAAAGCAAGCTCTTTCTTTCTCTCTAAACTTAACCAATCTCTGTGGGCGTGTGACAAAGATCAAGCATTTTTGTCTCTGATGGATTATTTAGTGGATTCTTTCTTGCTGGTCACAGTGCACACAGGGTTAAAGTCGGGTACTGTTAACTGATTTTTCACGTCCCACAGAATTTATATTACAGTCTGGGCTGTGACAAGGTTTAACATCAGGTGCATTATTCTTAAGAAGCATACTTTGGAAATGCCATGATACGCATGAGATGAATGCTGCCAGTGTCCTTGGACCTCGGGAAACCCGGCAGCTGAAGAGAGGCGAGGACAGCTTCAGGGAGAAGGTAAGTATCTTCAGAGCATTCTTGTGGGCCAGGAGGAGCAGGAGGGCTTCCCCCCAGCCCCCCAACCTCCCCCCCATCAGACTCCCTCCCCCCCCCCCCCCGCCACAATGGCCCCCAGGGCCAGGGATCGGTCCCCCGGGGTCAGGGATCGGATCTACCTGGTCCTGCGGCCTGCACCGGAGTGTTCCCCGCCTGACTAGAAGTCAAGCCTGTCAATCAGGCTGACTTCTGGGTGGGGAACCTGTCAGGGCCCAAAGACGCACGCTGTGGAGTTAAAACTCCGTCCAGGTTTCCCGTCCGAAACTCCGTCCCCCCTCCCCCATCCCTGTCTATGTCTACGTAACCCGCTGCTCTTAATATCCAGGCCAAAGTGTTTGAAATTGATCAATGGGTTTCCCGGAAGTCACACCATTTCATTCAAATACAAACATCCTGCAGGTTTCATTACAGTAACTGTTTGTTTAGCAAATATACTTTTGTGGCAAAGGCTGTTTAAAATCCTGTGAATGTCTAACCAACTAAATGTAGTTCCAGCTTCAAAGGAATTTGGAGCATTATCATGGCTGCATTGCACCAAGACTGATGGTTAGGCTGAAGCCAACAGTGATAGGGCAAAGGAGCAAGTCCATGGAAGTGTAGGAGCCATCTAAAGGAACCGTGGTCAGGCTCATGTTGAGCGTTCATGCAGGAGAAGCATCTTTGGCGTTGCTTTGAGATCCCGAGGGGAATTGTACAGCATGAGGCACTGCCTTCAGGAGAGGAGCCACAAAGCAAAAAAAAAAAATTGGCACAAAAATTGAAGAGAAAGAAAACATTTAATTACTGAAGAAAAACGGCAGTTAACTATCAACAGCTGCGAAAAGAGAGAGCGCAGCAAAACAGGGGCAGCACGTGTCATGAAATCCCCGTTAAACTGTCATGTGACCGTTATTCCCCTGCTCATTGATAGTCTCTCAGCAGACCAGCACATCTGCGCATACGTTGACGCCTTTTGCTAAACAGCATCTCTGTGGTGTTCACTAGACTTCCCACTTCACAACATGCACCTGCTTTGGGGGCCTTGCAGGAAGCCACAGGGTGCGACTGAATAGAGGCCTCCAGTTTCTCAGTGACGCCAATTTCTTCTTAACTAAAGAAAAACATTGCCAAGCCGAACGTTTCACAGGTGGTACTGCATTTCTCATAAAGTTAACGCAGCTAATGCCAGAACATCCTGCTGCCTGACGTCAACCTTCGATCGCTTCAGACAGGGTTTTCGTGGGCTCATATTCAAGGTAGAAACCTATATTCTCAAGAAATAGCTACAATTGGATACCAGAAATACAGATTTATCGCCCCATTTGACACATAATTATTGTTATTCATTCTTTCTCTACTTTTTGTTAATGTTATGCTGTCTGAATTTGATAGGTGCCCTGTGCCACATGCTAATCCCAGCCTTCTGCAACTCTTCAGGCATTTTGGAGAAAGGATGCTGACTACTGCCCCACTGAAACCACTTGACTGGTGGCGAAGCTGACCAAAAAGTTAGGCCACTTCGGGCTTTTACTATGAACTCACTGATTTTCTGAACAGCAACAGATTCCATTCCTTCAATGTTCAAATTGTTTGTGACCAGCAGCAACAAATTGTCCTTGTCAATACCACAATTGCAGGGAGTTGTCACAGCATTTATGTCTTGAGACAGTCCAGCCTCCCAGCTGTGCTCAGGGAAGGCAGTCAAGTGTCAGGATGGCATCTGAGAGACAAGTCATATACATCCCTTGCTTCCATGGGTCATGATCCCACTTCAAATACCAACCTCACCAGCTGCACATCACTACAATGATGCATTTTCATCATCTAGTGTGGAAATTGAGAAGACTATCGGAGTTCTGAAAGGAAGGTTTCACTGCCTTGATAGATATGAAGGGGCACTGTAGTATGCTCCCAAGCTCAGTTCTTACCCTTCACAACTTTGCTATTCCAAAAGGACTATAAATGGAATCCCCAGTGGAGCGAGTTCTGGATGTTGTGGAGGCTGAGGAACATGGAACTCAGCTTCATGAGGATCATGACTTGATCTGGTGCTGGTTGTCAGAGAAATTACTGATAGTACATTCTCCTCAGATTAAAGCCCTTGTCTTCAAAACCTGTATTGCTACATCTCCCCAACTTTCATGCCTACTCCAACCCTTCTATAATGAACTATTGACATTTTTGTCTCACTCAACCAACATGCCACTGCCCAGTTAGACCTCAGGAGAGCTAATGAGCTCATCAAACAACAGAGCCAATTCAAACAACACCTCATTTATTCTTATATACACAGTTCACCTTCAACATATTAGATAGTCACTAATAAATCCAATAGGGAATTCAGGAGAAATTTCTTTACCCGGAGAGTGATTAGAATGTGGAACTCGCTAACACAAGGAATAGTTGAGGCAACTAGCATAGATACATTTAAGAGGAAGCTAGAAATACACATGAGGGAGAAAGGAATAGATGGATATGTTGATAGGGCTAGATGAAGAAGGATGGGAGGATGCTCGTGTGGAGCATAAACACCAGCATGGACCTGTTGGGCCAAATGGCCTGTTTCTGTGCTGTAAATACTATGTAAGACTATGTAATAAAGCTCGACTTCTTTTCACCCTGTTTCCCATGGATGTCTAGCGAAGCTTTTTTATGACCTATCCCAGTGCTTCTTGTAAGCTTCACCTGAGGGCCAGTGTTACAAGAGGTGATTGGTTGCTGGTTTGGAACAAGAGGCTGAGGTGGGTCTTGTCTCACGACAGCTATGTCCTGTGGCCTGCACATCTTACATGACTACCTGAGCAGCCTGACCCTGCCCATACTCTTTGAGTAGGCCTCTGATGGACCTGGCCTGGCATGTGCTGCTATCCTGAGAAACAGCAACCTCATGTTATGTCAATTCCAGCTGCACCACTGGTACTAGACCCGGCTTGAGGTCCCCACTGATCCTGTTTTTACACGGCAGTTGTGCAGGTTCCATGACATTCAATGTGTAAATGAGGGAACCCTGAAGAGTTAAGCAGACAGAAGTCCAAGCCCTTCAGCACAACTACAATGTAATCAGCTCTGAGGAATTTCAGGACCTTTAGTACACAAACACTTAACGTTACTGTATGACATTTGTTGGTGAGCTATTTAATGTAGACGTTAATCGTTTCATTTAAAATGCCTCCGTTAAAATTGTGAAATGCCACACGAATGCATTAAGTGTTCGTCCGTCAGTGCAGGACAGTGAGCGACTCCCCTTTTTAATTTGCCTCCCTCTCTGGAGTGGAGCATTGGGATCACACTCAGCAGCTTCCCCCGCTGCACAGCTCAGAGTGCAAATTCAGCACATGTAGGTACACGACGTGATCCCACGAGACAGCACCACCCCCCGTAACGTGGCACATTGATATCCTGACGCTCTGTGCTACCTCTCCGCTCCCTAACTGAGAGTATGTGGTACTGAAGTAGTTAACCTTCAGTGGACACCCATGTAGCTTCATTGGCCATCCACTTTCTGAGCTATGCGTGACTGAAATGAGCCCATGAGCCCATCAGTGTATGTGGAACAGTTCCTCTCATTTGACTGCAAAATGAAAACTACATCCCCTAAGAAAGGCACGTGAAGTACAGATCAAACCACCTTTGCATGAAATTTACT
This sequence comes from Somniosus microcephalus, assembly GCF_052327205.1. Lineage (NCBI taxonomy): Eukaryota > Metazoa > Chordata > Chondrichthyes > Squaliformes > Somniosidae > Somniosus > Somniosus microcephalus. The sequence continues at coordinate 256,752,531 of NC_140989.1, forward strand.
TAGCACGGTGAATAATTTCCACATTACTTTTAGCTATTCATATGACTCAACCCTCACATGAGATGGTGAAGTTGTGTGACAATGGCAGGTTTTTACTCTTTCAACCTTCTCCCACTCAAAATTGCAGTAAGTAGCCATCACATGATTCTCTAAAGGCATCATAGGGTCTAAGACTTTGTTTATCGCTAATTTTTTTTTAAAGAATCTAGTAGATCGTGTAGTGTATGTAACCATTCCACCTTTAAGAGAACTATTTTAAGGGTTGCACTACTTTATCTTGGCTGCTGTATACTGTAATACCGGTGGTGACCACACTGGTATATAAGTGCTGTGTAATGATTATTGGGCAGTTCCGCCCTGACCTTCGACTAGTAAAGTCCTGTTAAAATTTACTCTTGTGGTCTGTGTAGTAATTCTCACTATAACACACAGACTTAACAGTGGCGACGAGTACGATCTTACCCTGCGGCAGAGATACATCCAAGGCAGTTTAACGGGCGTCGAGAAGAGGCATCCGCCCTCATCATTCTGCTGAGAAAAGACTCGGGTCTGCAGAGCAAAGGAAGAATTCTGACACGAAGCCTTCCATCAGCAACAGGCAGTGATCATCCCTTCTATCACGGTGGTGGGTAAGCCGATCAGCGACGAGCAGCAAGTCGGCCACGTTGGCTGTGAATAGGGGAGGGAAAAACGGAGGATATAAGGGCGGAGAACTCGACCACGGCCGGGGAAAAGAGCCGGACAGAAGTCGGGGCAGAGGCGCTGAGACTGGAGCAGCGTAAGGCACGGGAGCCGCGGTGAATGCAAACGCAGCCGGTGTATAAGACCGGGCTGCAAGCGGGCTGGGAGACGCAACAGCGTCGAGAGAGAGCTCGACCGCGACAAACGCAGCCGGTGTAAAAGACCGGGCTGCAAGCGGGCTGGGAGACGCAACAGCGTCGAGAGAGAGCTCGACCGCGACCGGTGAGAAAGGCCGGGCAGCTACCGAGGCCGCGAGGCGCAGCGACCGGGACAGCGTAAGGCGCGGGAGAAAATTTAAAAAAACCACGGAGAACTCAGCCGCAGCCGGGGGAAAGGACCGGACTGCAAGAGGGGCTGGGAGGCACGATTTGAAAACCGCTGGGGAGGGCGAACGCAGCAATACGGCAATCGCCATTACAGCCAGCGGGGGAGAAAGGCAAACGCGGGAAGCTGCCATTTTCGTAGGCGGGGAAGAAGACAAGCGCGGGAAACCGCCATTTTGAAAAAAAAAAGAAAAGAAAAATTTCTTTTTGTTTCTCAAGAAGATTGCGAGGATGCCTAAGCGTGGTAACATCAACGATTTCGATTCCAATGTTGAACATTGGGCCACGTATGTAGAACGCATAGAGATTTATCGCAAGGCAAATAAAATATCAAATAAAGATAAAGCACTAACCTTACTAAACTCAATGGGTGCGAAGACATACGGGCTATTGAAGCATCTTCTATCACCAGCTAAACCGACGGATCAGACTTTCGCTAATATTGTTGCTGTCCTGAAGAATCATTTGAACCCCACACCGCTGATGTTAGCGGAACGATTTAAATTTTATGCGAGAACGCAACTGAAAGAGGAAAGCAACGCGGAGTATTTAATTGAACTGCGTAAGCTAGCGAAATACTGTCAGTTTGGGGAAAGTCTGACAGAGGCACTGAGGCAAATTCGTGTGTGGATTGTCGAAAGAAGGAACACAAAAGCGGCTGCTTGAAGAGAATGATCTTACACTTGATAAGGCTGTCACTATTGCAGCATCGCACGAAGCCGCAGCGAGAGGCACTGCGGAAATGCAGCTGAAGGCAGCGGTACTCAGCGTAGATCAAATGGCTTTGGGTACAACGAAATGTTATCGTTGTGGGAAGACAACACACGATCAGAACCAATGCTGGTTTAAAAACCAGGAATGTAGAAAATGTGGCAAGCTTGGTCACATAGCTAAAGTATGCCGGTCAGGAAAGAAGACCAGCAACAAAAAGTCACCGCAGGAAAAGTGCAGAAAGGTACATAAGGTGGCTGAGAAGAGTTCGGATGAACAGAATTCGGATTCAGACTCCAACAGTAAGGAACTGGGTAGTCTGAGAATTCACAATGTGAGTAAGGAAGCTGACCGACAAACTATGTGGGTCACACTGCAGATAGCAGGAGTCCAAGTGAAGATGGAATTGGACACCGGATCGGCGTTGACGGTCATGAATAAGCAAGATTACAAAAGGCTATTCACACATATTCCCCTACGGGATACGGAGATAGTATTGCAGACATACACGGGGCAAAGAGTATACCCCATCAGAAAGATAAAAGTCAAGGTGATACACAAGGGCAAAGAACACCAAGGAATGGACATATATGTACTACCTGAGGGAGGTCCACCACTTCTGGGACGGGAGTGGATCAGGAAAATAAATATGGACTGGCACTCCCTAAAAGCAATGATGGTAGATTCCGGAAAAAAAGATGTCAAACCTGAACGTTTGTCCAGAATATTGGATGAGGGCATATGCAGCAGTGACAGTGACAAAGCAGAGAGTGAGAACTCGGTGAAGACAATCAGCTCAGACTCTGGAACTGATGATGGTAAGACCAGCCCATGTGCAAAAGATAAGTCTAAAATGGACTTGCAGACTAATGATGGAAAAACGAAGGAGTGCATAAATGCTTCAGAAGAGAACAAAGTATCAGAACAGAATTCCACTGAACAACAACAACATAGTTTGACAGAGAATTCTGAGTCTGTCCAGTCTACAGACATGCACATTTCTGAGGAACACCGGGCTCGAACTCAACTCAATCTCAAACTACAACAGCAATTAGAACAAATGATTCGCCGTTTTGAGCAAGAGATGAATGCAAAGAAAAAGTTCTTTGACACAGAGTTGGAGAATCTGGGAAGACAGCAGAAGCAGCTGATTGAGAAAATGGATCAGGAACACACAAACCGTCTGCGCGATGAGGCCAAACGAATCAAAGCTGAGCAAGAAAGGGAATATGTCAAATTCATCGATCAGTTGAAAGCTAAGGAGAATGAGCACCCTTTTGTGAGCAGTGTCAGCAGTAATAAGCCACTCAGGGAATTGGTGGCAGAGGCAAAAGCTGAAGTGATGGAGGAAATAGAAGACAATAGAGAAGAAGCAGAAGATGATGACTCATCTGAACCATTATCACCCCTACCAGGTCACGCACGTGGTCCCTCCGAACTGAGCCAAATCAGTCTGGAAGTAGAAAAACTTCCCAAGGTACTCGAGCCTTTAGAAGTCAGCAATGCTGGTTCTGAAGTTACGAAAGTTCAAGCTGTTAAGTCCAGTGAAGGACTATTAGATGAGTCACCCCAGCAACGAGAACCTACTACACCACCGAAAACTACTACACCACCGAGGCGTTATCCGGACCGAGTCAGGAAGCCTCCAGAGAGACTGAATCTGTGAACTGTTTTTACATGAAGTTGTGTATATATGTTATGATGTTATGTTTAATGGGGAATATATACGGTTAAGCTAAAAAGGGAGGATTGTAGTGTATGTAACCGTTCCACCTTCAAGAGAACTATTTTAAGGGTTGCACTACTTTATCTTGGCTGCTGTATACTGTAATACCGGTGGTGACCACACCGGTATATAAGTGCTGTGTAATGATTATTGGGCAGTTCCGCCCTGACCTTCGACTAGTAAAGTCCTGTTAAAATTTACTCTTGTGGTCTGTGTAGTAATTCTCACTATAACACACAGACTTAACAGATCGGGTACTGAAATGAGGTCATGAGTTCAAATCCCACCATAAGATTATAAGAACATAAGAATTAGGAGCAGGAGTAGGCCATACGGCCCCTCGAGCCTGCTCCGCCATTCAATAGGATCATGGCTGATCCTCAACACCAACTCCACTTTCCCGCCCGATCCCCATATCCCTTGATTCCCCTAGAGTCAAAAAAACTATCTATCTCAGCCTTGAATATACTCAAAGACTCAGCATCTACAGCCCTTCGGGGCAGAGAATTCCAAAGATTCACAACCCTTTGAGTAAAGAAATTCCTCCTCATCTCAGTCTTAAATAGCTGGGCCCTTATCCTGAGACTATGCCCCCTATTTCTAGATACTCCAATCAGGGGAAACAACCTGAGTGTGGTTTCAACAGAGTGCTGTGAGATGGGTGAGTCAGAGTTAGGTGAGGAGTGGAAGGAGGAGCTCCCTTGCTTCGCCTTTGTTTTTCCTAACTTTTCACCCTGTAGGAAGAGGCCGGTGTCGGGAGCAGCAGCAGCAAAGTAGTGAGTATTTAAATTCACTTTCACAGGCTTTTTCTCAAAGGCCGGTCAATCTTGCAGACCAGTGGTGGCGTTCCAGAGCCACGCCATGATTCCAAAAGTGACCCGGGCAAGAGGAAGCAGCTGATTGGGTGAGTACGGCCATGTGAGTATTTATACCTCTCTATAGTTTGGCAGTTAAGGTTAATAGTTTATACAGTTTAGAAGGTCTTAATTTTTGTGGTTATAGTTTCTAAGGTCTCTGTTGTGTATCGGGGAGTGCTAGTAACCAAGGGGCCTTGAGTATATCATTTAATTGTAGTGTAATTGGTGGTATTGATTTGACTTAAGTTAATGTAAATTAATTGAAGGGTAAGTCATGATAGCACAGCTCGGCCCCGTGGCATGCTCCTCCTGCACTATGTGGGAAATCAGGGACACTTCCTGTGTCCCTGACAACCATGTGTGCGGGAAGTGTATCCAGCTGCAGCTACTGGCAGACCGCATTGCGGTGCTGGAGCTGTGAATGGATACATAATGGAGCATTCACGATGCTGAGGATGTCGTGGATATCATGTTTAATCAGTTGGTCACACCGCAGGTAAAGGCTGCACAGGCAGGAAGGGAATGGGTGACCGCCAGGTAGAGTAGCAGGCGTAGGCAGGTAGTGCAGGGGTCCACTGTGGCCATCCCCCTCTCAAACAGATATACTAATTTGGATATTGTTGAGGGAGATGGCTTATCGGGGGAAGGCAGCAGCAGTCAACTTCCTGGCACCGTGGGTGGTTCTGCTGCACAGGACGGGAGGAAAAAGAGTGGGAGAGCTATAGTGATAGGGGATTCTATTGTAAGGGGAATAGATAGGCTTTTCTGCGGCTGCAAACGAGACTCCAGGATGGTATGTTGCCTCCCGGGTGCAAGGGTCAAGGATGTCTTGGAGCGACTGCAGAACATTTTGGAAGGGGAGGGTGAACAGCCAGTTGTCGTGGTGCATATAGGTACCAACGACATAGGTAAAAAACAGGATGAGGTCCTAAAAGCTGAATATAGGGAGTTAGGAGGTAAATTAAAAAATAGGACCTCAAAGGTAGTAATCACAGGATTGCTACCAGTGCCACGTGCTAGTCAGAGTAGAAATAGAAGGATATTTCAGATGAACATGTGGCTAGAGGAATGGTGCAAGGGGGAGGGATTCAAATTCCTGGGACATTGGAACTGGTTCTGGGGGAGATGGGACCAGTACAAACTGGATGGTTTGCACCTGGGCAGGACCAGGACCGATGTCCTAGAGGGAGTGTTTGCTAGTGCTGTTGGGGAGGGTTTAAACTAAAATGGCAGGGGGTTGGGAACCTGTGCAGGGAGACAGAGGAAAGGGAAGCAAGGTTAGAAGCAAAAGACAAGAAGGAGAAAAGCAAAAGTGGCAGTCAGAGAAATCAAGGGTTTAAATCAAACATGGCCACAGTAAATAATAATTGTAAAAGGTCTAAGAGTGTTAAAAAAACAAGCCTGAAGGCTTTGTGTCTTAGTGAGAGGAGCATACGTAATAAGGTGAATGAATTAGCTACGCAAATAGATGTAAACAGATATGATATAATTGGGATTATGGAGACATGGCTCCAGGGTGACCAAGGCTGGGAACTCAACATCCAGGGATATTCAATATTCAGGAAAGACAGGCAAAAAGGAAAAGGAGGTGGGGTAGCATTGCTGGTTAAAGAGGAGATTAACACAATAGTAAGGAAGGATATTAGCTCTGATGATGTGGAATCTGTATGGGTAGAGCTGAGAAATACCAAGGGGCAGAAAACATTAGTGGGAGTTGTATACAGACCCCCAAACAGTAATGCTGAGGTTGGGGATGGTATTAAACGGGAAATTAGAGACGCATGCAATAAGGGCACAGCAGTTATCATGGCTGACTTTAATCTGCATATAGATTGGGCTAACCAAGTTAGTAACAATACTGTGGAGGAGGAATTTCTGGAGTGTTTACGGGATGGTTTCCTGGACCAATATGTCAAAGAACCAACTAGAGATCAGGCCATCTTAGACTGGGTATTATGTAATGAGAAAGGATTAATTAGCAATCTTGTTGTACGAGGCCCCTTGGGGCAGAGCGATCATAATATGATACAATTCTTCATTAAGATGGAGAGTGCAGTATTTGGTTCAGAGTCTAGGGTCCTGAATTTAAATAAAGGAAACTACGATGGTATGAGGCACGAGTTGGCTAGGATGAATTAGGGAACGCTACTTAAAGGGTTGACGGTGGAAAGGCAATGGCAAACATTTAAAGATCACATGGATGAACTACAGAATTTGTTCATCCCTATTTGGCATAAAAAGAAAACAAAAACGATAACTCAACCGTGGCTAACAAGGGAAATTAGGGATAGCATAAGGTCCAAGGAGAGGACATATAAATTGGCCAGAAAAAGCAGCAAACCTGAGGATTGGGAGCAGTTTAGGATTCAGCAAAGGAGGACAAAGGGATTAATTAAGAGGGGGAAAATAGAGTATGAGAGTAAGCTTGCAGGGAACATAAAAACTGACTGTAAAAGCTTCTATAGATATGTGAAGAGAAAAAGATTGGTGAAGTCAAGCATAGGTCCCTTGCAGTCAGAATCAGGGGAATTTATAATAGGGAACAAAGAAATGGCAGATCAATTAAATACATACTTTGGTCCTGTCTTCACAAAGGAGGACACAAATAACCTCCCAGAGATATTGGGGAACATAGGGCTTAATGAGAGGGAGAAACTGAATGAAATCAGTATTGTAGGGAAATGGTGTTAGGGAAATTGACGTGATTGAAGGCAAATAAATCCCCAGGGCCTGATCATCTACATCCTAGGGTGCTTAAGGAAGTGGCCCTCGAAATAGTAGATGCATTGCTGGTCATCTTCCAAAATTCTATAGACTCCAGAACAGTTCCCATGGATTGGAGGGTAGCTAATGTAATCCCACTATTCAAAAAAGGTGGGAGAGAGAAAACAGGGAATTATAGACCGGTAAGCCTGACATCTGTAGTGGGGAAAATGCTAGAGTCCATTATAAAAGATGTAATAGCAGAGCACTTGAAAAACAGTGACAGGATCGGACAAAGTCAACATGGATTTATAAAAGGTAAATCGTGCTTGACTAATCTACTGGAATGTTTTGAGGATGTAACTGGTACAATAGATAAGGAAGAACCAGTGGATGTGGTGTATTTGGACTTTCAGAAGGCTTTTGATAAGGTCCCGCATAAGAGATTAGCGTGTAAAGTTAAAGCACATGGGATTGGGGGTAAGGTACTGACTTGGATAGAGAACTGCTGGCAGACAGGAAGCAAAGAGTTGGAATAAACGGGTCTTTTTCCGAGTGGCAGGCAGTGACTAGTGGGGTGATTGGGCAGATGCATGGCAGGTGCAGTATAATGTGGATAAATGCGAGGTTATCCACTTTGGTGGCAAAAACAGGAAGACAGATTATCTGAATGGCAATAGATTGGGAGAAGGGGAAGTGCAATGAGACCTGGGTGTCCTTGTGCACCAGTCGCTGAAGGTAAGCATGCAGGTGCAGCAGGCGGTTAAGAAGGCAAATGGTATGTTGGCCTTCGTAACAAGAGGATTCGAGTACAGGAGCAAGGTTGTCTTGCTGCAGTTGTACAGGGCCTTGGTGAGACCACACCTTGAGTATTGTGTGCAGTTTTGGTCGCCTTATCTGAGGAAGGATGTTCTTGCCATGGAGGGAGTGCAGCGAAGATTCACCAGACTGATACCTGGGATGGCAGGAATGACGTATGAGGAGAGATTGGGTCGATTGGGCTTGTACTCGCTGGAGTTTAGAAGAGTGAGAGGGGATCTCATCGAAACTTATAAAATTCGAACAGGACTAGACAGACTAGATGCAAGAAGGATGTTCCCGATGGCGGGGGAGTCCAGAACCAGGGGTCACAGTCTAAAGATAAGGGGTAAGCCATTTAGGACAGAGATGAGGAGGAATTTCTTCACCCAGAGAGTGGTGAACCTGTGGAATTCACTGCCACAAAAGGCAGTTGAGGCCAATTCATTAAATATATTCAAGAAGGAGTTAGATATATTTCTTAATGCTAAAGGGATCAAGGGATATGGGGAGAAGCAGGGACAGGGTGATGTAATAAAACTCACTAAGCACTTGGTTTGAGTATAAAGCAAGGCTTTAATCAACTTGTTTCAAAACATGGAGGCCTAGTTATCTTTCATTAGTTCCTGTTTACAAAATGTCCTGGGAAAGCTGGGCCCATGCCCGATTATTTATACTCCTTGTATGGCGCCACCAGCTGGCCGTCCAGTGTTATTTCATGAGTCTTTCTCATGGATCATAAGATTCATAACACAGGGTACTGAATTTGGATGATCAGCCATGATCTCATTAAATGGCAGAGCAAGCTCGAGGGGCCGAATGGCCTACTCCTGCTCCTATCCTGTCTTCTATGTAACCTCTCAGTATCTACCCTGTCAATCCACCGCAGAATCTTATATATTTCAACAAGATTGCCTCTCATTCTTCTAAACTCCAGACAGTATAGGCCTAATCTACTCAATAAAGCAAGTTGTGAAATGGAATTCAATGGCCCAGAAATTCGGCTCTCCCCGGGTGAGTACGCATGGGGTACTCACCCGTAGGCCGAATGGAATTGCTGTTTTCCTGCATACACTGCGCATGCGTGGAGACCGGCACTTCCGATCCTCTGAACGAAGAGGTTCAGAGGTCGAACGCGCGCGCAGGGGAGGCTGCGCGTGCGCTTTGAACTTAGTTTTTTTTTACAGGTTTTCCCGGGAGAGTTAGCCTGCAGGATTTACACATTTAAAAAGCAGGCGTAAGGCCTGCTTTCTGCAAGGTAAGTGGTCAATTAATTAAAATTAAAACATTTTTTCCACAGGTTTAATATTTTTAGCAAGGTAAGTTTATTTTTAGCCCCGTTATAATATAAAATTATTTTTTCCAAAAATTTAAATTATTGTTTAAAATAGTTATTTAATGTAATTTATAGTTTACTAGCTGGGGGTGCCCGGCGGTGCCGAGGGTTTTTTGAGGGCATGTTGTTGTTGGAAGAGAGAGAGAGTGCGACTGGGGGAAGACAGCGCGCGACTGGGGGGAAGGGAGAGAGAGCAACTGGGGGGAAGAGAGAGATGGCGATTGGGGGGAAGAGAGAAAGCGAGCGACTGGGGGGAAGAGAGAGAGCGAGCGACTGGGGGGAAGAGAGAGAGCGAGCGACTGGGGTGAAGAGAGCGAGCAAATGGGGGGAAGAGAGAGAGCGACGGGGGGAAGAGAGAGAGCGACTGGGGGAAGAGAGAGAGCGACTGGGGGAAGGGGAAGGGGAGGAAGGGGAAGGGGAGGAAGGTGGAGGGAAGGGGAGAGGGAAGGGGAGAGGGAAGGGGAGGGAAGGGGGGGAGGGAAGAGGAAGGGTGAGTGGAGGAGGAGGGGGAGGAGGGGGGTTGAGGAGGGGGGGAGGGGAGGAGGGGAGAGAGAGAGGGGGGAGAGAGAGAGGGGAGAGAGAGAGGGGGAGGTGGGGGAGAGAGAGAGGGGGAGGGGGGAGAGAGAGAGGGGGAGGGGGAGAGAGAGAGGGGGAGGGGGCAGAGAGGGTGGGGAGGGGGGAGAGAGAGGGGGGGAGGGGTGGAGAGAGAGAGGGGAGAGTGAGAGGGGGAGAGGGGGCAGAGAGAGGGGGAGGGGGGAGAGAGGGGGAGGGGGGAGAGAGAGAGGGGGAGGGGAGATAGAGGGGGGAGATAGAGAGGGGGAGGGGGGAGAGAGAGAGAGGGGGAGGGGGGAGGGGGGGGAGAGAGAGAGGGGGGAGGGAGAGAGGGGGGAGGGGGCTACAGAGCGAGGGGGGGAGAGAGAGAGGGTTGAGGGGGGAGAGAGAGAGGGGGGAGGGGGGAGAGAGAGGGGGGGAGGGGGGGAGAGAGGGGGAGGGGGAGAGAGAGGGGGGGAGGGGGAGAGAGAGAGGGGGAGAGGGAGAGAGAGAGGGGGGAGAGAGAGGGGAGGGGGGAGAGAGAGAGGGGGAGGGGAGAGAGAGAGGGAGGGGGGAGAGAGAGGGGGGAGGGGGGAGAGAGAGGAGGGGGAGAGAGGGGGGAGAGAGAGGAGGGGGAGAGAGAGAGGGGGAGGGGGGAGAGGGAGGGTGAGGGGGAGAGAGAGAGAGGGAGGGAGGGGGAGAGAGAGGGGGATGGGGAGAGAGAGGGGAGAGAGAGGGGAGGAGGGGAGAGAGAGGGGGAGGGAGGGGGAGAGAGAGGGGGAGGGAGGGGGAGAGAGAGGGGGAGGGAGTGGGAGAGAGAGAGGGAGGGAGGGGGAGAGAGAGGGGGAGGGAGGGGGAGAGAGAGGGGGAGGGAGGGGGAGAGAGAGGGGGAGGGGAGGGGGAGGGAGGGGGAGGGGGGGAGAGAGAGGGGAGGGAGGGGGAGAGGGGGAGGGAGGGGGGAGAGAGAGGGGAGAGAGAGGGGGAGGGAGGGGGGGAGAGAGAGGGGGAGGGGGGAGAGAGAGGGGAGGGAGGGTGGGAGAGAGAGGGGGAGGGAGGGAGGGGGTGGAGAGAGAGGGGAGGGATGGATGGGGGAGAGAGAGGGGGAGGAGGGGGGAGAGAGGGGGGAGGGGGGGAGAGAGAGGGGAGGGAGGGGGAGGGAGGGGGAGGGAGGGGGGGAGAGGGGGGAGGGAGGGGGCAAGAGAGCGTGAGGGAGGGGGGAGAGAGGGGGGAGGAGGAGGGAGAGAGGGGGAGGGAGGGTGGGAGAGAGGGGGAGGGGGGAGAGAGGGGGAGGGAGGGGGGAGAGAGGGGGAGGAAGAGGGGAGAGAGGGGGGAGGGGGAGAGAGAGGGGGAGGGATGGGGAGAGAGAGGGGGAGGGAGGGGGAGAGAGAGGGGGAGGGGAGAGAGAGGGGGAGGGGAGAGAGAGGGGGAGGGGAGGGGAGAGGGAGGGGGAGGGGAGGGAGGGGGAGGGGAGGGGGAGGGAGGGGAGGGTGAGCGAGGAGGGGAGGGGAAGGGAGGGGAGGGGGTGGGAGGGGAAGGGGAGGGGGAGGGAGGGGGCCAGCAGAGGAGAGAGAGAGGGGGAGAGAGAGAGGGGGAGAGAGAAAGGGTGAGGCAGGGGAGAGAGAGTGAGGGGGGCCCTCTCTCCCTCACACTCCTCCCACATACACTCCCCTCTCCCTCACACACTTCACCACTCCCTCACATTCTCCCTCTCTCTCACCCCCCTCTCCCTCACACACTGCCCCTCTCCCTCACACACACACTCCCCCTCTCTCCCTCACACACACACTCCCCCTCTCTCCTTCACACACACACTCCCCCTCTCTCCCTCACACACACACTCCCCTCTCCCTCACACACTTCACCACTCCCTCATATTCTCCCTCTCTCTCACCCCCTCTCCCTCACACACTGCCCCTCTCCCTCACACACACACTCCCCCTCTCTCCCTCACACACTCCCCCTCTCCCCCTCACACACACACTCCCCCTCTCTCCCTCACACACACACTCCCCCCCTCTCCGTCACACACACACTCCCCCCCTCCCTCACACACACACTCCCCCCTCCCTCACACGCTCCCCCTCTCCTCTCCCTCCTTTCCTTTCTCTCCCTGCCTCCCCTCTCCCTCGCTAGTGCCTCAGGCCCGGCCGGACTCACCTCAGTAGCAGAACGGAGTCAGTCAGACAATGGGAGGCCGGGTGCCCAGCGCTCCGAAGCGAGCCCGGGGTTCCTGCTGGTGAACGCGGCGGGCCTATGGACCCGGTTGGCCGGGCGGCAGACGAACGCCTTTCGCTGCAGACTCCCGTGTCCGATTGCGATCGGGACAGCTGTTTGGAAAGCCCCGGTTTTGCCGGTCCCGCGCTCACGGCAAGAGAGAGAGGGGGAAGTAGCGAGAGAGAAGGAGAGAGAGAGAGAGAGAAGGAGAGAGAGAGAGAGAGGGTGGTGGAGACAGAGATGCACTTCCTCACAGCTTGTGGAAAATATCAGGGCATAAGGGAGAATTTCTACCCAAAATTCACAAAAATATGCCCGGAATTCAGAAATTTGAATGATGACCAAAAACTCCCCTACCTACTAGGGGAACAGAGAAATTGTGTAACCTTAGCGGCACACTATGTTACAGCTTGCCATAAACAGATGGACAACCATTAAATCTAAGAAAAGAGTATATACAAATTATATGAATGTATATTTATACACTCAGGGATATATCTGTTTATACACTGTATGGATAGATCTGCGTTTATGTGTTCAACCATAAATGTTTTTTGATGCTTTGGCAACATAAGATGTACCTTGTCATGCCAATAAAGCGACTTGAATTGAATTGAATTGAATTGAGAGGGAAGAGGAGAGAGAGAGAGAGAGAGAGAGAGAAATTTTTTGAGCTTCAGGCCTGCCTGCAGCGGGCGGAGAGCAGCCCCAAGTCCCCCCCTGCGCGAGGGTGAGGAGGAGGGGGGGATGGCGGCGGTTAGAGCGGAGCGCTGAACTCGAGGCCCAGGCTTCCGCGCTGCTAGGCCGCGGCTTCGCGCATCCACTACAATAAAGAGAGATTCCTAATATTAAAGTTCAGGTTTTGAAGCACCCCATAGCTAAGAAGACAACTGCACAAAAGAAACCTAATGGGGTACACACAGAAAGTGGGGAAAAATAAAGACACAGAAAGTGTGGGAAAAAAATCGTTAAGAATCAAGATGGCGGCCACTCACCTCAGTTCAGAATGATAAGGCCCACCCACACACGCACCGATTGGTCAACCATCAGGTCACTGAACTGTAGGATTGGTCAATCGTCAAGTCACTCAACACTCAACTGTAGGATGGCCCGCCCGCACGCGCAATGAACCCGCCCCCAATGATGCAGCGATTGGCCAACCGTTGGTCAACTGTCAGGTCGCTCAACCGTACAATTGGTCAACCTTCACGTCACTCAATGCTAATGAGCAAATGAGCAGAACTTTTCCCATTTAATGAGCGGAATTTTGAACGTTTTTTGGATACCGTGGGCACAATTTTTGTCTGACAGAAAAGTAAATATGCTTATGACCGTTCCGGAATCGTAAGCTTTCTTTTGATGTAACACGCGTGTAGGTACGCTCTATAACTTTCGAATGTATAGAAGACAGACAGACAGACAGACAGACAGAAGAGCAATTATATATATATAGATTTAAAAAGTGTGATTTTTTTTAAATTTATTTGAAGGTTTACTGCTATTTTGGGCCCGTAGTAATTTATAAGTTTTGACAGGTCTACCTGTCAATCTTATGAATGGGCTTTTCCCTCCTCCGATTGGCTGCCCATGGCTCACGTGATCCCAGGGGATGCATCGCACTAACTACGCCCCTGGGACACGCAAGCACAGCGCGCCGGCAGCTGGGCCAGGCCCCGGAGCGGAATTCCACAGTGCCCTACAGCTCAACTGCCGGCGCGCAAGGTAAGTGCAGGTCGGGGGCTTACACCCGCGGGAAGCCCCCGACCCAAATTTCTGTGCCAATATGTCATTCATTTCAATGGGTTGAAAATTGTGTGGATTCTACAACGGCCAGATTACCCCAATTTGTTTTACTTTGTCAGAAACTTAGCCAGGCCCTAACAATGTTCACTTTATATTTTGGATTAGGAATATAGGAACAGGAGAAGGCCATTCAGCCCCTCGAGCCTGTTCTGCCACTCAATTAGATCCTGGCTGATCTATATATTCAGCCTTGGTGCCTTAACCATTAACACCCTTGTCTAACAAAAATCTATCAATCTCAGCCTCAGCAGCTTCTTTTGGGCGGGGGGAGAGTTCCAGATTTCCACAATACTTTGTGTGACGAAGTGCTTCTTGACATCACCCCTGAACAGCCTAGCTCTAATTTTAAGGTTTAAAGTCCACACAGAATACGGGCAGTTGCCATTTATGCATGTGTGCAGTCGGGAGTAACAGAAATAATTGGCAGACTCTTCCACATGGAGTAGACCATGTCTGCTTCTTGCTAAGTGCCAATCTACCCTAATTCATTTTAGTGTGGCATTCCTATCACCCATACCTTCCATCCTTATGGTCTCTCAGAATGACCAATTTAGTGCTAACTAATACTGAATGATGGACAATTTTGGCCCTGAATTTGCAGTCGGAGGCTTCCCGCGGGGAAATGCCTCCGATCCGCAAATAAAATGCCCGCGTACCTGGGGCCTCGGGATTCAGGGAGACTCGCCGTCCTGGGCCTCCCTGGGTACTGCAGGCAGACGCCCATGTATCTCAGGGGCACAGGCGGTTCGTGAGCGCCCCTGGGGTCACGTGGGCCGCCCCAACAAATGACAGAAGGGAATCTCCATTCATACTTATGGAGACTCCGTATGTATGGAACTTCCATAAGTATGAATGAGAATACCCCAAAAAATACACCTAGACATCGAATAAATAAATAAAAAAATCACATATTTAAAATTAATTAAAATGGTATTTAATTAAATATTTAAAACAAAAATAAAAATTTTTGAAAAATAAATTTACATGTTTTAAAGGGGCTAAAATAAACACCTTATTTAACAAGTTTTTAAATGTATAAATTATTGATAAAATTTTATTTTTCTGTTTTTTAAAACTCTTACGCTGGTAAAAGCAGGCCTTATGCCTTATCACTGCACTGGAGTGTCAGCCTAGATTTTTTGTGTTCAAGTCTCAGGGGTGGGGCTTGAACCCACGGCCTGCTTTTACCTGGCTTAAGAATTTCACAGGCATTCGCTGGGCAGAAGTTGGGCAAATAGCGCAACTCTCCGCCCACGGAGGCCCTTTTCCTGGGTATGCGGATGATCTGTCAAGAGAATTCTTGACAGATTGCAAGTTCCGGGTTTTAGTGCATGCGCAGTGCATGCCTAAATCCAGAACTTGCATGGCCCTTGCAGATGCGTACACACTTCGTACACACCTGTAAGGGCTGCAAATTACAGCCCAATGTGTCTGGACTTGCGCCTACCAGCAACTGGGTTGAGTCTGCTGAGACTTACTTCATTTAACTTGCATTTATATAGCGCCTTTCTTGACTTCAGGATGTCCCAAAGCGCTTCACAGACAATGAATTACATTTTTTTTTAAGTGTAGTCATGTGGTAATATAGGGAAACAACCAATTTGCACACAGCAAGATCCCACAAACAGCGATGAAATAAATGACCAAATCATCTGTTTTAGTGATGTAGGTTGAGGGCTAAATATTTGCCAGGACACTGGGAAGAACTCCCCTGCTCTTCTTTGAATAATGCCATGGGATCTTTTACACGCACCCGAGAGGGCAGACAGGTCCTCGGTTTAATGTCTCATCCGAAAGACGGCACCTCTGACCGTGCAGCCTCATTACTGCACTGGAGTGTCAGCCTAGATGTTTCTGCTCAAGTCTCTGGGGTGGGGCTTGAACCCACAATCTTCTGATTCAGAGGCGAGAGTGCCATCAAGATCTTTACAGCCTGCAGAGAGACAAACAAAGAGAAGACATTTTCGCCCCATGATCTAGGGGCAGTGTTCAAACCTGATGAACTTCCCAGGGCAACTTTAGTCTGAATTGCAAAATACTTTAGAAATTGTTTACAACAGGCTCGATGGGCCGAAATGGCCTCTATCTGTACTGTGAGATTTCTGTGATTCTGTGATTCTGTGATTCGCTGATTTTGTTAAGAGTTTTTGTGGGTGAAAACAATTTCAGCAGGAGCCTAATAATGAAGCTGCCATGTTCTCTAATCACACACAAGCAGCTGCAGCTGATAACGTGCTCTGTGATCTCTATCTGCTTCAGTTATTCAGCAGAAGGTTATAGCGGCAACAGAATGTTTACACAACATGTTCAACAATCAGCATGCAGTTTTGGTAACCAATTCCGCATTTCCAATATTATCTAATCTCCCTAGTCCCCAGTTAGAACTTACTTTTGTTCATGCAGTAAAATGCCAGCAGAACATTATCCTTCTATCGCAAGGGAATATCCCCAACCTTTTTACTACATATTGAACAACAGGCCAGAATTCTAGTGCAAATGTACTTCAAAGCAGCATTTGGCATTTGCTATTTGCCATGAACACATTTGGATTATTTTTCCATATTTGGAATGAGATAGCTTTCTACCAAAGCCACCTTAATATTTCCTTTTATGGTAGTTAGTTAGAATGCCTGAGGTACAGGGAGCTTTATCCTCCATCAAAGTCACACTATGCCTAACCCACCAATGCTTGGTACTGACTCCCAGTGCAAAAGGCAGAAAACATTATTCAATTTTCCATCCCTCACCTTGATGTCTATAGAATCCAGTGTTAGGTTGCATGTAATTTATAAATTGCATTAATCGATTATTATATATTAAAAACGGTACTGGGGGCAATTTTATCTTTCGGCGATGGCGTAAAATGGGTGATATCAGATCAGGGCCCATTGTGAGTCCTGCCTGATTTTCCTTTTTTTTTTCATTCCTGGGATGTGGGCATCGCTGGCAAGACCAGCATTTATTGTCCTACGCTAATTGCCCTTGAGAAGGTGGTGGTGAGCAGCCTTCTTGAACCGCTGCAGTCCGTGTGGTGAAGGTACCCCCACAGTGCTGTTAGGTAGGGGTTTCCAGGATTTTGGCCCAGCGACGATGAAGGATCGACGATATACTTCTAAGTCAGGATGGTGTGTGACTTGGAGGGGAACTTGGAGGTGGTGGTGTTCCCATGCGCCTGCTGCCCTTGTCCTTCTAGGTGGAAGAGGTCGTGGGTTTGGGAGGTGCTGCCGAAGAAGCCTTGGCAAGTTGCTGCAGTGCATCTTGTAGATGGTACACACTGCAGCCATGGTACGCCGGTGGTGGAGGGAGTGAATATTTAAGGTGGTGGATGGGGTGCCAATTGTAATGTATATACCTTTAAGGGGGGAACTATCTTTCACAGCTCATGTATACTGCAGTACCGGCAGTGACCACACCTGTATATAGCACTGAGTAGTAATCTGTACAGATCAGTTCCCGTGTGAGCCACGTTGAGTAAACACCTGTTGTACCGTTCTCCTGCAGTCTGTGTCTTATTATACACAGACACAACATTGGCGACAAGGCAACTTCGAACCTACCTGCAACTCTGCATCACCTCCCGGGGATTCGTTCCTGGAGATCAGTGGATTGGAGGTCATGGCAAGAGACTCGGGCGTCGACCACGGGCAACCGCCCAGTCATCCAGCAGAGACTCGAGAATTGCGGGGGAGACTGTCGAGAGCCAGGCTTGGCTTTCCAGTCGAGGTGGTCCAGCGAAACGGGCTGGCAATAGGTAGTGCGCAGACCCTTCCCGGACAGCGGCGGGTTAGAGCCCGACCGAGCGGCACAGCAAAGGGCTGAGCAGTGTCGACGGGGGAGAGCGAGAGAGGGCAGAGCGCACAGGGTGCAGCCGGTGTTCAGGGGCCGAGCAGCGTCGAAGAGAGGGAGAGAGAGACGCGCAGAAACCCGCGAGGCGCCGCCATTGCCACAAGGACAGCCGAGAGCGGCGTTGGCAGCAGCGCACGAGAAGTGCGCAAAACCTACAGGGCGCCGCCATTGCCACGAGAACCGCCGGGAGCGGCGTTGGCAGCAGCGGGGGAGGAAGGAAAGCGCGGGAGACGCCATTTTAAGCCATTGGGAGACGCCATTTTAAACCACACCCAAAATGCCGATGAGTGGCAGTATCACCGCATTTGACAATGAAGTTGAAGATTGGACTACATATGTCGAACGAATAGAGGTATACTGCAATGCAAATGAGGTGTCAGATGACAAGAAAGTGTCGGCATTGTTAAATTTAATGGGTGCAAAGATGTATGGGTTATTACGAAATCTAGTAACCCCAACGAAGCCAATGGAAAAGAGTTTTGAAGACATAGTAACGATACTACAGGAACATTTAAACCCCACACCGCTGCTGATAGCAGAAAGATTCAAGTTTCACAAGCGGAACCAGCATAAGGATGAAAGCAATGCTGATTATTTAACAGAACTGCGCAAATTATCGAAACACTGCCAGTTTGGAGCGGGACTGGCAGATACCTTAAGGGACAAGTTTGTGTGTGGGCTTCAAAGTGAAGGAACCCAGAAACGGCTTTTATCTGAAAAGGACCTTACGCTGGAAAAGACTTTCAGCATTGCGGTATCATATGAAATAGCAGCACGGGGCGCTGCAGAGATACAACAGAGACCGCAAGAATATGGCACAAGCGAAATGTCATATAGAACAGAGAAGTGCTATCGCTGCGGCAGAACAACACACGACCAGAATGATTGCTGGTTCAAAGACAAAGTGTGCAGACAGTGTGGAAAAGTAGGACACATAGCACGAGTCTGCAGGTCGGGAAAGAAAACCAGCAATAAGAAACCTACCAAAGAAAAGTACAAGAAGGTACATAAGATGACGGAGAATAGTTCAGACGAACAAAAGAGTGATAACGACTCCGAAAGCAGGGAACTGAGTTGTCCGAAACTACATAATGTGATCACAACAGAGGAGCACCGAACCATTTGGGTCACTCTCAAGATAGCAGGAGTTCAGGTAAAGATGGAATTGGACACAGGATCAGCCCTAACAGTCATAAACCGACGGGACTACGAGCGGCTATTCTCACACATACCCTTGAGAGACACAAAAATTATTTTGAAGACGTACACGGGGCAAAAAGTCTACCCTAAAGGAAAAATAAGGGTGACCGTTATATATAACGGTAAGGAAACACCAAAACTAGGCCTGTATGTATTGCAAGATGGAGGACCACCATTACTGGGACGTGAATGGATCTGGAAAATACAACTGGATTGGCATTCCATACAGGCACTGACTGTGGCTGACAAAAAGGATAACGACGTCACACCTGGGCGACTGTCAAAGATCCTAACTGACGCGAAAGAAGTGTTCCAGCAAGGACTCGGAACACTAAAAGGCATGACAGCGACGATTAAAATTGAAGAAAACGCAAGCCCAAAATGTTTTAAGGCCAGGCCGTCGAAGCAGAGTTGGAGAGTCTGGAACGTTCAGGTGTACTGTCCAAGGTAGACTGGAGCGAGTGGGCTACACCCATCGTCCCTGTGATGAAAAAGTCGTTGAGCAGCACGCCTGGGGAACCAAGGAAGGTTCGCATCTGTGGGGACTTTAAGGTAACAGCGAACCCGGTCCTTCACACCATACAATATCCACTTCCGCGGATTGAAGATATTTTCGCCTCGCTATCTGGAGGGAAACGCTTTACTAAGATTGATCTGGCCCAGGCGTATCTGCAAATGGAGGTAGAACAAGCATCAAAAAAATACCTTACAATCAACACCCATAAAGGTCACTACCAATACAACCGGCTGGTAGTCGGAGTAGCATCAGCTCCGACTATTTGGCAGAGGGCAATGGAACAAGTCCTGCAAGGTATCCCAGGGACCCAGTGTTATTTGGATGACATCCTGGTCACGGGCGAAAATGACAGTGACCACCTTGCCATCCTGGAGCAGGTGCTCCCTAGATTGCAGGAATATGGGCTCCGAGCTAACCGCCCCAAATGCGAGTTTTTTAGAAAACAGATCTCGTATTGTGGCCACGTTATCGATAAAGAGGGGTTACATAAGTACCCAGAGAAGATTGAGGCAGTAGTCAAGGCTCCAGCACCGGAAAATGTGTCACAACTGAGGTCGTTCCTCGGGCTGGTAAACTACTACCATAAGTTCTTGCCAAATTTGTCTACAATACTACACTCACTGAACACCCTACTGCAAACTGGGGTGCCATGGAAGTGGAGTGACGAATGTAGACGAGCTTTCCAAAAGAGCAAAACAATAATCACATCGATAGAGGTATTGGCCCATTACAACCCGGCATTACCAATTCGGTTGGCATGTGATGCGTCACCCTACGGCATTGGAGCGGTGCTGTCGCACAAATTCTCGGATGGCTCAGAGAGGCCAATAGCCTTTGCGTCATGATCACTAACCTCAGCCGAGCGTAACTATGCCCAGGTTGACAGGGAAACCCTCAGCCAAGTGTGGGGAGTGAAAAAGTTCAATCACTATCTGCACGGGCAGAAATTCACCTTGCTGACTGATCACCAGTCTCTTGTCTCCATTTTTAATCCGAAGAAGGGTGTTCCGGTGATGACTGCGCAACGACTACAAAGATGGTCACTTTTTCTAGGGGCGCACCACTTTGAGATTGAATATAAGGGCACGAAACAGCATGGAAATGCTGATGGGCTATCACGCCTGCCACTGCCTACTGCGGAGGAAGCACCAGCAGTGGATCCTGTCGAAATATTCCATTCGGCTATAGTTGAATACCTACTGGTAACTAACGCTTGTATCGAAAAGGAAACCCGAAATGACCCGACACTGTCTCGGGTATATGATTTGACGGTGAAGGGATGGCCAGCACATGGCGACTCACTGTTGCCAGCATTCTCGACAAGGAGAGAACAGCTGTCAGTGTGCCGGGGGACCTTGATGTGTGGATCCTGAGTGGTAATTCCACCCAAGTTAAGGGATAGAGTACTCAATGAGCTTCATGAGGGTCATCTGGGAGGGGTAAAAATGAAAAGGCTAGCCAGGGCTTATGTGTGGTGGCTGGGAATCGATAAACAAATCAAGGACCTGACCAAGAGCTGCTCAGGATGCCAGAAAGTCCAAAATGCCCCACCACAGGCCCCTCTACACCCATGGGAGTGGCCCTCATCTCCATGGCAATGGGTGCATATTGATTTTGCTGGTCCATTCATGGACTCAATGTTTTTAATAGCCGTGGATGCGCATTCGAAATGGCCTGAGGTCATCAAAATGTCCTCCAGCACCACGGAGAAAACTATTGCAGTCCTATGGACCATTTTTGCCAGGAATGGCTTGCCAGAACAGATTTGCTCCGACAATGGACCACAGTTTGTGTCCGAAGAGTTCCGGAGGTTCTTGAAAAAGAATGGGGTAAGGCATTACACATCCGCCCCGTATCATCCAGCCACAAATGGATTGGCTGAGAGGTTCGTACAAACCTTTAAGAAGGCAATAAAGGCTATGTACAATGACAACATTCCGCTGCAGCACAAGGTGGACAATTTCTTGTTCGCCTACCGGAATGCGACACATGCAGTCACCAACCAGGCCCCAGCCATGATGTTCTTTAACCGAAGGTTAAGATCTCGCCTGGATTTGCTCAGACCAAACGTACGAAGAGATGTTGAGAGTAAGCAATTCCAGCACATCCATGAGAAGCCAACAAGGAGCTTCAATGTAGGGCAACCAGTCTTGGCCCGCGACTACCGAACAGAAAAATGGCAGCCAGGAACGATATGCACACGGCAGGGCCCACTAATGTACACAGTGGACATTGGGGAGAGCATCATGAGACGCCATGCTGACCAGATCCTAGAGTCACAGGAACAAGTCAACCCCATGCCTCGCCCATACGTACCTGGTGATGAACCTGACGTACAGGTCACATCTACCCCAGAAACAGTAGCATCGGAAGCTGATGAACCAACCGACGACAGGGGGCCAGAATCGCCTCCGCACCAAGAGCAAGACACTCGGGAAAGGCACTATCCAGAAAGGATCAGGAAGCCTCCCCAAAGACTGAATATATAAATAGACTATTTTCAGCTAATGTTGCATGTTAAAAGTGTTAATTGTAATTAGTTTGATATTTAATTGTTAAATGAGTGTTATGGTACTGTTAATCTAAAAGGGGAGGAATTGTAATGTATATACCTTTAAGGGGGGAACTATCTTTTACAGCTCATGTATACTGCAGTACCGGCAGTGACCACACCTATATATAGCACTGAGTAGTAATCTGTACAGATCAGTTCCCGTGTGAGCCACGTTGAGTAAACACCTGTTGTACCGTTCTCCTGCAGTCTGTGTCTTATTATACACAGACTCAACACCAATCAAGTGGGCTGCTTTGTCCTGGATGGTGTCAAGCTTCTTGAGTGTTGTTGGAGCTGCACTCATCCAGGCAAGTGGAGAGTATTCCATCACACTCCTTTCCGTGGACTTCAATGGAAAGCAAAATCGAGCAGGACATATAACAGGTAGCTGATACGATATCGTCCATTTTACACCATCGCTGAAAGTTAAAATTACCCCCTGGTTGGTGTGTTGTTTCAGGATTGCAAAGGTACGGCACCAGTAGGACAACATAACGTTATGTGATAAATTGAAAAAAATGGCACACCATTCAGCCCATTTATGTATCAGTGTCTGTGATAAAAAAAAATCAAATGCAGCAGGTAGTATATTTAATCCAATTGCATAATGCATTAAGCCTTTACACTGAAATAAGAAATTTCAAAAAAGTTTGCCAGAATTACAATTGCAAATGCCTGAAACAATGCAGGCTATGGAAAAACTCACATAGTGGTGGAAGGGAGAGGGAAATCTGGAAAGGAGCAGAAACACAAAAAAAGCCAAAAAGCAGTGGTTTCAGATAGTGGATAAAGCCTTGCCCTCAGCCCTAACCCACACCCCACTCCCCTCTCCGAGCAGGTATCATGGACCCCCGCCTACGAAGCAGTAAGTCGTAGATTGCATTATCCACACATCAGCTGGCTCAAATTCCTATATATTCATCACCGGCTGCATTTTCCATTCCAAACAATCCACTGGCTGCCAATTCCTTCCCCCTCCACCCCAACTCGCTGCAATTCCTCCTCATAAGTTACTCCTACCCCGCTTCACTTCCCCTTTTACAATACCCCCTCCCTGATAACGCTCATATGAAGCACCTTGGGACATTTTACTGCGGTGAGGGCGTTATCTAAATACAGGTTGTGGTAGAAACATTTGGTTCAGTTTATGTGCTGTCTCACGCTTTGGAGATCATAAGACAACAGGGCAAACGTAATATAGCAGTTTATAAAGGCTTTTTACAAGAGGGAAACCTAAGTGAAGGAACAAAGCCTAGTTATGGGGCATCACCAAGGTTAAAAAAGGAGGCAAAGCAAATGATTAGGCTAAGTCAAGCTTGGGTTTTAATAGCCAACATAAATATTGTTTTAATAGCTGGAAGATTGAATCATTCCTTTAACTGACTTTGCGTACTCATTCTATTCTTCATTACAGTGATTCACTGATTCCCGCTATCCCATTTAAAGTAGACACTGTGGGGATGAGGTTTGTTTGTATGAGTGTGTCAGTTATGCTCAATCGGGGGTATCATGGCAGCTATTAGTGTATTTATATTCCAACGTGCGCTATCTGTTGCTTAGTGCTGCACTGTACACAATGACTCTTGCTGTGAAATGTGCTCATAGCTCAGTGGGAATTACGCCTGCGGTTTGTTAATATTCCTGCCACACCAACACACCAGGAGTGCCTTCAATTCTGTTTGAGGTTTTATTAGCAATAGGAGAGTTAAATATAGACAATGTGTTAGACTTCTGCATTCGTACTTAACACTTTCATCGATCATATTGCAACAGTGACTCCACTTCAAACAGTACTTCATTGGCTGTAAAGCGCCTTGAGACGTCCGGTGGTCATGAAAGGCGCTATATAAATGCAAGTCTTTCTTTCTTTAATATCTTTTTACCATGTAATCATTTTGAACCTGTAATCAAGGGAGTTTCACTGTGAAACTTTTACTCTAAAAACCTTACCTTGAAAAATGGGGCAAAACAAATTGAAAAATTACTCTAAAGTACATGTAAAAATAGAAGATATCAGTTAATTAAGTTCTGTACATACATGCAAAGCACAGCCAACACCATCAGGTGTCTTTCTTACAGAAAGGAAAGGTTGGATTTGATATGAATCCACCTATTATATTATTGATGCTGTGCTCAAGATCTCCTAGACTGGAAGCTGGATAATATGTTCCTCTCTGCTACACACCATACAAGTGCCAGGCAATGACCATCTCCTACAAGAGAGAGTCTAACCACCTGACCTCTCCACCCCCAAACCCATGGCATTCAATGGCATTCCCCACCATCAACATCCTGGGAGTCACCATTGACCAGAAACTCAACTGGACCAGCCACATAAATGTCATGGCTACTAGTGCTGGTCAGAGGTTGGGTATTCTGTGGCGACTGGTTCACCTCCTGACTCCCCAATGCCTCTCCACCATCTACAAGGCATGTCAGGAGTGTGATGAAATACTCTCCACTTGCCTGGATGGGTGAAGCTCCAACAAAACTCAAGAGGCTCAACACCATCCAGGACAAAACAGTCCGAATGATCGGCACCCCATCCACCACCTTAATCATCCACTCCCTCCACCACTGGTGCACTGTGGCTGCAGTGTGTACCATCTACAAGATGCACTGTAGCAACTCACCAAGGCTTCTTTGGCAGCATCTCCCAAATGTGCAAAATCCATCACCTAGAAGGAAAAGGGCAGCAGACGCATGGAACACCTCCAAGTTCCCCTCCAAGTCACACACTATCCTGCCTTAGAAGTATATCGCCGATCCTTCATCGTCGCTGGGTCAAAATCCTGGAACTCCCTACCTAACAGCACTCTGGGTGTACCTTCACCACACGGACTGCAGTGGTTCAAGAAGGCGGCTCACCACCACCTTCTCAAGGGCAATTAGAGATGGGCAATAAATGCTGGCTTTGCCAGCGATGCCCACATTCCATAAATGATTTTTTTTTAAACGTAACAATTTCATTCTCATCACTCATTCCATTGATTCAATTTGCTTTCAGTCCCTCAATATGACTAATTTAATTTTCCTGTCTGAGACTTTAGCGTGAATTTCTGTGGAGGTTCTCTCACTTGTCCATTATTAACTTCAACGGAAGAACTGCAGAAATCCCAGAAAGACATTGTAAGCTCCACTTACACTGTTAGTTAGGGATTCCGCAGCTCTTCTGCTGAACTTGCATAAGATTGTAAATCCACCCATTTACAATTACATTTAAAATCTGTTGAATTTTATGTATTATCTATACACACACATCTTTTATTTGTATCAGTTACTGATACAAAAGTCTATAGATTCGTTACTAAATCACCAATAACTTCTGAATTAATGTATTTTTAAATTATGCTCTTGATCGTATTTTGTAGATGGAATCATGTAACTTAATGATAATTTTATTTAAATATTTCTTTGTCACTCATATATAACTTTTTTATATGATTGTACAGTAAAGATTCAACACCCACTATGTTAGATTAAACTTAAAATTTAATGTGACCAGGGTCCCGGCTTAAAACGCTTCATGATTGAAGTCACCAGAACTGCTCCATCTAATTGGGCCAGGTAATAAGCTGGCTTAATAGGCTCCATTAAGGTAAGTTCACTTTCTACAGTGGGATGGATCCAGCAGCGGGATCGCAACCCGCCACCGACACCGGCCGTACCGGGCCCACCAAGGTAAGGAAAATTCCGGCCATAGAATTTACAGCACAGAAACAGGCCATTCGGCCCTACTGGTCCACACTGGTGTTTATGCTCCACACGAGCCTCCTCCTACCCTACTTCAACTAATTCTTTCAACATATCCTTCTATTCCTTTCTCCCTCATGCATTATTTAGCTTCCCCTTAAATGTATCCATGCTATTCGCCTCAACTATTCCTTGTGGTAGCAAGTTCCATATTCTAACTACTCTCTGGGCAAAGAAGTTTCTCCTGAATTCCTTATCGGATTTATTAGTAACTATCTTATATTTATGACCTCGAGTTTTGGAATCCCCATAAGTGGAACTGTTTCTTTCTTTCTGCCCATAGACCCTGTGTAGGAGCAGGAGATTACTGACTCAGAAGATTGTGCTTTCTTTCTAGCAACTAAGAGCACTGTGTTATGACATTTATGCATAGCCTTCAGTGATACAGTGAACAATACCAGCACCTTTCAAAGTTCATCTCAGCCCTGTGAAGAAATCCTGAGGGCTCGGCTTGCCAATTAGTAAGATATATTTGCTCTTCATAAGTAGCAAGACAGGGAGGAATGTTGAAAGTAAATATACTATAACTACACCTATGTGCTTTGAACTTAATTTAAAGCAATGCTTCAGGGCCTGCTGTCTGTGTTGACGTATTTTAGGTTATATAGCTTTCCACCGAAATGCCAGTCTCCTCCCACACTGCCGAGAGTGAAGTAAGTTATATAATGTAGTTAACGTTTCAGGTCGATGGCCTTTCGTCAGAACTGGAAAAAAGCAGGAAATGGAACAGATTTTTAAGCAAGTGTAGGGGCTGGGAAAGAGGGGAGGGGATGAAAGAACAAAAAGGAAGGTCTGTGATAGGAAAGAAGGCAGGAGAGGTTATATTCAAGGCAAAAGGAGATGGTAATGGGACAGGTTAAGAAACAAAGGATGGCTCTAGATGAACTGTAAAATGTGAAGTTTAAGCTGACTATTCAATCACATGCCCCGATTTTCACACCCTTTCTGTCCAGGGTCTGGTTTTGGCCGATGTTACAAGTTGGGCTCTGTCCCAGTTCTGCTTCATCATACTGACAGCAATAGACAGTTTCCGTGAACAGACCCACATCTCCAATGATCTGAAACTTACATTGTTATGTATGTCACAGGATTAGCAATCACCCGTTTACTGCAATATTTCACACTGGAGATGCCATGGGCTGCAGCCCTGCACAACTGTTCACCCCAGACTAAAACCTCCTCCAGCCCTACAAACCTTAATGATCTCTGTGCTCCTCCAATTCTGGCCTCTTATGCATCCAGTTTCATTGCTCCACCATTGGCAGCCGTGCCTTCTGCTGCCTAGGCCCTAAACTCTGCAATTCCCTCCCAAAACCTCTTCCCCTCTCTACCTCTCTCTCCTCTTTAAGGGCTTTAAGAACTTATATTTTACTACTCTGTGTTCAAGCTTCAAAAGGGTATTTAATTAGGGGAAAATACCTTATGCAGCTGAAGAAAGAAGAACCGGGGGAGAAGAGAGGATTTTTTTTTTAAGCAGTGAGTTGTTGTGATCTCAAATGCATTGCCTGAAAGGGTGTTAGAAGCACATTCAATAGTAACTTTCAAAAGGGAATCGGATAGATACTTAATAAAGGAAAAATTTGCACAGTAATGATGGACCAAATGGCCTCTTTCTGTGCTGTATGATTCTATGAAAGATAGATAAAATGAAAACAAAATAAAAAAATAGAAAAGATAAGTACAGCGAAAGCTCATAGATACATATATTATTGCAAACATCATTTGTAATTAATTAACAAAATTATTAGTGCAATGTGCGTTTGTCCTATTGACAGGTAAATTGTATATACAATTTTTGTTAGCCATCACCTAAATTCATTGGAAAATTACTTTTTTATACCTCTTTAAAGCTTAAAACCCTGTGACTTAGCTTTTGGAAATCCTAGAGCGAGTCCAACCTTTAATGTTTTATTGCTGCCTAGTGTTTTGATGAGGCACTGCCAGTGCATGTCATCGACTAGGCAGCATGAACACTGAGAGGGCATTCTCATTGAACTCTGAAGACAATATTATATGTTACACTGCTGCTGTCTAATAAAGTGAGTTTCTGGTAAAGGGCATTTAGATAAATTAGCAGCACTGTGAAAACCAAATAAATTAACTGACAAGTTTTATACGTCAGTGCTGTGTCCATTGCCCTTTCCTCTGCCGTATATACTGAGGCAAAGTGGATTAATGTTGTACTTTATAACTACTGCTAACAGCTAAATAGCACCATTGACATACATAGCCATAAGATGCAGTACAGTGGTCATTATGCCTGCAAGCCAGGATTAATTTACCATAAATGAATTGATTCATTTACATTGCCATCAGAAACTTTTCTATCAGTTGCTGTTACATTAATGGGAACATAACATAGAACTCAATGCCTGTCAGACGTATATATCATTTTATACATCACAAAAATGCCCATTTCTCTCTCTTAGGCAGTCCCTCGGAACCGAGGATGACTTGCTTCAACATTAAGAATGAGTTCTCAGGTGACTGATGAGTCCAATGCGGGACCTACAGTCTCTGTCACAGGTGGGGCAGACGGTGGTTGAAGGGGCGGGTGGGTGGGGTGCTTGGGTTGACGTGCGCTCCTTCCGCTGTTTGCGCTTGGCTTCCGCTTGCTCCCGGCGAAGAGACTCAAGGTGTTCAAGCGCCTTTCCGGATACTTCTCCTCCACTTTGTGCGGTCTTGGGCCAGGGATTCCCAGGTGTCGGTGGGGATGTTGCACTTTTTCAAAGAGGCTTTGAGGGTGTCCTTGAAGCGTTTCCTCTGCCCACCTGGGGCTCTCTTGCCGTGTTGGAGCTCCAAGTAGAGTGCTTGTTTTGGGAGTCTCGTATCGGGCATGCTGACAATGTGACCCGTCCATCGAAGCTGATCGAGCATGGTCAGAGCTTCGATGCTGGGGATGTTGGCCTGAGCGAGAACACTGACATTGGTGTGCCTGTCCTGCCAATGGATTTACAGGATCTTGCGGAGGCAGCGTTGGTGGTACCTCTGCAGTGCTTTGAGTTGCCTGCTGTACAAACTCTGAATATTCTGGATTCTCTTCAATTCTCAATTCAGCAAATCTTGAATCAACAAAAGACGCCCACATGAGATAGATTGGGCCTCAGCTTCGCTGTTTTCTTATTCCAAATTTTACCCATGTTAAACAAAATAAATCAAAAAATGTGATTGTGCCAGTGAAAGAATCACCATTTATATAAATACAAAAATATCATCAGTTTGAATGCTGCACATGCACCATAGCAAGGTACAGTGAGTATTCCAGTCCACTGAAGGATGTAGCCTGAGAGTCGCAGAATCATAGAATCATAGAAATTTATGGCACAGAAGGAGGCCATTCGATCCATCGTGTCTGTGCTGGCTGAAGAAGAGCGATCCAGTCTAATCCCACTTTTCAGCTCTTGGTCAGTAGCCTTGTAGGTTACGGCACTTCAAGTGCAAATCCAAGTACTTTTTAAATGCGGTGACAGTTTCTGCCTCTATCACTCTTTCAGGCAGTAAGTTCCAGACCTCCACCACCCTCTGGGTGAAAAAGGTTCTCCTCAACTCCCCTCTAATCCTTCTACCCATTCTTTAAATCTGTGCTCCCTGGTTATTGGCCTCTGCTAAGGGAAATAGGTCCTTCCTATCCACTCTATCTAGGCCCCTCATAATTTTATACACCTCAATCAAGTCTCCCCTCAGCCTCCTCTGTTCCAAAGAAAACCACCCCAGCCTATCCAGTCTTTCCTCATAGCTAAAATTCTCCAGTTCTGGCAACATCCTTGTAAATCTCCTTTGTACCCTCTATAGTGCAATCACAGCTTTCCTGTAATGTGGTGACCAGAACTGTACATAGTAGTCTAGCTGTGGCCTAACTTGTGTTTTATACAGTTCAAGCATAACCTCCCTGCTCTTATATTCTATGCCAATGCTAATAAAGGAATATATCCCGTATGCCTTCTTAACCACCTTATCTACCTGTCCTGCTACCTTCAGGGATCTGTGGACATGCACTCCAAGGTCCCTCTGTTTTCCTCTACAATTCTCAGTATCCTACCATTTATTATGTATTCCCTTGCCTTGTTAGCCCTCCCCAAATGCATTACCTCACACTTCTCCGGATTGAATTCCATTTGCCACTTTTCTGCCCAACTGACCAATCCATTGATACCTTCCTGCAGTCTATAACTTTCTTCCTCACTATCAACTACACAGCCAATATTTGTATAATCTGCAAACTTCTTAATCATGCCCCCTACATTGAAGTCTAAATCATTGATGTTACCATAAAAATCAAGGGACCTAGTACTGAGCCCTGCAGAACCCCACTGGAAACAGATTTACAGTCACAAAAACACCCGTCAACTATTACCCTTTGCTTCCTGCCACTGAGCCAATTTTGGATCCAACTTGCCACTTTCCCTTGGATGGGCTTTTACTTTTCTGACCATTCTGCCATGTGGGACCTTGTCAAAAGCCTTGCTAAAATCTATGTAGACTATATCAAATGAACTACCCTCATCAACGCTCCTTGTTAACTCCTCAAAAAATTCAATCAAGCTAGTGAGACATGACCTTCCCTTAACAAATCCATGCTGACTATCCTTGATTAATCTGTGCCTTTCTAAATGACGATTAATACTGTCCCTCCAATAATTTGCCCACCACCAAGGTTAGGCTGACTGGCCTATAATTACTCGGTCTATTCCTTTCTCCTTTTTAAAACAACGATACATTAGCAGTCCTCCAGTCCTCCGGCACCACACCTGTAGCCAGAGAGGATTGGAAAATGATGGTCAGAGCCTCCACTATTTCTTCCCTTGCTTCTCGTAACAGCCTGGGATACGTTTCATCCAGGTCTGGCGATTTATCTACTTTCAAAGATGCTAAACCCCTTAATACTTACTCTCTCGCTATGTTTATCTCATCTAATATTTCATACTCCTCCTCCTTAGCTACAATATCTGTTTTGTTCCTCTCTTTTGTGAAGACAGACGCAAAGTATTCATTAAGAACCAAACACACAAGCTTCCTTTTTGGTCCCTAATAGGCCCTACACTTTCTTTAATTATCCTCTTGCTCGTTATGTACTTATAAAACATCTTTTATATTCTTCAACCACATCACTTATCATCATTCCCCAGTATAGTGCATGCACTCATATATTTTAAAAATAGCTATACAGGCTAATGTGCCATTAGGTTTTCTTAAAATCTAATGATAAAATAGCTTAGCAAACTATAAATCATGTCATCATAGAATCATAGAATGATACAGCACAGAAGGACAACATTCGGCCCATCGTGCCTGTGCTGACTCTTTGGTAGAGCTGTCCAATTAGTCCCACTTCCCTGCTCTTTCCTCATAGCCCTGCAAATGCTTCCCCTTCAAGTATTTATCCAATTCCCTTCTGAAAGTTATTATTGAATGTGCTTCCAGCACCCTTACAAGCAGTGCGTTCCAGATCACAACAACTCACTGCTTAAAAAAAATCTTCTCATCTTCCCTCTGGTTCTTTTGCCAATTACCTTAAATCTGTGTCCTCTGGTTACCGACCCTTCTGCTACTGGAACAATATCTGCTTATTTACTCTTACAAACCCTTCATGATTTTGAACACCTCTATTAAATCTCCCCTTAACCTTCTCTGCTCTAAGAAGAACAACCCCAGCTTAGGGACATAGGAACATCGGAGGAGGAGTAGACTATTTAGCCCCTCGAGCCTGTTCTGCCATTCAATTAGATCATGGCTGATCTGTGATCTAACTCTATATACCCGCCTTTGGCCCATATCCCTTAATACCTTTGGTTAATAAAAATCTATCTATCTCAGATTTAAAATTAGAATTGACCTAGCATCAATTATCGTTTGCGGAAGAGAGTT
Source organism: Somniosus microcephalus (assembly GCF_052327205.1). Taxonomy (NCBI): domain Eukaryota; kingdom Metazoa; phylum Chordata; class Chondrichthyes; order Squaliformes; family Somniosidae; genus Somniosus; species Somniosus microcephalus. The sequence goes on from NC_140989.1 coordinate 256,784,009, forward strand.
CCAAACTTCTACCATGCTTTGCATTTCCTAACTTCATTCCTGGCCTGGCTCTAATTTTTAGATTATGCCCCCTATTCCTAGATTCCCCAACCATAGAATTATTTTCTCTCTATCTACCCTATTAGTTCCCCTTAATATCTTGGAAACTTTGATCAAATCACCCCTTACCCTTCTAAATTCCAGGAAATACAACCTTAGTTTGTGTAATCTCTCCTTGTAATTTAACTCTTGGAGTCCAGGTATCATTCTGCACCCCCTCCAAGGCCAATATATCCTTCCTAAGGTGTGGTGCCCAGAACTGCTCACCGTTCTCCAGGTGTGGCTTTGTATAGCTGTAGCATAATTTCAATGCTCTTGTATTCTAGTCCTCTAGATGTAAAGGCCAGCATTCTATTAGTCTTTTTGATTATTTTCTGTACCTGTCCGTGGCAATTTATGATCTATTTACCTGGACCCCCCAAGTCTCTTTGGGCCTCCACTGTTTCGAGCTTTTCACCATTTAGAAAGTACTCTGTTCTACCCTTTTTGGTCCAAAGTGGATGACCTCACATTTGCCTACATTGAAATCCATTTGCCACAGTTTTGTCCATTCGCTTAATCTATCAATATCTCTTTCTATGCTTCCATCTACACTGCTTACAATGCCACCTATCTTTGTGTCATCGGCAAACGTAGATATGTGGCTTTCTATCCCATCATCTAAGTCATTAATAAATACGGTGAATATTTGATGCCCCAACACAGATCCCTGTGGGACACCACGACTCACATCCGCCAATTAAAGTACCTGCCCATTATCCCTACTCTCTGTCTCCTGTTGCTCAGTCAATTTCCTAACCAGGTCAATAATTTGCCTTCAATTCCATGAGCTTCAACTTTAGCTAACAGTCTCTTATGTGGGACTTTATCAAATTCCTTCTGGAAGTCCATGTACCATTACCATCAAGCCGGGAGATCAACCCTGGTTTAACGAAGAGTGCAGGAGAGCATGCCGGGAACAGCACCAGGCATATCGAAAACTGAGGTGTCAACCTGGTGAGGCTACAACACAGGACTACTTGCATGCCAAACAATGGAAACAACATGCGATAAACAGAGCTAAGCGATCTCACAACCATCGGATTAAATCAAAGCTCTGCAGTCCTGCCACATCCAGTCGTGAATGGTGGTGGACAATTAAACAGTTAACAGGAGGAGGAGGCTCCAAAAATATCCCCATTCTCAATGATGGTGGAGCCCAGCACGTGACAGGGGGCTAAAGGGGGGGAGGAGCTAAACACGATCAAAATCACTAAGGAAGTGGTACTCGGTAAAATAATGGGACTCAAGGCGGATAAATCACCTGGACCTGATGGCTTACATCCTAGGGTCTTGAGGGAAGTGGTGGTAGGGATTGTGGATGCATTGGTAATAATTTTCCAAAACTCCCTGGACTCGGCAAAGGTCCCGGCAGACTGGAAAACTGCTAATGTAACACCCTTATTTAAAAAGGGCAGTAGACAGAAGGCTGGAAACTATAGACCGGTTAGCCTAACATCTGTGGTAGGTAAAATTTTGGAGTCCATTATTAAGGAGACAGTAACAGGACATTTGGATAATCATAATTTAATAGGACAATGTCAGCATGGTTTTATGAAGGGGAAGTCATGTTTGACAAATTTGCTGGAGTTCTTTGAGGAAGTAACCTATAGGGTGGATAAAGTGTATTTAGACTTCCAAAAGGCATTTGACAAGGTGCCACACAAAAGATTATTGCTTAAGATAAAAAATCACGGGATTGGGGTTAATATTCTGGCATGGATAGAGGATTGGCTATCTAACAGAAGGCAGAGAGTTGGGATAAATGGTTCATTCTCAGACTGGCAATCAGTAACTAGTGGTGTTCCGCAGGGGTCAGTGCTGGGTCCCCAACTCTTTACAATCTATATTAACGATTTGGAGAAGGGGACCGAGTGTAACATATCAAAGTTTGCAGATGATACTAAGATGGGAGAGAAAGTAGTGAGTGAGGAGGACATAAAAAACCTGCAAGGGGACATCGACAGGCTAAGTAAGTGGGCAGAGATTTGGCAGATGGAATACAATACTGGAAAGTGTGAGGTTATGCACTTTGGCAGGAAAAATCGTAGAGCAAGTTATTATCTTAATGGCAAGAAACTGGAAAGTACTGAAGTACAAAGGGATCTTGGGGTCCTGGTGCACGAAACTCAAAAGGTTAGTATGCAGGTGCAGCAAGTGATTAAGAAGGCCAATGGAATGTTGGCTTTCATTGCTAGGGGGATAGAATATAAAAATAGGGAGGTATTGCTTCAGTTGTACAAGGTATTGGTGAGAACGCACCTGGAATACTGCGTACAGTTTTGGTGTCCATACTTAAGAAAGGACATACTTGCTCTCGAGTCAGTACAAAGAAGGTTCACTCGGTTAATCCCGGGGATGAGGGGATGGACATATGAGGAGAGGTTGAGTAGATTGGGACTCTACTCATTGGAGTTCAGAAGAATGAGAGGCGATCTTATTGAAACATATAAGATTGTGAAGGGGTTGGATCGGGTGGATGCGGGGAAGATGTTCCCGATGATGGGTGAAACTAGAACTAGGGGGCATAGTCTTAGAATAAGGGGCTGCTCTTTCAAAACTGAGATGAGGAGGAACTACTTCACTCAGAGGGTGGTAGGTCCATGGAATATGCTGCCCCAAAAAGCTGTAGAAGCTACATCATTACATAAATTTAAAACAGAAATAGACAGTTTCTTAGAAGTAAAGGGAATTAAGGGTTACGGGGAGCGGGCAGGAATTTGGACATGAGTCTAGGTTCGGATCGGTCATGGCCCTGTGGGTAGCAGAGCGGGCCCAGGGGCCGTGTAGCCTGATCCTGCTCCTATTTCGTGTGTCTAATTCTGTTAGATTCAGGAGATGGTTCTGTGATAGTGGATTGGCGGTTAGGATCAGATCAGCCATGACCTTATTGAATGGCGGAGCAGGCTCGAGGTGCCGATTCGCCTACTCCTGCTCCTATTTCTTATGTTCTTATGTTCTTAAAAGACAAGGCTGAAGCATTTGCAACTATCTTCAGCCAGAAGTGCCGAGTGGATGATCCATCTCGGCCTCCTCCTGAGGTCCCCAGCATCACAGATGCCAGTCTTCAGCCCATTCAATTCACTCCACGTGATGTCAAGAAACGGCTGAAGACACTGGATACTGCAAAGGCTATGGGCCATGACAACATTCCGGCAATAGTACTGAAGACTTGTGCTCCAGAACTAGCTGCGCCCCTAGCCAAGCTGTTCCAGTACAGCTACAACACTGGCATCTACCCGGCAATGTGGAAAATTGCCCAAGTATGTCCTGTCTACAAAAAGCAGGACAAATCCGACCCGGCCAATTACCGTCCCATCAGTCTACTCTCAATCATCAGCAAAGTGATGGAAGGTGTCGTCGACAGTGCTATCAAGCGGCACTTACTCAGCAATAACTTGCTAACTGATGCCCAGTTTGGGTTCCGCCAGGGCCACTCAGCTCCTGACCTCATTACAGCCTTGGTCCAAACATGGACAAAAGAGCTGAACTCAAGAGGTGAGGTGAGAGTGACTGCCCTTGACATCAAGGCAGCATTTGATCGAGTGTGGCATCAAGGAGCCCTAGCAAAACTGAAGTCAATGGGAATCAAGGGGAAAACTCTCCATTGGTTGGAATCATACCTAGCACAAAGGAAGTTGGCTGTGGTTGTTGGAGGTCATTCATCTCAATCACATGACATCACTGCAGGAGTTCCTCAGGGCAGTGTCCTAGGCCCAACCATCTTCAGTTGTTTCATCAATTACCTTCCCTCCATCATAAGGTCAGAAGTGGGGATGTTCGCTGATGATTGCACACTGTTCAGCACCATTCAAGACTCATCAGATACTGACGCAGTCCGTGTCCATATGCAGCAAGACCTGGACAACATTCAGGCTTGGGCTGACAAGTGGCAAGTAACATTCGCACCACACAAGTGCCAGGCAATGGCCATCTCCAACAAGCGAGACTCTAACCATCTCCCCTTGACATGCAATGGCATTACCATCGCTGAATCCCCCACTATCAACATCCTGGGGGTTACCATTGATCAGAAACTGAACTGGACCAGCCATATAAACACTGTGGCTACAAGAGCAGGCCAGAGGCTGGGAATTCTGCGGCGAGTGTCTCACCTCCTGACTCCCCAAAGCCTTTCCACCATCTACAAGGCACAAGTCAGGACTGTGATGGAATACTCTCCACTTGCCTGGATGAGTGCAGCTCCAACAACACTCAAGAAGCTCGACACCATTCAGGATAAAGCAGCCCGCTTGATTGGCACTCCATCCACCACCTTCAACATTCATTCCCTCCACCACTGGCGCACTGTGGCTGCAGTGTGTACCATCTACAAGATGCACTGCAGCAACTCGCCAAAGCTCCTTCAACAGCACCTTCCAAACCTGCGACCTCTACCACTTAGAAGGACAAGGGCAGCAGATGCATGGGAACATCACCACCTACAAGTTCCCCTCCAAGCCACACACCATCCTGACTTGGACCTGTATCGCCATTCCTTCACTGTCGCTGGGCCAAAATCCTGGAACTCCCTTCCTAACAGCATTGTGGGTGTACCTACACCCTATGGACTGCAGCGGTTCAAGAAGGCGGCTCACCACCATCTTCTCAAGGGTAATTAGGAATGGGCACTAAATGCAGGCCTAGCCAGCCAGCGACGCCCACATCCCATCAATGAATTAAAAAAAAAATAACATCCATAGATGTTCCCCTGTCCACTACTTTAGTCACCTCTTCAAAGAATTTAATGAGGTTCGTCAGGCATGACCTATCGATTACAAATCCATGCTGGCTCTCTCTGATCAGCTGAAAATTATCAAGGTGTTCAGTCACTCTATCATTAATTATAGACTCTAGTAATTTCCCGACAACAGATGTTAGGCTAACTGGTCTATAATTCCCTCACCTTTCTTAAATAGCGCAATATTCCAATCGAAAGGAACGGTTCCTGAATCGAGAGAACATTGGAAGAATATAGTTAGGGCATCTGCAATGTTCTCACCTATTTCCTTTAAAACCCTGGGATGGAAACCTTTTGGTCCTGGGGATTTGTCACTTATTGGTGCCATTATTTTCAACATTGCTGTTACTTTGCTTTCTTAATTTTGGTGAGACCCCGTCCCTGATTCAATATAAGTTTCCTTGGCTGTCTGGCATGCTATCCTTTTCCTTTACAGTTAATACTGCTGCAAAGAGGGAATGGTAGCATAGTGGGTATATTACTGGACTAATGATCCAGTAAAACATGAATTCAAATCCCACCATGACCGCTGGGGAATTTAAATTCAGTTAGTTAAATAAATTTGGAATAAAAAGCTAGTATCAGCAATGGTGACCATGAAACTATCCTTTTGTTGTAAAAACCTATCTGGTTCACTAATGTCCTTTAGGGAAGGAAATCTGCCGTCCTTACCTGGTCTGGCCTATATGTGACTCCAGACCTACGGCAATGTGGTTGACTCTTAACTGCCCTCTGAAATGGCCTAGCGAGCCATACAGTTGTAACAAACCACTACAAAAAACAATAAGAAGAATAAAACCGGAAGGACCACCCGGCATCAAATTCAGACATGACAACAGCACACCCAGCCCAGTCGACCCTGCAAAGTCCACCGTACTAAAATCTGGGGACTTGTGTCAAAATTGGGAGAGCTGTCCCACAGACTAGTCAAGCAACAGACTGACATAGTCATACACACAGAATCATACCTTTCAGTCAATGTCCCAGATTCCTCCATTACCATCCCTGGGTATGTCCTGTCCCACCGGCAAGACAGACCCACCAGAGGTGCCAGCACAGTGGTATACAGTCAGGAAGGAGTGGCCTTGGGTGTGCTTAACATTGACTCCGGACCCCATGAAGTCTCATGGCTTCAGGTCAAGCATAGACAAGGAAATCTCCTGCTGATTACCAACTACTGCCCTCCCTCAGCTGATGAATCAGTACTCCTCCATGTTGAACACCACTTGGAAGAAGCACTGAGAGTAGCCAGGGCCCAGAATGTACTCTGGGAGGGGGACTTCAATGTCCATCACCAAGAATGGCTTGGTAGCACCACTACTGACCGAGCTGGCTGAGTCCTGAAGGACATAGCTGCCAGACTAGGACTGTGGCAGGTGGCAAGAGAACCAACACGAGGGAAAAACCTACTTGACCTTGCCCTCACTAATCTACTTGTCGCAGATGCATCTGTCCAAGACAGCATTGGCAGCAGTGACCACCGCACAGTTCTTGTGGAGACGAAGTCCTGTCTTCACACTGAGGATGTGGTGTATGTAACCTGTTCCACCTTAAGAGAACTTAAGCCTGTTCCACCTTAAGAGATGTACTACTTTCTCTGGCTGCTGTATACGTAATACCGGTGGTGACCACCGGTATATAAGTACTGTGTAGTGATATTGTATTTAGTATAGTCCTGACCTCCAACTAGTAAAGTAGTCTGTGTCAGTAATTAATCTTAATACAACTGGAACACACAGACTTAACAGTGGCGACGAGTCCGATTCTTACCCTGCGGCAGTTTATATCCACGGCGGCTTTGTCCACGGAACGGGCGTCGAAGAGAGGCATCCACCCTCATCACCCTGCTGGAAGATACATCGCGCGGCAGGCATCGAGAACCCGGAGTGCAGAAGACATCCTGAACTCGAAGCCTCCATCAGCGGCAGTCAGCTATCTTCTTTCTACCTCGGTGGTGGGTAAGCCGGTCAGCGACGCGAGCAGAAAGTCGGCCGCGTTGGCTGTACAGACGGGGGGAGGAAGACGGAGGAATAAGGGCAGTGAGATCGATCGCGACCGGAGATAAGGGCCGGGCCGCATTCGGGCCGAAAGGCGCAGCGCGGGGACATCGATCGCGGCTGGTGATAAGGGCCGGGCCGCTTTCGGGCCAAAAAGGCGCAGCGTCTGGGGCGACTGAAGGCGCGAGAGCCGCGGTGAAGGTGAACGCAGCCGGTGCTAATAACCGGGCTGCAAGAAGGGCTGCGAGGCGTGACATCGGGGAAGTGCGAATGCCCGAGGGAGCCGCGGTGAAGCGGAGACAGCGTCGGGGGAGTTACTAACTGCTGGGAAAGGGGAGCAGCAGCGGCACGCCAAACGCCATTGCAGCCAGTGGGTGAAGACCGCCAAGCGCGGGAAAACCGCCATTTTGTAGGCGAAGGACGAAGACAAGAGTGGGAAGCCGCCATCTTGGGATAAAATAAATTGCAACGATGCCTAAACATGGGAACATTGATACCTTTGATGGCGACATCGAAGATTGGGCCATGTATGTAGAACGCATACAAAATTATTGTAAAGCAAATAAAATCCCAGATGCAGAGAAAGCACTAACGTTATTGAACTTAATGGGTGCGAAGACATACGGGCAATTGAAACACCTTTTATCACCAGATGAACCGGCGGATAAGACGTTCGAGGGGATTGTTACTGTCCTGAAAAATCATCTAAACCCCACGCTGCTGGTGCTAGCGGAACGATTTAAATTTTACAGCAGAAGGCAGCTGAAGGATGAAAGCAATGCTGAATATTTAATGGAATTGCGTAAGCTAGCAAAGTTCTGTCAGTTTGGAACGAGACTAACAGTCGCGCTAAGAGATAAATTTGTGTGTGGACTATTAAAAGAAGATACACAAAAGCGACTGCTCGAGGAGAATGAGCTGACGTTTGAGAAAGCGGTCACTATGGCAGCAGCACACGAAGCCGCAGCGAGAGGCACGGCAGTAATGCAGCTACGGTCACCGGAACACAGTACAAATAAATTGGGTTTGAGTACTGTAAAATGTTATCATTGTGGAAAGGCAACACACGATCAGAACCAGTGTTGGTTTAAAAACCAAGAATGCAGAACGTGTGGCAGGCTTGGCCACATAGCTAAAGTATGCCGGTCAGGAAAGAAGACCAGCAACAAAAAGTCACCGCAAGGAAAATACATAAAGGTGCACAAGGTGACAAAGACCAGTTCGAACGAACAGAAGTCAGATTCAGACGCTAGCAGTAATGAACTGGGTAGCTTAAGAGTACACAACGTTGGTAAGGATGCAGATCTCCAGACAATTTGGGTCACTCTTCAGATAGCAGGAGTCCAAGTAAAGATGGAATTGGACACTGGATTGGCATTGACGGTCATGAATAAGAAAGATTACAAAAGGTTATTCCAACATATTCCCCTACGGGATACGGAGATTATATTGAAAACATACACAGGGCAAAGAGTGTACCCCATCGGAAAGATAGAGGTAAAAGTGGTCCACAAGGGCGAAGAAAGCCAAGTAATGGACTTATATGTGCTACCTGAAGGAGGTCCACCACTACTGGGACGGGAGTGGATTAGGAAAATGAATATGGACTGGCACTCCTTAAAAGCACTAACGGTAGATTCCGGGGAAACAGATGTCAAACCTAAACGATTGTCCAAAATATTGGATGATGCTAAAGAGGTGTTCCAGCAAGGACTGGGAACACTGAAAGGAATTACGGCAAACATCAAGATTGATGAACATGCACAACCAAAATTTTTCAAAGCCAGACCGGTACCCTATGCAATACGACCTACTGTAGAAGCGGAACTGGAAGCGCTAGAACGTTCAGGTGTACTGTCTAAGGTAGATTGGAGTGAGTGGGCTACACCCATTGTTCCCATTATGAAACGTCCTTCGAGCAACAAGCCAGGAGAACCAGGGAAGGTTCGCATCTGTGGAGATTTCAAGATCACCGTTAATCCGGTGCTTCACACGGTGCAGTATCCGCTTCCGCGGATTGAGGATATTTTTGCTTCGTTGTCTGGCGGGAAACACTTCACCAAGATAGACCTGGCGCAGGCATACTTGCAGATGGAGGTTGATGAAGAGTCACGCCAGTACCTCACGATCAACACGCATAGAGGTTTGTACCGGTATAATAGGCTGGTTTTTGGAGTGGCATCGGCTCCGGCAATTTGGCAGAGGGCCATGGAGCAGGTATTACAGGGAATTCCAGGCACACAATGTTACCTGGACGATATTCTGATTACAGGTGATGGTGATGAAGAACACCTCGCAAACTTGGAACTGGTGCTCAACAGACTGAAAGAGTATGGACTTAGAGTTAATCGGCAGAAATGTGAGTTCTTTCAGAAGCGGATCTCGTACTGTGGTCATGTCATTGACCGGGAGGGGCTTCATAAGTCTCCTGACAAGATAGAGGCAGTTGTAAAGGCTCCCGCTCCGGATAATGTCTCTCAGTTGAGGTCGTTTCTGGGATTGATTAACTATTACCATAAGTTTCTACCGAATCTATCCACGGTACTGCACCCGCTGAACGCTCTTTTACAGAAGGGGGTACCATGGGAATGGAGTGAAAACTGTAAGAAGGCATTTCGCAAAAGCAAAGAATTGATCACCTCAGAGGAAGTGTTGGCTCACTTCAACCCGACACTGCCTATTCGGTTGGCTTGTGATGCTTCTCCATATGGTATTGGGGCAGTACTCTCACACAAGTTGCCAAATGGCACGGAAAGGCCAGTCGCGTTTGCATCCAGATCATTGACCTCCACTGAGCGCAACTATGCGCAGATCGATAGGGAGGCTCTCAGCCTTGTATGGGGAGTGAAGAAGTTTAATCATTACCTGCAGGGCCAAAAATTCACACTTCTGACAGACCATCAGCCGTTTGTATCCATTTTTAACCCTAAGAAGGGTGTTTCGGTGATGACAGCACAGCGACTCCAGAGATGGTCCCTTTTCCTAGGGGCACATCAATATCAAATAGAATTCAAAGGTACAAAGCAGCATGGCAATGCTGATGGGCTGTCGCGCCTGCCACTACCTGAAGCAGAAGAGACGACGAAAGTTGACCCTGTTGAGTTATTTCATTCGACCATCATCGAGTGTTTACCAGTCACCAATGCAAGTATTGAAAGAGAAACCAGGAACGACCCGACACTGTCCCGAGTTTACGAGGTGACAGTGAAGGGATGGCCAACACATGGTGATCCTCTGTTACCGGCATTCTCGGCAAGGCGAGACCAGCTGTCCGTCTGCCATGGTACTTTGATGTACGGGACAAGAGTGATTATTCCTCCCAAGTTACGGGAAAGAGTTCTAAAGGAACTGCATGAAGGTCATCTGGGGGGAGTTAAGATGAAAAGTCTTGCTAGGGCTTATGTATGGTGGCCGGGCATTGACCAACAGATAGAGGAGTTGACAAAAAGCTGCGTGGGGTGCCAAAAAGTGCAAAATGCACCTCCGATCGCACCGCTACACCCATGGGAATGGCCTTCAGCCCCATGGCAACGTGTACATATTGACTTTGCTGGTCCATTCATGGACTCCATGTTCCTAATTGCGGTGGACGCACATTCCAAATGGCCAGAAGTGATCAAGATGAATACCACTACTTCAGAAAAGACAATTGCGGTTTTAAGAACAATATTCGCAAGGAACGGATTGCCAGAACAGATATGTTCGGACAACGGACCACAGTTCGTGTCGGAAGAATTCCAAAAATTCTTAAAGAAGAATGGGGTGAAACATTATACCTCTGCCCCATATCATCCGGCAACAATCGGGTTGGCCGAGAGATTTGTCCAAACATTCAAAAAGGCAATAAAGGCCATGAACGATGATCAGATTCCACTACAACACAAGGTGGACAATTTCCTAATGGCATATCGAAACGCCGCTCATGCAGTGACTAACCAAAGTCCTGCCATGATGTTTTATAACAGGAGGTTGCGGTCCAGGTTGGACTTGTTAAAACCAAATGTGCGGAGGGAAGTGGGAAACAAACAGTTCCGGCATATTAATAACAAGTCCACTCGAAGTTTCGACGTAGGACAACCAGTGTTGGCAAGGGGCTATGGAAACGAAAAATGGCAGTCCGGAACAATTCGGGCCAAACAAGGACCTCTGATGTACACAGTAGATATTGGTAACAATGTGATAAGGCATCATACGGATCAACTGGTAGAATCAAGAGCAAGGGTCGAACCCATGGTTGCGACAGAGACAACTGTGGAAGACGTTAATGAACCTGAAGCATCTACCTCGGCAGGGACTGTACCTGATGATGACGTCCAATACATAGGAAACCAACAAGAAGAGTCACTTCCGCAACAAGAATCAGAGATCACTGAAAGGCGTTATCCAAACCGAATCAGAAGGCCTCCTGGGAGACTGAACCTTTGAACTGTTTATACCTGAAGTTATATATGTATATATGTTATGATGTTATGTTAAATGGGGATATGACTGTTAAGCTAAAAAGGGAGGATTGTGGTGTATGTAACCTGTTCCACCTTAAGAGAACTTAAGCCTGTTCCACCTTAAGAGATGTACTACTTTCTCTGGCTGCTGTATACGTAATACCGGTGGTGACCACCGGTATATAAGTATTGTATTTAGTATAGTCCTGACCTCCAACTAGTAAAGACCTGTTGAACTTTATTCTTGTAGTCTGTGTCAGTAATTAATCTTAATACAACTGGAACACACAGACGTAACAGAGGACACCCTCCATCGTGTTGTGTGGCACTACCACTGTGCTAAATGGATAGATTCAGAACAGATCGAGCAGCTCAAAACTGGGCGTCCATGAGGCGCTGTGGGCCATCAGCAGCAGCAGAATTGTATTCCACCACAATCTGTAACCTCATGGCCCAGCATATCCCTCACTTTACCATTACCATCAAGCCAGGGGACCAATCCTGGTTCAATGAGGAGTGTAGAAGAGCATGCCAGGAGCAGCACCAGGTGTACCTAAAAATGAGGTGCCAACCTGGGGAAGCTGCAACACAGGACTACATGCATGCTAAACAGCAGAAGCAGCAAACTATAGACAGAGGTAAGCGATCCCACAATCAACGAATCAGATCAAAGCTCTGCAGTCCTGCCACATCCAGTCGTGAATGGTGGTGGACAATTAAACAACTAAAGGGAGGAGGAGGCTCCATGAATATCCCCATCCTCAATGATGGTGGAGCCCAGCACGTAAGTGCAAAAGACAAGGCTGAAGCATTTTCAGCCAGAAGTGCCGAGTGCCAGAAGTCCTGAGGTCCCCACCATCACAGAAGCCAGTCTTCAGCCAATTCAATTCACACCATGCAATATCAAGAAACAGCTGAGCACACTGGATGCAGCAAAGAATATGGGCCCCGACAACGTCCCGGCTATCCTGTTGAAGACTTGTGCTCCAGAACTAGCTGCACCTCTAGCCAAGCTGTTCCAGTACAGCTACAACACTGGCATCTACCCGACAATGTGGAAAACTGACCAGGTATGTCCTGTCCGCAAAAAGCAGGACAAATCCAATCCAGCCAATTACCACCCCATCAGTCTACTCTCAATCATCAGCAAAGTGATGGAAGGTGTCATCGACAGTGCTATCAAGCGGCACTTACCAATAACCCGCTCACAGTTTGGGTTCTGCCAAGACCACTCGGCTCCAGACCTCATTACTGCCTTGGTCCAAACATGGACAAAAGAGCTGAATCACAGAGGTGAGGTGAAAGTGACTGCCCTTGACATCAAGGCAGCATTTGACTGAGTGTGGCATCAAGGAGCCCTAGTAAAATTGAGGTCAATGGGAATCAGGGGGGAAACGCTACACTGGCTGGAGTCATATGGAAGATGGTTGTAGCTGTTGGACGTCAATCATTTCAGCCCCAGGACATCGCTGCTGGTGTTGTTCAGGACTGTGTCCTAAGCCCAAATATCTGCAGCTGCTTCATCAATGACCTTCCCTCCATCATAAGGTCAGAAGTGGGGATGTTCGCTGATGATTGCACAGTGTTCAGTTCCATTCGCAACTCTTCAGATAAGGAAGCAGTCCATGCCCGAATGCAACAAGACCTGAATGACATTCAGGCTTGGGTTGGTAAGTGGCAAGTAACATTTGCGCCACACAAGTGCCAAGCAATGACTATCTCCAACAAGTGAGAGTCTAACCACCGCCCCTTGACATTCAACGGTATTACCATCACCGAATCCCCCACCATCAACATCCTGGGGGTCACCATTGACCAGAAACTTAACTGGACCAGTCACATAAATACTCTGGTTATAAGAGGTTGGGTATTCTGCGGCGAGTGTCTCACCTCCTGATTCCCAAAGCCTTTCCATCATCTACAAGGCACAAGTCAGGAGTGTGATGGAATACACTCCACTTGCCTAGATGAGTGCAGCTCCAACAACACTCAAGAAGCTTGACACCATCCAGGATAAAGCAGTCCACTTGATTGGCACCCCATCCACCACTTTAAATATTCATTCCCTACACCACTGGCGCACTGTGGCTGCAGTGTGTACCATCTACAAGATGCACTGCAGCAATTCGCCAAGGCTTCTTTGGCAGCACCTCCCAAACCAGCGACCTCTTCCACCTAGAAGGACAAGGGCAGCAGGCGCATGGGAACACCACCACCTGCAAGTTCCCCTCCAAGTCACACACCATCCTGACTGGGAAATATATCGACGTTCCTTCATCGTCGCTGGGTCAAAATCCTGGAACACCCTCCCTAACAGCACTGTGGGTGTACCTTCACCACCAGGACTGCAGCGGTTCAAGAAGGTGGCTCACCACCGCCTTCTCAAGGGCAATAAGGGATGGGCAATAAATGCTGGCCTTGCCAGAGAAGCCCACATCCCAGGAAATAATAGAAAAAAAGTAATTATTGAACATGTCCGCCATTTCCTTATTTTAATTTAGATTATCACTGTTATCAGTTTTCAAGGGGCCCACATTGTTCTTGGCCACCCTTTTTTTCCTAATATTGTAAAAAAAATTGTGTTGATTTTGTTATCCCTTGCAAGTTTCTGTTCATACTCCCTTTTTGTAGCTCTTACTATCTGTTGTGTCACCTTTTGTTGTTCTTTGTTTCTCTCCCAGTTGGCACGATCTGTGCTAGTTTTTGAATTTTTGTATGTTTTTTCTTTTAGTTTTATGCTGTCCCTTACCTCTTTAGTCATCCATGGCTGTTTTTTTGGCAAGTAGAGGTCTTGCCCCTTAGTCGTATAAACTGGTTCTGTATCACATTAAATTATTTTTTGAACACTTCCCACTGAACTTTTGTCGTTTTACCCATTAACAGATTTACCCATTACCCAGTTTACTGTGGACAGTCTCTGTCTCATCGCAGAGCTTCTCCAGTATCTCCATGTAGCTGAAGTCCCGCATCCCTGGTACCATTCTAGTAAATCTGCTCTGCTCTGGCCTTTACATCCTTCCTAAAGTGTGGTGCCCAGAATTGGACACAATACACCAGCTAGGACCTATGCAATCCAATGTACCTTTAAGTTTTAAAATGGCGATGGCTTCATTTTGCCTACATAGCATGGCACTAACTCAAATAGCACCACTTCTTTTACAGTAAATTAAACTGAATGACCTCAATTTAAAAACCATCTAACCCAAAACTTCACTTCAATGTAAAATGAGCATCTACATTAGTAATTTAAGGCACTAATCCAACATCTGGAGTATAAATGAAGATTGCAAAGCATTAATGGTCTGCTCTTACGGTTTATGAGATTATCTGATCCCTTGGGTGGATTACCGTCTTTCAATTTATTTACTGGTATTCTTAAACCTCCATAAAATCTGTTCAGTCATTTCTTCAGTCTGAAGCTTGGGTAAGGAAAAGAAAGACGTGAATCAACTCTTCTATCAATTTTTCTTTACCAGTCTACTTATTTCATTCTTTATAAATGGCTTTCTAAGATGCTGTTGCTGCAAATTGGGGATGGGTGATAGAATGAAGGAAGGGCAAAAGGAATTACTCAATCTGGACGTACAGCCGCTGCCCCTTAATATCACCACTGAACATGTGGAATGCGATTCATAACTGGCCCTGATAAAATAATGGACATTATGGAATGGCACACATCATGCATAAAGCGTGTGATTAGGATTACTTATATCTTTGTGCATGGCAGAAGAATAGTTTGGTTAAGGAACTTAATCATTTACATTAAATGTGTTTAATTAGTGCATGGTGCTTCAGGAATTACCACTGCTGTTCCAAAAGTGACCATAAGTATTACAATGCTTTGAAAGGCTTTCTATAAGCTCAAAATTCCAATTGCTATGTACTGAGATTTTACCATTTATTATTGAAGTGTTATTCGTTTACACCGTTAAACTTTCTTGCAGTCAAATACATAGGAGAGATGAGAAAAGTAACGTTATACGTTCAAGTCCCAAGGGGCATAGACTTGAACGTATCTGACACACAACTGGTATAGCCATCCATTGCCAGATCTGGTAAACCACATCAAGCACTACAGGCACTGCTCTCCTCCACCAAAACCATCCATTATTCCAGGAATGCAAAGATAAAGCCCAGCTTCTTTTCTCTACTGCCAACCATCTTCTTAAACCCCTCTTGTCTGCTGACTTCATCCTCACCTGCAATAAGTGTGAGGAGCTCATGGACTTCTTTGCCAAAAGGATTCAGACCATCCGTTCACTTTCCTCTGCCACATCCGCCCCTTCCCCTTGCCCACCAAGCCAAACTTCTCCCAGAGTTAACCTTGCCCTAGCCCTGATCCTACATCTATCTTTAATCTCTCTGCTCATGCCCTCTCCGAACTCAACTCGTCCATGAGACCCATCTCCTGTTCTCTCAGCCCATTGCAATGAAGCTGCTGACCACTCAACTTCCCTTCCAGGCTCCCATGCTAATTGGCATTGTAAGCGGTTTTCTCTCCTCAGATACTGTCTCCCTCTGTTTCAAAACTACCACCAGCAACACCTCCTCAAAAATTCCACACTTGACTCCTTTGTCCTTGAAAACTACTGTCCCAACTCCAACCTCCCTTTCCTCTCCAAAGTCCTTGAGTGTGTTGTCGCCTCCTAAATCCATGCCAATCTTTCCCGCAACTCCATGTTTGAATCTCTCCAATCAGGTTTCCGTCCCTGCCTTAGCACTGAAACAGCCCTAATCAAAGTCACAAATGCCATCCTCTGTTACTCTGACTGTGGTGATTTAACCCTTCTCGCCCATCTCGACCTCTCTGCAGCCTTTGACATGGGCGACCACACCATCTTCCTCCAATGGCTTTCCTCCATTGTCCAGCTGTGTGGGACTGCCCCTGATTGGTTCCACTCTTACCTATCCAATCATAATCAGAGAATCTCCAGCAATGGTTTCTCTTCACACCCCACACCGTTATCTCTGGAGTCCCTTGATGATCCTTGGCTCCTTCCTCTTCCTCATCTACCGCTCTTCCAAAACCCAACTGTTTATATCCTAATCCGCACCAAGTCCCGCTCACATACCACCTACATTGGCTTCCAGTCCTCCAACATCTCCAATTTAAATTTTTCATTCTCATGTTCAAATCCTTTCGTGGGCTTGCCCCTCTCTATCTCTGAAACCTCCTCCAGCCCTGCAACCCTTTGAGAACTCTGCGTTCCTCCAACTCTGGCCTCTTACACACTCCCCATTTCCTTCCCCCTCCATTGGCAATCATGCCTTCAGCCATCTAGGTGTTAAGCTCTGGAATTCTCTGCCTCTCCACCTATAAGATCCTCCTAAAAATCTACCTCTTTGACCAATCTTTAAGTCGCCCCTTTTAATATCTTCTTCTTGGGCTCGGTGTCAATTATGTTCCTGTGAAGTGCCTTGGGACATTTTCCTATGTTAAAGGCGCTATAGAAATACAAGTTGTTGTTATCAGATACACATTACAGATGCGTTCTGTCTTTGCGCACTTGCTGCACTACTAAGGCGCCAAAGACCCTGTTCTCATAATATAAATGTAACAGAAGCAAGAATGTCACCAAATACTTTTCTGAGTTGTAAGAGAAGTTATAAATTCACATTAGTAACTCATTTATGCCAGTATAAGTCGATTGCAATCTCTGTTTCAGCTGTCATTACTCAGATTCTAACCACAGTTTTCAGATAACAGTCAGGGCCATGTTCCTGTCAAAGCATCACCTTCAGCATAGCTTTAGGTTCACACTAGCTCGCTGTCAAAATATTAATACAACACGGCCTTATCACCAAATTATATTGTCAAAATAATCTCTTAGCACGGTTCCAGTACTAAACTGAAACGTTCTCCTAACATAGCGTCATCAGTGAGCTAAACTCTGTCAAAATATTCTCTTATCACGGCCTTAATACGGAAGTTAAAATACTCTTTCTCAACACCATTTTAACACTGAACTAAACTATCTGTGAAGTCATTCTTTTAGCACAGCCTTGGCTCTGAATTAACCACTGTTAAAACAGTCTCTTAGCATAGCTTTGACATTGATGTAAACTAGTCTTTTCCATGAACCGATCAAATATTCTTTTTTCTCCGCAATTCCTCACCATGTCAAGTAGCAGCTCTGCGAATACAGAATGAACCATTAAAAAGCAAATCCTACAAATGACGGAAATCTGACACAATAACAGAGAAGGGGCTGGAAACATACAACGGGCAAGTCGATTGCATTCTGGGCTGGCCTTCAGAACTGAGAAATAAGAGAGGAACAAGATTATAATCATAAAAGAGGAAGGGAGGGGAAAATAAAAAAATGGAGAGGAAGTATCGGCTCTGAAGAAAGATCCAGCCCATAATGCTGACTTGTCTGTTATCTCCATGGAGGCCGGATGACCTGCTTTGTGTTTCAAGCTTTTGGTTCAGAATGTGCCATTTGTTATTTTGAGCAGGTTTCTCAAAATGGCTGATGCTGCATTTCTTGGGGCCAGTTTGTGATATTGGGCTCAGCCTGCACCTTCAGCAGTCACTCTCTTCACGGGGTTGCTGGCTCTTCCTGCGATGCCTTTCCATAGACAACAGCAAGGTTACCCAAGTGGCCATTCTTCACGTGAGCCCAGATGAAACCTGTCGGCAGGCTATTCACCGTCACAGTACAACCTTCAAACAGGACTGACTGGATAGCAATCAGGAGTTGGTACACTAGCTAATCCGAAACCACCTCCCTTACCCTGCAGCACTAAAGGCAATTGTATCACTCCTAATGCTATTCTGGCTAAAGTCAGACCAGACTAGGGATTGAGCCAGTATGGCTTAACAGAAATTTATCTGATAACAAAATCTTGTCAGAGAGGCCTCTATATTTTTTTTTAATACGTTCAGATCATAAATGACTTCCCCCACCTTATTCACTGAGAGAGAGTGCAAAGGAGATTTACTAGAATGATATCAGGAATGAGGGACTTCAGTTATATGGAGAGATTAAAGAAGCTGGGATTGTTCTCCTAAGAGCAGAGAAGGTTAAGGGAAGATTTAATAGAGGAACCTATTTATGACTTTAGAATCATTCTTAGTCATAAAACGATGAAGGATTTTGATTAAGTAAATAGGGAGAACATGTTTCCATTGGCAGGAGGGTCAGCATTTAAGATAATTGGCAAAAGAACCAGAGGGGAGATGAGGAGAAATTTCTTTATGCAGCGAGTTGGAATGCACTGCCTGAAAGGGCGGTGGAAGCAGATTCAATAGTAACTTTCAAAAGAGAATTACATATATACCTGAAAAGGAAAAAGTTGCAGGGCTATGGGGAATGAACAGTGGAGTAGGGCTAATTGGACAGCTCTTTCAAAGAACCTGTACAGGCATGATGGGCTGAATGGCCTCCTTTCTGTGCTGTGAGATGTTATGATTGTATTTTTATTCTTCATTAGGCTGAGGGAGTTCAATGCTGGGGAATGGAACATTTTTTCTATATTGGGCACTGTCAGATATAGCTTGGGAAGATGCTTCCTTTACACTGACACATCGTACATGACCATATCACAATTCAGAAGAGCAGCCTCTGACTGCACTCATACGAATTTTTCTGCTTTTCATAGCAGCCTTTCTTAAGGCCACTCTGCGTGAGGTCGGCTTGCTAACTTACTGGCAATTAATAGACAGCTTAATGCTATGAACCCAGGCCCACCACTGCTATCAACTGAGTTAAGATTACCCAAATTCTTTTCACTTGAGATCATTACAGACAGCAGATGGAAAGAAGGTTCATTGCGTCAATATAGGTTGAATTAGAACCCAGATGCCAGAGGTGACAGAACAGTGTACAAGCTCACGGCAGCACCCAAATTCATAGGTATGAAATGTTTTCAACAGTAAATGTTATGTATTGCAATACTAATTAATTTCATTCTGATGAATCAATAAAATATATAACAGTGCTATACAGAAGCAAAACTTCTATTAAAATTGTGTTCTTGGGGCAGATTTCCTTTGTGCACTGTATCACAAAAATAACTCTCATTGCTCATACTGTCAGGGGTTTGACTTTAAGCAGTTTTGGTTATATTGTAAAGTCTGAATAGAAATCATTTGTGAGGCACAGAGATGTTTTAATGGCTTTATATCTTAGAACCCACTGACATAAGGAAACTGCTAGGCACTTGATCTGAGTATTACACAAGGCTTTAATCAACTGTTTTCAACATGGAGATCTAGTTATGTCCTTCACTAGTTCCTGTTAAGGAATGTCCTGCACAAGCTGGACCCATGCCCGAGTATTTATACTCTCCCTGGACAGCGCCACCAGCAGGCTGCCCAGTATTACTTCATAAGTCATTTCCACATGAATGACAGATTCATGTCACCCACTATGGCATCTATCTCGTTATCACAGAAACAAGAATATTCTAATTGCATTTTTAAAAATGTCGTTAATAGAAATGCACTCGATTCTGTCACAAAGCTTATAATCTACACTCATTGATGTCATTTTACAAGTTATGTGGTCAAGACTTTTCTGCTTTTACACTTTCTTGTAAGTGTCTTTCTTCATCCATTTATAAAACTTGCTTTATCTGCTAGATGCGGTGAGTGGTAGGGCAGATGTCACCCGTGTGTCCAAACAAATCAATAACTCGGTCAGCAGAAATAAGTGATACATGCATTACTCTTCAGCTCAGAGAGGCATGGTTTGACCGGGGTACCCTGCTGCCTGTGACAAGGCACAGCCACTATTAAGCGAATGCACTGTAACAGGTAAGACACTTGTTACGGGCAGGTAACACAATCATTGGTTCACGTGACGAGCATTCATTACCGAGATTCACTCTCATGATATTACCTGTGTGAATTCAGTTTTTGTTCTGACTTTCAACAGCAACAACAACTTGCATTTACATAGCGCCTTTAACATAGTAAAACGTCCCAAGGTGCTTCACAGGAGGGTTATCAGACATAATTTAACACTGAGCCACACAAGGAGATATTAGGACAGGTGACCAAAAGCTTGGTCAAAGAGATAGGTTTTAAGGAGCATCTTAAAGGAGAGCGAGGTAGAAAGGTAGAGAGGTTTAGGGCCTAGGCAGCTGAAGGCATGACCACAAATAGTGGGGAAAAGAAAATTGGGGATGCACAAGAGGCCAGAATTGGAGGAACGCAGAGTTCTCAGAGGGTTGTAGGGCTGGAGGAGCTTACAGAGATAGGGAGGGGCGAGGCCACAGAGGGATTTGAACACAAGGGTGAGAATTTTAAATTTGAGGCATTGCTGGACCAGGAGCCAATGTAGGTCAGCGAGTAGAGGGGTGATGGGTGAACGGGACTTAGTCCAAGTCAGGATACAGGCAGCAGTGTTTTTGGATGAGTTCAAGTTTATGAAGGAGAGCACTGGAATAGTCAAGTCTGGAGGGAACAGAAGCCTGGATGAAGGTTTCAGCAGCAGATGAGCTGAGGCTGTGGCGACCAGTTCAACTTTAGTTGACCTCAAACTCCAACCCAAGTCCAAACCAACAAAATTGTTACACTTAGTTGAGGTACATAAAATATTAAATATTAAACAGGTTGGGTAAAATAAGTCCTATCACTTCAAAAGAATGCAAGATAATAGGATCAAAGATCACAAATATAAATTAATGAATAGTGAGATTAGGGCAGGTATCAAAAGGAACTTCTTCATATAGATGGCTATCAATGTCTGGAGCAATCTGCCAAGAAGGAAAGTAGAGGTGTAAACTTCACGGTATTCAAAATGAACTTGAATGCTAGGCTGGGAGCGCTGGAATAAGAGCTTCATTGATGGCCTTGACTCATCCTTAACTTTTCCTACATTAATATGAAATCTTGGTTCCAATTTTCAGAAGACTTGTGCTTCTACAAGGGATTTCCACATTCCAGTCTTTCAGTAAATGGTCTTTGCTGAGTTTTTGCACTTGCCTCTTATTTTGGATCTCCACCGTGCATTCATTTTTCACAAATATGTAAACGGTATTATGATCCCACCTCCTCCCCCCCACCCTCCCCCCCCCCACTAAAAACAAACATGCAGATAGTTCGGGAGGTGTTTCTTCACAAGGTTCTCAGAAGCCTTCTCCTCCCATGCAATTTTCAAAGTGCTATCAAGCTGCAATTGAAACCATTTGCAGAAATATGCTCTTCTTCATCAAAAATTGTTCGTCAAACACTTTTTCATCTGCTTACAAACACACGGTGCTATTATGGAAAGTGTAGCAATGGCATTGTTGCGTCACTGGTTCCTGGCATTGCCACAATGCAAGTGACACATGTCGCTTCTGCATTCATAGACTATTTTCCCAAAGACAATTTGGACCTGAAATTCCTTGGAACACGGTTCTGACACCTACCTAAGGATCGAGCCGCCCCCCCCCTCCCCAATGCCCTCCGGCGCTGACCCAGCTGGAATTGGGGGGGGGCGGTGGTCAGTGGGAGGGACAGGTAGGCACGCACACCACTATAGGTGTATCTCCAGTACACACGTGTGCTCACCTGTCACTGTGGAGAGGGATTTGCCCAGACCATCCCTCCATAGGCCCCCTGAATAAAGGGGCTGATCTGGGGGGTTTTTAAAGTCCATCCTCTTTCAGGGGCCTAGGTTATTTCCCTAATCTGCAACCCACCAGTGGGGCCCACCTGGAGGCTGGTATCCCGCAACTCACACAGTGTATCAGTCTCCAAAGTTATTCTGGGTCCTGACTGAGCCAAGCAAGCAGGAACAGTTTTGTGAGTGGAATTTCATAGAATTTATAGGCCATTTGGCCCAACACAGAATCACAGAATCACAGAATCCTCACAGTGCAGATAGAGGCCATTTCGGCCCATCGTGCCTGCACCGACACATATCCCACCCTATCCCCGTAACCCCACGTATTTAATCCCCTAACACTAAGGGTCAATTTATCATAGCCAAATCAACCTAACCTGCACATCTTTGGACTTTGGACAGGTCTATGCCAGTGTTTATGCTCCACACAACAGTGTAACACTCCCTCAGTATTGCACTGGAATGTCAGTCTAGATTTTTATGCTCAAGTCCCTGGAGTGGGACTTGAACCCACAACTTTTAGACTCAGATGCAAGAGTGCTGCCAACTGAGCCACGGTTGACTAAGAAAGCTGCCTCCTCCCTATACCAGCGCCACCTTCCAGATTAGTCAATCTTTAAACATTTAGTTAGGTATCTGTTGCCTTGATCCCACAAGCAGCTTGTTGTATCTGTTTCCCCCTGACATTGCTGTAGCAACACTAAGTTAAATGGGAGCTGTGGGCTGTCTCTGGGATTTGCAGTGGTCTGGGTGTGATTGATTGCATGCATACATCCCACTAGCACCTTCACAGTGACAAGACATTGACCATAACAGGAAAGGTTTTCACTTATTGATGCTGCAAATGGAGTGCAATGCTAAGTGTTAGATCAGTAAAGTGCTTGCCAAGTTTCCAGAATTCTGTGATGAATGTTGCATCTAACTAATTATGGCTTGGCTGGCATATCCAGCAAAAATGAGCTTGGAGGAGGCTGGTTTTGTGAGTATGTTTGCCTGCTGACATTTTTGGATTATGGCTATAAGGCTTTGCACTCAAATTTCCATGCCTTCCTCCATGGAACAGTGACTAAGGCTTACAAACCTGAACAACAGACCCACAGGACACACCAGTGTATCGCAGTGCAGCGCACTGCTTGCATATGTTATAGATGGAAAGTTTGAGCTTTTGAAAGGAAGTGTAGGATGTCTTAATGTTTCAGGTGTAGCAGTGCAGTGCAGCGCTGAAAACATCTCTTTATTGACATGCTGAGGCTTATTCATGTTAAAGTTTTGTGAAAACTCACTAAACCTGAATAAAATCATTCACTCACTGAAGCAGAACCAGGATAAATTCCAGAAGATCTTCCCTCCATTATTGGGTTTCTGTCAGCAGTAAAAGCCAGTGTAAACTCCACCCCTTGTGCCCACACCCAGAAGTACAAACAATAAAAGCGCACACCACTTCCACAAATTATATAAATATGAAGAACAGCAGAGAGGGTTATATACCCATTAAATCATTTAGATTCTTAGCATACCATGTAAAAAGTAACATATTACCCATTAAAAAAAAATATCACCCATTCGCACAAACACAGTAGTGGCCTAGAAATTCGGCTTTGCAGTGCCCATTTTTTGTACAGGGAGGGGGGATCTTTGATCTTTGACCTGTGACACATTCCTCACAGGCATTGTCTTCGTTACCATTGGGTTTTTGGCTGTTCCCTGAAAAAAGAGGGTGGCGCATTGGGTTAGATCTTGACTTTTGGGTGCCCGACCGGCAGAGCGAGCTGGTGATTCAGCTCCCCCCCCACCCCCGCCCCACCATGATTTTGAGGTTCCAGCCTCATTTACATTTGCCAGGCAAACTAAAGGGTGCCAAACAGATGTCCCGACGCAGATCACCAGATTCGCGGGGGGGGGGTGGGGTCGCGATCGCAGTGGGTTGGGGGTTACCAGGTTAGCAGCAACAGCCCAGATTATTTTTGTGGGCCCCGGAGCTACACTCCTGCTCCTCTGGGATCCACAAAAATAATTCAAGACTTAATTTTGCTGGGCCTCTTCCCTTTCATCGCCCTGCACTGCGTAGGCTCCAACCAGTTCGTACCAAAAATGGCAATTGGGGTCCTATTAACATCATGGGAACCCGTATTCCATATTAAAAGGGGCCTATCACCTAAATCAGGCGGGCATTTTGGACATGTAAGATTCGAAATTTTCAGCAAAAATCACGCAAGAAAACTGGATAAAATAAGACTGTTTATTGACCAAAGTAAGCTTGCACAGAAAAACCTTTGATAAAAGGGCATACAAAATGGCCGCCAGGCCCCGTGATCAGTTTCTGAACCATTTTATTTCTGTTACTGCAAGCCAGACAGGCTTGTGGATTGAAGGCAGTAAGCCCGCGAAAGCCAGTATCTGGGAACTGAAACTCAGAGAAACAGCATACATATTCAATGGATTCTAAGTACAGGATGGGGCCCATCAAGATATGGGTGGACAATGCAAAAACACTTATACCCATTTATTGTACAAAGGAAAAACCGTTTAGCAGCCATCAAGGAAAATCTCTGGACCGATCAATGTGCGAACCGAGCCGCGGTGACAATGAAAAAGACATTAAAAGACATTATCGGCCAGGAAGGCCAGTTTAAGTTATCACCGGCTCCGTTACAAGACAAAGCGCCCCTGCAGAGATTTCTGCCCGCCAAAATTAATACAAAGACAGGACTATGATTTGGCGGGAGATAAGACTGTCCCAAAAGAGTATAACTATGGATTGAAAGTCCATCTACGTGACTACTTCTTCGACTTCTACGTTACTTCGCTTCTACTCGGAACAACTTCGAACTTGACTTTTCTTCAAGGACTTCTCCTACAAGGAACGAACGAAGGACGGACGGTGCCAGGATCGGCGCCTCTTCCACTTCGGCAGATGCAGAATCGATGAAAACGTTTTCGCCTTTTTAAAGACAGACGGTTTCGGTGAAAAGACAACGTGGTCGGTGTTCAGCCAAACAAGGCTCGGCCACGACGAGAAGACGACGAGGGTGGCCCGGGTACTGAGGTCGGGAGATCATCGACAACCCAGGCCGACGGAGAAGAAACCCTCTGGAGGACCGGCGATCCAGGCCAAAAGATTCTCCCATGTGCATGCACTTCTTCAGCAGCCTGCATCTAAGTCTGCTCCATGAACCCAAATAGTGGATCTCAACCTTGACGAGCGCTCATCAAGGCTGTGTCTACCCCACCGCCTCGAGGGAGAGAAAATATCGACTGCGCCAGAAGCTTCCAAATCCACGTGACGACGGAAAGCGGTGCCAAAAGGCTGCGAACCCCCTTTTTCATGATTTTGAGAGTGGTGAGCATGATCCCAAGTTCCCCAGGTCGAAACTTAGTTTAGGTATAGGGGAGGGAGTTAAGGGTAATCGTAATGTGTTTCCCCCTTTTTGATGTGCCGTGTGTTCCCCATTTCCATAGAGTTAAGTTCATAAATTTGTGTATGATTGTAGTAACTTTAATCTGTGCCTATGACATGTATTTTGTAATGCTTCAAACTGTTTAAAAATAAAAGCATCCATTTCGTGCTATTTAACCTGGTCTATTGAGTTCTTTCTCTGCACTACTGTTCTCTGCATCTAAGTCCAAGGTTTAGAACTGTAGGGGGAGTGGGTCGAACCACTCAAGGGTAATTATTGCACGAAACCTGGCAGGAGACCAGAACGAGCAAGAGAAACCCCCTTACAGAAATGGCGACCGCGGCAGGACCTTGGCAGCAGGAAAGTAGTGTGTTAGATCAAGGTCTGAATAAACGAGATGTGATGGACGAAAGAATAGCTGATTATGTTTTTGGAAAAGTTAACCTCACAAAGCAGTGGATATCTGACCTGTTGAGAGATAGGCGCCCGCTAGACGCAGCCATCAAGTGGACAGCGGGTAAAGAGCATAAGAAATCTGTAGAGAAGGCGGTCTGGCTGATGTGCTACAAAAAGCAAGTCCAGCTTTTGGACCAGGTCGTTGCAGCACAGACAGCCCAGATCAACGGCTTGCTTAAAGACGTAGAGGAGAAGGTTGCGGGAGGTCAGCAACTGATTGAAGCGCTTAACGCGCTGAATCAGGAACGCCAGTCCATAATTCGCTGCCACGAGACCCGGGTAGAATATATAAAATGTCAGGTCATTGAAGCCAAGGCCAGTGAAGGTAGAATGAGAGAGAGGTGTTTCCGTCTAGCTAAGCAAATAGAGGCCCAAGAGGAAAAACTTCTGGGAGCCAGGGCAGCATATAAGATGGCCATGGAGGATAGATCTGAGAGCACCGACCACAGCGCTTGCCGCCGGGAGCAAGAGGACCTGAGAACGGCCCTAGCCAAGGCAAACGGGTTGGTGTGTCTCATAAATCCACCAGCGAGTCAGCTATTGCTAGCCAAGGAATCCAAAAGACCGATCCCACAAGAGGCAGTTGGGGTACCAACTCCCGAACCCTCTGCGCCTCCTGCTTATGAGGAGTCTTGGACTCCGGGACAGGAGACGGAGGCGGTAGAGGAAGAGAGTTCTGAGGTAGAGCAACCCCAGATAGTAGAGTCAGGGCCGGCGCCGATGTGTCCAACGAGACACCGGAGGCTCGGTCCAAATGAAGCGAATGGCGATGACGGACCCCTTGAGAGTCAAATCGTAATGCCCCATAGCGCACGACAGCTAAGAGAAATGATAAGTCACATCCCAAAACTCTCCGAGTCAGGAGATCCCTCCGTGCATTTCAGGGACGTGGAGCAGACCGCAGCAGTCAATGACTGTGACGGGGTTGAACAGTCTAAAATGCTGCTGTTCTCCCTGGACAGTTCGCTCCTCCAGTGTCTCCCTGACGAGAGCAAGAGAGGGCACAGGGACTATGAGTTGCTACGGGATGAGATTCTGGAGATCATGGGAGAGGGGGACGGAACTCCATTCCTCCGTTTAGAAAAGACAGTGCAGCTAGAGGGAGAACCCCCATGGGTTTTCGCCGACAGGTTGTGGCCAGTGTATCGGCGCAGCTGCCCGGGCGGGCCGGCCCGGGCCGGGCTGGATGGTGAACAGAGAGCTCATTGGCTTCGATGCCTGGTGGCAGGTTGCTTGCCAGTAGTAAGGGAGCAGGCCAAAGCATGGTTTGACCCCACTAACGCCCGCTCCACGGAGGATCTAGTACTAGACCAGCTCACGATCAGTTATAGGAACAACAAGGGCAAGAAAACGCCTGTTGTGAAAGGAAAGGTGCATGAGGTGAGGCCCGCAGCCTCTGCTAAAAGGGAATGGCGTCAGGAGGGAAATCGCCCTCCCCAAGCCAACAGCAGTTGTTACGGGTGTGGGAAGGAGGGTCATTGGCGCAAGGACTGTAGGAATCCATGGAAGGATAAGAGAGAGAGAGCGTTCGCCGCAGCCCAAGATCGAGCCCAAGTCCAAGTCGCCCACGGTCCGATCGTTTACCCAGCACCAGCACAAGCACAAGTGCAGACCGCTGCCCCAACACCGGTCCAGAACCCGACCGTGGCCCCCGCCCCAACCAAAGGGGGTGGTGCGGTTGTGGATCCCGCTGCGATCGAGTCAGTCTTGGAGGCTATGCAGTCTCTGATGACCTGGCAGGGGAAGGTAGCGGTCGCCAACAGCCCTATCGCTCCCGAGACCCCAGCCGAAGCGCCTAAATGACTGACGCCCGCGCAGCCCGTCTACTTGTGTCCGCTCCACTATGACGCCTGGAGAAGACCTGTGGTGGAGATGGAGGTGGAAAGGCAAAAGGGTAGTTACCTGTTGGATACGGGAGCTTCGTGTACCGTGATCCACACAGATAAACCTTTTGCCTCACCTCTGTCCGCCCAGGCTCCATACTCAGTAGCGGGTTTCACAGGCAGAGAACAGGCTGGCGCGTACTCCATCCCGCTCTCCATTCAATTGGGAGCACTCCACACCACCTGGACGTGCATCCTATTAAAGTGGAAGGAGGGGGGTGGAAAAGGCATCCTCGGGGCTGATTTCTTGGTGGAACACGGGATCCTCGTGGACCTGAGAAATCACTGTCTCTGGGGAGCCGAGAGCGGTTTAGGTAAGGTAGTCGTTATCCCAGGGAAGGAAGAAAAGGGGGCCCTATGCACCATGAAGCCGTCAAGAGGTTACGATCTCGAGCTCATGGTAGCGAACGTCCCAACGGACTTGCAGGCGTGTGTGTCGGAAAATCTGACCGCGTTTGCCACCCACAAGCACGACTGTGGGAGAGTCACTGGGTTTGAAGTCAGCGTAGACGGGGACCCCATGATCCGACCCCAAAAGCAGTATAATTTCCCCAAGGAGGCAGAACCCGACATGGAGACAGCAATATCTTCATTGGTGCAGCAGGGCGTATTGAGAACGATAGCCACTCACATGAACTCCCCATTATGGCCGGTAAAGAAGCCGGACAATTCCTGGAGAGCCACGGTGGACTACAGAGTCCTCAATAGTAACATCCCAGCCTGCGCGCCCACGGTAGCAGCAGTTGCAGACCTAATAGGGAGCATTCCAGCATCGGCGACCACGTTCACGGTGCTGGACATCTCAAACGGTTTCTGGTCCATCCCGCTGCGGCGGGAGGATCAGTACAAGTTTGCCTTTACTTTCAAAGGGCAACAGTACACTTGGAACTGCTTACCACAGGGTTTTCACAACAGCCCCAGCATTTTCCATCAATGCATGGCGGGGAGTTTAAAAGAGTTTAGCCAGCCCAACCAGATAGTACAGTATGTGGACGACTTACTCCTGTTCACGGACACCAGGGAGGAGCACGGCCCACTATTAGCCGAATTGTTGGAACTGTTAGAAAGGAAGGGTTTCAAAATAAACCCGAAGAAAGTCCAGATCGGCCAGCAGGAAGTCAAATTCCTAGGTCTGGCCATCCGCGCTGGGGAAAGAGCCATAGATAAGGCCAGAAGGGAATCAATACAAGATCTGCCGATTCCCAACACAGTAACGGGTGTAAGGTCCTTTTTGGGATTGACCGGGTACTGCAGAGATTTCATCGAGGACTATGCTGCCACAGCAGCCCCGCTACTTCGACTCTTACACAAGGGAGTCGAGTGGTCTTGGGATGAGGGGTGCCAGGCAGCATTCGAGAAGCTGAAAAGAGATCTGCAGACCGCGCCAGCCCTAGGGGCCATAGATGGGGGAGAGGAGTTCTTCCTGGAGGTAGCCGCTAGTGGGGACAGCCTGAGCGCAGTGTTGCTCCAGGAGCGGCACGGCAAGCTGAGACCAGTAGTTTATTCCTCCAGGGTGCTCACGGATGTAGAGAGGAGTTTCTCCAATTGCGAACGGCATCGCCTGGCCACGCATTGGGCTGTGAACAGATCAGTGATCTTCACGGGAACCTCTCCCATCACGCTCCTCATCCATCACACCCCCACAAAGATGCTTCTGGATGGAAGGATTAAGGATGGGACCGTAAGCAGCGCTCGGATTGCGCGCTGGACCCTCCTCCTTTCCCAGATGGATCTCAAAGTTAAAGGCCTCTGCGCGCCAAGGCTCGCAGCCAATATGGCATATCCCGGGACAGCCCATCGATGTTCCGTAGAAGGGGTATGGAAGGTCAACATAGGTTTACGGGCCGGGATACACCCCACAGGCCTCAAAATCTATGTAGACGGTTCTAGCACGGTATCTGCTGGTGAACGACTCACAGGGTGTGGAGTTTATGACCCTGCGGCAAACATTGCCCTGGCAATTAAGCTCCCCAGCACTATGAGCGCACAGCAGGCTGAACTGTCCGCGGTGGCGTACGTGGTTACCCACCCCGAGATTTTCCCAACCCCATATACGATTTGCTCAGACAGCATGTTCACATGCAATTCGTGTACAGAGTACCTCGCCATCTGGTCCCGACACGGATACACCTCCGCGGACGGGCGGCCTTTAACAGTTAAGCCCTTGCTGGAAAAAATCCTAGCAGCTGTGGGTGAGGAAGGGGAGGTGTTCATCCATAAGGTGAAGGCTCACTCCACCACAGAGCCCCGCAGCCAGGGCAACCAGCAGGCGGATGCGCTAGCCAGGGAGGGGGCCCGCAACGGCATTCTCTGGGACCCCTATGAACCCGGACCCGTGGCGGCGATCCAAGGCAGGGAGGGAATTCCAGGGAACACAGGGGTGACACCGCCCCCAGACCTAAAGACCGTCCAAACCCTGGATCCCGCCCTAAAAGCAGTCCTAAAAGCCATCACAGAAGGCAAGCAGGTAGAGGGTCCGTACAGTGCGGCAGCCCTCACAGTCAAAGAAGGTATGCTGTTCCGAGAGGAGCAGTGGGTTGTGCCGCAGCAGCACCGGAGGGAATTCCTGCAACTGGCCCACGAGGGTCCAGGAGCGGGGCACCCCGGGCCTGAGGTCACCTGGCAACGGGTAGAGCAGGCGGGATGGTGGCCGGGACTTCGGGACGATGTCCGCGAGTTCTGCACAAGCTGTCTTGTGTGCGCTGCTAACAACCCAGACCCCCACAAAAGGAAGGTGCCCATGGGGCACATCAGGAGGGTAGAGGGACCATGGCAGTCGATTCAGGTCGACTACATAGGGCCCCTGCCCGCTGCCCAGGGAGATGTGTTCACCAAATGGGTAGAAGCTTTCCCGTGCAGAACAGCTACGGCACTGGGTACTGCTAAAATCTTGATTCGGGAAGTGTTCTCACGGTGGGGACTTCCCCGTTTTGTAGAGTCCGACCAAGGGAGTCAGTTCACCGGTCAAGTAATGCAGAACGCCCTCATGCTCTTGGGCATTGAGGGGAAGTGGCACGTAGCATACAATCCCCAGTCATCCGGGATTGTTGAGCGTATGAATCGGACCCTCAAGGAAAAGCTGAGGAAAGAGACAATGGGCTCGCCCCAGAAATGGGCGGAGGTCCTGCCTTTAGTCCTCATGGGGATCCGAGCCAGCCAGTCCAAAAGCACGGGGTATTCCCCGCACGAATTAATGACTGGAAGGATCATGCGAACACCCACCCATGTACTAGCCCCGGTGCTCACTGAGGGCCAGCTCCGAGAGGTGAAACGGGACAAATTCGCCCAAACCCTTTTGGAGCGCCTGAGACAGATTTATGGGCAGGCGGCTGGGAACATGGGAAGACAGCACCAGGGAAATAAACTGTTGTTGGAACCTCGGAAACAACAAGAGTGGGTAGTCGGAGACCAGGTCATGGTCCGAAACTACGCCAGGGTAGGGAGTTTTGAACCACTGTACATGGGGCCTTACAGCATTGTGGACAAGGCCAGCCCCATGGTTTATGCAGTGAAGATGCCCCGACGTACCAAATGGTTTCACATCAACCAGTGTAAACTGTTTAAACCGGGTGCACAAGGGCCATCAAATGGGACCAGGTCTGAGAACAAAGATCCTCAGCCTGTAACAGAGTCACAGACCACACAGGCTGGAACAGTAGCCTGCGTGAAGGGAGAGGCCATCCCATTGGAGTGGGAGGTCTCATCTTTTGAATGGGATTTAGGCAGGAGAGAGCCCGAACAGCTCAACCTCGCTTTAGACCCAATCCCGGAGGAGGAAGAGTCAGAGGACGACGATCCCGCCCTCGACTCAAGCTTGGGGGAGGTAGGGAATGGGGGCGGAGACTCACTACCTGTAGGGACAGGTGAGATGGAGTCAGAAGCCACAGATCCTGACCCCGGGGGGGCGGAGCCTGAGGGAGGGGAGCTGGAGCCGGCAGCTGTGGAGGAACCACAGGCTGTGACGGTGACAGTCCCAACCCCCGGTCCATCGGCCCCGGGAGCCCAACCCAAAGCAGCCCCTCGTAGGTCGGCTCGAGCGCCCCAGCCCAGAAAATTTTGGCCAGATTCTCCCCATCTTTCCCAACCACGGTTTAGAGCAGCCCCAGGAAGGCATGATCCCCGTTCAGCAGCGACAGGCTGCGGGGGATCAAAGCCAAAGATCAATGCAGCCCCACCGCAGGGTGTGGCGCACGACAGACCTCACAGGGATTAGGCAAGCCGCCCCGCGGAGGGCGGCGCTGTGCATAAGTTAAGTTAGGTAATTATGGCGATAATTTAAGGAAATGTATATAGCGTTAAGATGTGTTAAAAGTACAATTTTCAAAGTCTGCCCGATATGTGTGTTTGTTTGGGAGCGGGGTCCAGGAACCCGCGCGTCCAGTTAATTAGGCCAGCACCTATTGGGAGCCCGGCTACATCATTTTATTGGTTACAGAAACCTGGGATATGATGGAAAAGATTCTCATCGCGTTCGTGGCGATCGGGTGCGGGTGGGCCTACCGAGGCCGCACCAAGGACGTCATCATTTTCACGTGCTCCGGGGACACGGCCCCCATCGCAACGGATGGGACAGGGGAGCGAGAGGTTGAGGAAACCGCCACCTACTTCCACCAAGGGAGATGGCCAGGTTGGCTGGGATCGAATTCTACGGAATATTCCAGCCATTTCGGTTTCGCCTACCAAGAGACTTCGTTAACGTGCCCTCGGGTGAGGATCCTTGCACCCAGAGTCAGCGTTACCGTGGGAAAGAGGATTTGTCTGGTGTGCAATGGGAACGTACCACTAAGGCGATGGTGGTGGCTACGAAAGCTGGGAAAGGACATGAGAAACTCTACGGTCGAGTGGGAGCGACTGGGTAATAATACCCATCGGACTATTACGGGGACTCACGGACAATTACGTGTGTGTTGGGACAAATGGTGGGAACCAGATGAAGGAATATATGTCTGTATGTGGGGTTCGAGACACGTCTGCCCCAAGGGCGTATCCATCTTCTTCCAGAGGCAGTGGCAGGATGAAGGGAAGGGGATGAGATGGGATGTTAGCACTCGAGCGTGCGGAGCCCCATACTCCCCTATTCCGGTAAACGCCACTGAACTCATCACCCGCCCACGCAAGCCCCTGCCCACGCTTCCGGTAGCACTAGCCCAGAAAGGAGGGTGCCCAACCACCACCAAGGGACCCGGGAACGGTTTAGTATTGGTACCCACCGGTCAGGTGCTGTACCAAGGGGTACACTACGCGGTGGCCTCAGTGATTTTAAATCTCACTGAGGTACGACTGCCGGAGTGGTGTCCCAAAGAAACGGAACAATTATACCAGGTCCTGTTAACCCGTATGTTTAGACAATTTTACGAATTTGACTTTGCCGACATCGACAGAGACAAATTATACACCACACCGCCAGAAGTTTTGGATC
Source organism: Somniosus microcephalus (assembly GCF_052327205.1). Classification (NCBI taxonomy): domain Eukaryota; kingdom Metazoa; phylum Chordata; class Chondrichthyes; order Squaliformes; family Somniosidae; genus Somniosus; species Somniosus microcephalus. The sequence goes on from NC_140989.1 coordinate 256,816,982, forward strand.
GAGTCGGGAGGCAAAGAAGGGGTACTGTAAATGACATATTCACTGCTTTTAATACCGGGACATCTGTCATCAACGCTCTAGATAACGTGGAGCTGCAGACACAGATCAACGGTTTAAAAGCCCAGTTAAGAAACATACTGACAGACGAAAACAAGGTAGTGGGTTCTGAGTTGCATGAGGACCAGGCCATGACACTACACTTTAAGGATATAATTGCTGAGCTGGAGAAACACGCGAGAACGGTAAATGCGCTTATTAAGGAGGATCGGAATGCGTCCGATCAAGCTGCGCAAAACGAGGCCTGTGTGCTGTACGGGGCGTGGTTACTGGGCGAGGGCCGCAGTAATCTTGAGGATTTAAAACAGGGTTTGGTCCCGTCCTGGATCAGCAACAAGCACTTGCAAGCGCTCCACCCTTTTGAGAATGCATTAAGCCCGTGCCAGCTCAGACTAGCCGCAGAGGCATACCCAGTCCCAGTGGACTGCGGACATTCGAATCACACTATCATGGGAATAGTAGTAAGAATGCCGGTGTTGGGTCCCGCAGCAAAGCCCGCCCCGGTATACAGAGTAGAGAACATTGGAGTCATTCAGGGGGGCGCACACATTCGTTACGCAGTGGTCCCGCCTTACGTCATCAGATGGGAGCGTACGATGACAGGCACCGACCTCTCGGGATGTCGGAGCCGGGGAGCACACATCATCCTGTGTCCCCAGCACTTGAATGCCTTTTTGAAACCACAGTGCGGGTTCAGAACTGCTAGCGCGAAGCCGGTAAATTGCACCATGGAGGCAATGGCAGAGGACCATGTGCCCCCGCAGGTAGCATATATCGGGGGTGGGACATACTGCGTCACCACTGCAGCGCCTCAGTACCGATACGGACAACACGAGTGGTGTTCGATCAGTGATAGCAGTTTCTGTTTCAAACCCAGGGCCGAGGTTCAAGTGGCACAACAACGAATTGTCCCCATTCCTGCGCCCTCCACCGTACACATCACTATCAAAGAGAATTTCACAGACTTACAACGATTTGTCGCGCATTTCGGTTATGTCATTCCCCCTCTTCCCGAACACCTCACTAAGATTTTAAAAGCCGTTATAGTTTCACAGAAACATTTCTACACACTGGAGCAGAAGACTTTAGAGATGGGAAAAGACATATTGGACATAACCGTCCCACCATGGTGGGACTTGTTCACCAACATAGAAGTCCCAGCCTGGATTAGAATAGCATCCCATATCCTAGTAGTGTGTCAGGTTTTAATTGTGATATTTTTGCTCTTCGTGCATTGCAAGAGAGGCAAACGCCTCCAGAGGCACGAGAACGCGGGCGAATGGAGAGAACGCTATGTGCGAATGGGGAAAGAAGACACCCCACTTTAAGCTGCTAGTATAAGATTAAGCGTCCCTCCATTTTAAAATTTTTCTCTTTTTGACCATTCGCGTTTTCTTTTGTGTTTGTTTTGGGTTATAAGGAAATAAGTATTGTTATGTTATTAGTCGTTCTTAAGTTTTTTGGATTAATAAAAAGTGTATGCAGATGGCGCAAGAGGGTATCAACCCCTGCACATCTGACAGGTGAATGTGTTATAGTTTAAGATATGCTGTCTATGATTGTCCAAATGTGCAAAAGGTAATTTTCGTTTTCTTCGGAAATGGGAACTGCATGTGTCGTGAGGGTCATAGATAGTTAAGTGCCAGGAATGTTTGGATGTGGGGAATCAGGGAAAATTTGCTCACCAAGGATTATTGATACTTTAAGCAAGCTATCAGTATCACAGGGGGGCCTGTAAGATTCGAAATTTTCAGCAAAAATCACGCAAGAAAACTGGATAAAATAAGACTGTTTATTGACCAAAGTAAGCTTGCACAGAAAAACCTTTGATAAAAGGGCATACAAAATGGCCGCCAGGCCCCGTGATCAGTTTCTGAACCATTTTATTTCTGTTACTGCAAGCCAGACAGGCTTGTGGATTGAAGGCAGTAAGCCCGCGAAAGCCAGTATCTGGGAACTGAAACTCAGAGAAACAGCATACATATTCAATGGATTCTAAGTACAGGATGGGGCCCACCAAGATATGGGCGGACAATGCAAAAACACTTATACCCATTTATTGTACAAAGGAAAAACCGTTTAGCAGCCATCAAGGAAAATCTCCGGACCGATCAATATGCGAACCGAGCCGCGGTGACAATGAAAAAGACATTAAAAGACATTATCGGCCAGGAAGGCCAGTTTAAGTTATCACCGGCTCCGTTACAAGACAAAGCGCCCCTGCAGAGATTTCTGCCTGCCAAAATTAATACAAAGACAGGACTATGATTTGGCGGGAGATAAGACTGTCCCAAAAGAGTATAACTATGGATTGAAAGTCCATCTACATGACTACTTCTTCGACTTCTACGTTACTTCGCTTCTACTCGGAACAACTTCGAACTTGACTTTTCTTCAAGGACTTCTCCTACAAGGAACGAACGAAGGACGGACGGTGCCAGGATCGGCGCCTCTTCCACTTCGGCAGATGCAGAATCGATGAAAATGTTTTCGTCTTTTTAAAGACGGACGGTTTCGGTGAAAAGACAACGTGGTCGGTGTTCAGCCAAACAAGGCTCGGCCACGACGAGAAGACGACGAGGGTGGCCCGGGTACTGAGGTCGGGAGATCATTGACGACCCAGGCCGACGGAGAAGAAACCCTCTGGAGGACCGGCGATCCAGGCCAAAAGATTCTCCCATGTGCATGCACTTCTTCAGCAGCCTGCATCTAAGTCTGCTCCATGAACCCAAATAGTGGATCTCAACCTTGACGAGCGCTCATCAAGGCTGTATCTACCCCACCGCCTCGAGGGAGAGAAAATATCGACTGCGCCAGAAGCTTCCAAATCCACGTGACGACGGAAAGCGGTGCCAAAAGGCTGCGAACCCCCTTTTTCACGATTTCGAGAGTGGTGAGCATGATCCCAAGTTCCCCAGGTCGAAACTTAGTTTAGGTATAGGGGAGGGAGTTAAGGGTAATCGTAATGTGTTTCCCCCTTTTTGATGTGCCGTGTGCTCCCCATTTCCATAGAGTTAAGTTCATAAATTTGTGTATGATTGTAGTAACTTTAATCTGTGCCTATGACATGTATTTTGTAATGCTTCAAACTGTTTAAAAATAAAAGCATCCATTTCGTGCTATTTAACCTGGTCTATTGAGTTCTTTCTCTGCACTACTGTTCTCTGCATCTAAGTCCAAGGTCTAGAACCGTAGGGGGAGTGGGTCGAACCACTCAAGGGTAATTATTGCACGAAACCTGGCAGGAGACCAGAACGAGCAAGAGAAACCCCCTTACAGACACGCCATTTCAAAATGGCGCCGGCTGCATCGCCAGTGTTAACGGGGCGGTAAAGCTACCAACTCTATTTTGAGGCCATTACTGCCCTGTTATGAGTATATCGGCTGTGTTATCCATATTGCTGCAGCACACACTTTGTTCAGCAGCACTGTTCAATCACTCTGTATGCCCCCGTGAATGTAACATTTCCTGTCAGTTTGTTATGCCATGCGACCTCAATGGGACAACCCAGAAACTCAGCCATGTCCTCCAGGTTTGCCATCTGTCGCACACCTTCTAAGGGCTGCCTACAAATAATGTCCATTCATGCCTTCATGAAGGTGCTAAGGACGATGGTATATGAGGTGTCACCACTTATCCACAGCTCCTGATGCCTCCTGAACGACGGTTTCTCTCACAAGGAGAAAGACAGTAAGCAATAATTAAAGGTGCATTTATACTACACAAGTTTAATGTTGGTTCAAAGCCATTTCTCCTTCATGCCGGCACTAAACATGTATTCTGTAAATCTGGCATAAAGGCCCAACCTGATTCCAGAATGAAGCAGAGTGAAACTGGCTCCTCCATGGATTGCACTCCCTGTGTTTCAGTGTCAGATGTGACTCGCACTCCAAGTACGACTGCATTTACATTGTATCAATGCAAAGCAAAAACCATTTCACATCAGCTACTTGAGAGTGTGCAGTGAAAATGTAATCATGCAGCATAGTCTCTGTGACACCATGGACGTGAACACACTCTGCATGTCTAAACAATTACTCCCTAAATTTGGATTGTTAGTTCTTTAGGCATGTATACTGTAGGGGGGCATCTATTAACTGGTTTATGGTAACATACCTGGCCAGCAACCTTTTTGCCTGCTGCACCGTAAACCAATTTTAACAGCGGTTCCGAATCGCTACCCCACCTTTCAGTTCTGACTGGAGGGCTTATAATTAATGATATTAAAACGGACAATTGGTTTGGATGTGAGCAAAATTTATTAAACTAAAGAAACCATAATCAAATATAAACTATACCACACGAACACAGTAAATGCAGTAAAAGTGTATAACAAGGGGGTACAGACGGCGAAAATGAGGGTTACAATGGCTACAATGTTATTTAAACAATCTTAGCAATTCCCTTAAATCACCACCCCAAACTCCTTGCTAGGTTGTCTTGTTGAGGAGTCAGAACACTCTGTTCACCTGTGGTCCAGCGAAGTAAAAAGAGAAAGATAGCTTCTCAACAGCTATCTTTATACCTGTGTGTTGCTGCCATTCTGGCTGGAAAATTTCCCGCCTAAAGTTCCAGTACACAAACAAAAGGACTGTGATTGGTTGCTGAATTGCTTGTTTAAACATAGCCAGCCATAATCGGCCTCGGGTCAAGTGGACAACTCCTGACCTCCCTGGTTTGATTGACAGGTCTTTCACACAGACACATTACAAGCTGCCTAGCTGACTATAATGTATATACCTTTAAGTGGGGAACTATCTTTTACAGCTCATGTATACTGCAGTACCGGCAGTGACCATACCTGTATATAGCACTGAGTAGTAATCTGTACAGATCAGTTCCACTGTGAGCCACGTTGAGTAAACACCTGTTGTACCGTTCTCCGCAGTCTGTGTCTTATTATACACGGACACAACATTGGCGATGAGGCAAGTTCGAACCTACCTGCAACTCTGCGTCACCTCCCGGGGATTCATTCCTGGAGATCAGTGGATTGGAGGTCAAGGCCAGAGACTCGGGCGTCGACCACGGGCAACCGCCCAGTCATCCAGCAGAGACTCGAGAATTGCGGGGCAGGCTGTCGCGAGCCAGGCTTGGCTTTCCAGTCGAGGTGGTCCAGCGAAATGGGCTGGCAACAGGTAGTGCGCAGACCCTTCCCGGACAGCGGCGGGCTAGAGCCCGACCGAGCGGCACAGCAAAGGGCCGAGCAGCGTCAACGGGGGAGAGAGAGAGAGAGGGCAGAGCACATAGGGCGCAGCCTGTGTTCAGGGGCCGAGCAGCGTCAGAGAGAGGGAGAGAGAGACACGCAGAAACCCGCGAGGCGCCGCCATTGCTACGAGGACCGCCGAGAGCGGCGTTGGCAGCAGTGCAGGAGAAGCACGCGAAACCTACAGGGTGCCGCCATTGCCACGAGAACCGCCGGGAGCGGCGTTGGCAGCAGCGGGGGAGGAAGGAAAGCGCGGGAGACGCCATTTTAAGCCATTGGGAGAAACCATCTTAAACCACACCCAAAATGCCGAAGAGTGGCAGTATCACCGCATTTGACAATGAAGTCAAAAATTGGACTACATATGTCGAACGAATAGAGGTATACTGCAAGGCAAATGAGGTGTCAGATGACAAGAAAGCGTCGGTATTGTTAAATTTAATGGGTGCAAAAACGTATGGTTTATTACGAAATCTAGTAACCCCAACGAAGCCCATGGAAAAGAGTTTTGAAGACATAGTAACGATACTACAGGAACATTTAAACCCCACACCACTGCTGATAGCAGAAAGATTCAAGTTTCACAAATGGAATCAGCATTAGGATGAAAGCAATGCTGATTATTTAACGGAACTGCGCAAACTATCGAAACACTGCCAGTTTGGAGCGGGACTGGCAGATGCCTTAAGGGACAAGTTTGTGTGTGGGCTTCAAAGTGAAGGAACCCAGAAATGGCTTTTATCTGAAAAGGACCTTACGCTGGAAAAGGCTTTCAGCATTTCGGTATCATATGAAGCAGCAGCACGGGCCGCTGCAGAGATACAACAGAGACCGCAAGAATATGGCACAAACGAAATGTCATATGGAACAGAGAAGTGCTATCGCTGCGGCAGAACAACACACGACCAGAATGATTGCTGGTTCAACGACAAAGTGCGCAGACAGTGTGGAAAAGTAGGACACATAGCACGAGTCTGCAGGTCGGGAAAGAAAACCAGCAATAAGAAACCTACCAAAGAAAAGTACAAGAAGGTACATAAGATGACGGAGAATAGTTCAGACAAACAAAAGAGTGATAACGACTCCGAAAGCAGGGAACTGAGTTGTCCGAAACTACATAATGTGATCACAACGGAGGATCACCGAACCATTTGGGTCACTCTCAAGATAGCAGGAGTCCAGGTAAAGATGGAATTGGACACAGGATCAGCCCTAACAGTCATAAACCGACAGGACTACGAGCGGCTATTCTCACACATACCCTTGAGAGACACAAAAATTATTTTGAAGACGTACACGGTGCAAAAAGTCTACCCCAAAGGAAAAATAAGGGTGACCGTTATATATAACGGTAAGGAAACACCAAAACTAGACCTGTATGTATTACAAGATGGAGGACCACCATTACTGGGACATGAATGGATCCGGAAAATACAACTGGATTGGCATTCCATACAGGCACTGACTGTGGCTGACAAAAAGGATGACGACGTCACACCTGGGCGACTGTCAAAGATCCTAACTGACGTGAAAGAAGTGTTCCAGCAAGGACTCGGAACACTAAAAGGCATGACAGCGATGATTAAAATTGAAGAAAATGCAAGCCCAAAATTTTTTAAGGCCAGACCGGTACCTTATGCGAACTGCCCAGCTGTTGAAGCAGAGCTGGAGAGTCTGGAACATTCAGGAGTACTGTCCAAGGTAGACTGGAGCGAGTGGGCTACACCCATCGTCCCTGTGATGAAAAAATCGTTGAGCAGCATGCCTGGGGAACCAAGGAAGGTTTGCATCTGTGGGGACTTTAAGGTAACAGTGAACCCGGTCCTTCACACCGTACAATATCCACTTCTGCGGATTGAAGATATTTTCGCCTCGCTATCTGGAGGGAAACGCTTCACTAAGATTGATCTGGCCCAGGCGTATCTGCAAATGGAGGTAGAACAAGCATCGAAAAAATACCTCACAATCAAAACCCATAAAGGTCTCTACCAATACAACCGGCTGGTATTCGGGGTAGCATCAGCTCCGGCTATTTGGCAGAGGGCAATGGAACGAGTCCTGCAAGGGATCCCAGGGACCCAGTGTTATTTGGACGACATCCTGGTCACGGGCGAAAATGACAGTGATCACCTTGCCAACCTGGAGCAGGTGCTCACTAGATTGCAGGAATATGGGCTCCGAGCTAACCGCCCCAAATGCGAGTCTTTTAGAAAACAGATCTCGTATTGTGGCCACGTTATCGATAAAGAGGGGTTACATAAGTCCCCAGAGAAGATTGAGGCAGTAGTCAAGGCTCCAGCACCGGAAAATGTGTCACAACTGAGGTCGTTCCTCGGGCTGGTAAACTACTACCATAAGTTCTTGCCAAATTTGTCTACAATACTACACCCACTGAACACCCTACTGCAAACTGGGGTGCCATGGAAGTGGAGTGACGAATGTAGACGAGCTTTCCAGAAGAGCAAAACACTAATCACATCGAAAGAGGTATTGGCCCATTACACCCCAGCATTACCAATTCGGTTGGCATGTGATGCGTCACCCTACGGCATTGGAGCGGTGCTGTCGCACAAATTCTCGGACGGCTCAGGGAGGCCAATAGCCTTTGCGTCACGATCACTAACCTCAGCCGAGCGTAACTACGCCCAGATTGACAGGGAGGCCTTCAGCCTAGTGTGGGGAGTGAAAAAGTTCAATCACTATCTGCACGGGCAGAAATTCACCTTGCTGACGGATCACCAGCCTCTTGTCTCCATTTTTAATCCGAAGAAGGGCGTTCCGGTGATGACTGCGCAACGACTACAAAGATGGTCACTTTTTCTAGGGGTGCACCACTATGAGATTGAATATAAGGGCACAAAACAGCATGGAAATGCTGATGGGCTATCACGCCTGCCACTGCCTACTGCGGAGGAAGCACCAGCAGTGGATCCTTTCGAAATATTCCATTCGACTATAGTTGAATACCTACCGGTAACTAACGCTTGTATCGAAAAGGAAACCCAAAATGACCCGACACTGTCTCGGGTATATGATTTGACGGTGAAGGGATGGCCAGCACATGGCGACTCACTGTTGCCAGCATTCTCGACAAGGAGAGAACAGCTGTCAGTGTGCTGGGGGACCTTGATGTGTGGATCCCGAGTGGTAATTTCACCCAAGTTAAGGGATAGAGTGCTCAATGAGCTTCATGAGGGTCATCTGGGAGGGGTAAAAATGAAAAGCCTAGCCAGGGCTTATGTGTGGTGGCCGGGAATCGATAAACAAATCGAGGACCTGACCAAGAGTTGCTCAGGATGCCAGAAAGTCCAAAATGCACCACCACATGCCCCTCTACACCCATGGGAGTGGCCCTCATCTCCATGGCAACGGGTGCATATTGATTTTGCTGGTCCATTCATGGACTCAATGTTTTTAATAGCCGTGGATGCGCACTCGAAATGGCCTGAGGTCATCAAAATGTCCTCCACCACCACGGAGAAAACTATTGCAGTCCTACGGACCATTTTTGCCAGGAATGGCTTGCCAGAACAGATTTGCTCCGACAACGGACCACAGTTTGTGTCCGAAGAGTTCCGGAGGTTCTTGAAAAAGAATGGGGTATGGCATTACACATCCGCCCCGTATCATCCAGCCACAAATGGATTGGCTGAGAGGTTCGTACAAACCTTTAAGAAGGCAATAAAGGCTATGTACAATGACAACATTCCGCTGCAGCACAAGGTGGACAATTTCCTGTTAGCCTACCGGAATGCGACACATGCAGTCACCAACCAGGCCCCAGCCATGATGTTCTTTAACCGAAGGTTAAGATCTCGCCTGGATTTCCTCAGACCAAACATACGAAGAGATGTTGAGAGTAAGCAATTCCAGCATCTCCATGAGAAGCCAACAAGGAGCTTCAATGTAGGGCAACCAGTCTTGGCCCGCGACTACCGAACAGAAAAATGGCAGCCAGGAACGATATGCACACGGCAGGGCCCACTAATGTACACAGTGGACATTGGGGAGAGCATCATGAGATGCCATGCTGACCAGATCCTAGAGTCACAGGAACAAGTCAACCCCATGCCTCGCCCATACGTACCTGGTGATGAACCTGACGTACAGGTCGCATCTACCCCAGAAACAGTAGCATCGGAAGCTGATGAACCAACCGACGACAGGGGGCTTCCGCACCAAGAGCAAGACACTCGGGAAAGGCGCTATCCAGAAAGGATCAGGAAGCCTCCCCAAAGACTGAATATATAAATAGACTATTTTCAGCTAATGTTGCATGTTAAAAGTGTTAATTGTAATTAGTTTGATATTTAATTGTTAAATGAGTGTCATGGTACTGTTAATCTAAAAGGGGAGGAATTGTAATGTGGGGAACTATCTTTTACAGCTCATGTATACTGCAGTACCGGCAGTGACCACACCTGTATATAGCCCTGAGTAGTAATCTGTACAGATCAGTTCCACTGTGAGCCACGTTGAGTAAACACCTGTTGTACCATTCTCCTGCAGTCTGTGTCTTATTATACACAGACGCAACACTGACTGTGATTGGTTGCTGAACATAGCCAGCCATAACAACCTGTCTCTGTGGCCTCGGGTCAAGTGGGCAACTCCTGACCTCCCTGGTTTGATTGACAGGTCTTTCACACAAACACATTGCAAGCTGTAAACCTCTGTGTTTGACCGGGCTCAAAAGCACAAATTTTAATCAAGATGTTCTTTCTCAATGTGTGTGAATACTTCCACGAATTTCCTCGATTCCGTTGTAGTCCAGCTCAGCCCAGCTCAGCAGTCTTTCGTGGTTCTGAGCATGCTTTAAAACATTGATCTGACCCAGAGGCAATTCAAAACACATAAATCTTCATCCACGATGTGGACCAATGTTTCTCTTGTTTTCAGGGGAATTTTGCGAAACCCCTACAATACTTGTCACCTCTAATTTCCTATAATGACCACATAGTATCTATTCTGAGCCTTCACAATAGCAATTATTGCATAACCTTGTGCTTCACTTGAAATATGTTGTTCTATTTATATCAATTGGGTTTAATGTAAAGCTATTTAGCAATATATCTTTGGTCAACAGGAACTTCCTATTACACTTGTTCCGGTATTTCACATTAAGCTTTCACATTGTCCTTGTCATGCCTCTACATGGCTCATCGGCTAATTCATATTAATGGAAATTGCTCACCTAAGCACTCTCAATAAGGTCAATCTGCCTCCCAGAACTTGCAGGGCTGTTTTACAGAACTGGGATTCCCTTTGCATCTTCACGGACTCCATTACCACACGATGTGGGAGAAGTTCAACTTGCGCCCAAAACGGGCAGAGCAACCGCTCCATGCGCTGGTGCAGACCGGTCTGAGAACTGAGCCAAATTCAACTTCAGGCCTCATTTAACTGCCACCAGCGCCAAAACGGGTCCCTGCTGCAACTTGCCGGTTGGGAATCCGAGCAGCTCTCGTGCGAAGCCAACTGGCCAGCATTTTGGGTCTGGGGGGCAGGGGGTGGGGGAAGAGGTCGGTCGATCAGGAGGAGAGCCTTGAACGGCTGGCAGTGGGTCCAAGAGGAGCATTCCTGCTTCTCCAGAGCCCACAAAAATAAAAACTGAAAGTTTCTTGGGTCTTTTGTCTTTGTGCGACCTCCTGCGGTCCCTTTAAGGACCCCTGGTCAGGCTGCTCAAGACCTGGTACAACTAGGCCGAGCATGTACAGCTCCCCAACAAGGTTTTTGTTCTGCCTATCTCCCTGGGTCGCTAATCTTACTGGCCATTTTGGGCTTCTAAATATCAACTTGAAAAAGACAAAGTTTGACCTGGCTGCCTTTTGAAACCAGTTTTTACCTAAAGGGGACCAAATTTTATGTACCCGAGTCCCAGGTCCAAAATGGATGGTAGGATGATACCAGGAGCGATCAACAGGTACACCTAATATTTAAACAGAAAGTAATAACACTAAAATGTAGGTAACAAGTAACATGAATTAAAAGTTAAAATAGTAAATAAAGAACAAAGAGAGAGTAGGCTTCGCAGAACCCACCGCTACCTTCCCCATGGCAGCCACGGGAAGTGGCAGTAACACGGGCGAAATTATAGTAAAACCACTGGGATCGGTGCCCCACCCGCCCGCTGCCATTTGCACACAGTGGATGGAGAAGGAGTGAGTAGCAATTTTCATGGCGGGGGCAGGGGGAGGGAAATCCTCACTGCCCCATTTTCCTGCATTTTCCAGCATGATCCCACCCTCAGGATATTACGTATGTGGGATAGAGACTTTGGTCGGATGGATTATACATGTTCTGCAGAAGGAAAGCCTTGATGGGTAGAATGACCCACTCTTGTTCAATTTTTATCCTTATGTCAAGCAGAGCTACACTGCATATCCCCATCAGAATACCAGACACTGAACCATCTACATTTAAATGCCTGGGCATTGGGACGGAAGCATGATATGACAGATATATCAGCAGAGTAGGAAACCCCCATCCCCACCCCCAACCTTCACCGCAATCACCTGATGCGGCACAGGACAGGGGGCATCAGCACCTGAGCACATTGCTGCCCAGGAGGCCAGGGATCGCCTCATCATGGCCAGATTTACTTCACTTGATACTGTAGACCCATATGGCTGCCACATGCTGCGCCAGGTTGGCACCACCCCACAGCAACACCATAAAGCATCCCTGCAATGCCCAAGCCATTCCTTTCACAATCACCATTGTGGGGTGTACTGTTATGTCTCACCATTCACTGCAACTCATAAGCCCCTTCCAAAGGTGCACACAAATCTGTCCAAGTGTTGAAAATAAAGATTTTTATGTTTGACAGCACATTAATGGAATCTTTACATAAACATTGGATAAAACACCCAAGTGGCTACCCTTGTGAATCTACTTGTGCGTCATCTTTCTCTTCTGCATGCTTCTACCAGGTGCTGGCCCTGTGGCTTCAGCAGAGGTAGAGGCAGCCTGCTCACTTCCCTACTGCCAAGGAGCTGGAGAGCACCTTGCTGCACATCAGTGGGGCCATGAGGACCCATGTCTACGCTGATATCCCTCTTAAAGAGGTGTATGAGCCTCTGCCATCTATTCTCCATACATAGCCATCTATTCTCCATAGTGACCATGTGCTCCTGTGAGTGGCACATTAGCTGCTCCATGTAGGTGGCCATCCTATCCATGGAGGAGCCTACAGTCACCATCGCGTGATGCTCATGTTGGAGATGGACTCCTCCATTCTCTGAACATTTGCAGACATCGCACTCGCAAAACCTGTCAGAGCCTCCTGCACCCCTTGCTGCCCCTCCAGAATCGCCCTCTTTCTGGATGGCCCCCGAGGTTCACTGTCTGCATGCAGCTGAGCAGAGCTGGGAGCGTCCTGCGTCCTCCAGTGAGGACTCTCCACTGCTGTCCCTGTCTCCACCATCTGCTCTTGCTCACTTGTGAGTTGTGACAGACCAGGTGACAACACTATATCTTGCGTGTGTCCCACCGAGGTGTGAGTATCTGCGCTGGCGCTGGGTGCGCTTATGTCTGGTGACGCTACGCCCTCAGAGGCTGGAGGCTCCTTTGAGGAGTCATCTTCCTCTTCCTCCTGGACAGTGCGGGGGCGGGGCGTGCTCTTGATGGACCTGTGGGAGAGTAAAGAGATGAGTTAGATAAGTCATATGAAGAATGGGTACAGATACCATTATGCACATGATGAACATTCAGTGTCTGTTGACATCAGTCCCCATATGAGTGACTGATGTATGCCATTTGGCTGTATGAGATGTAATTCTGTCACTAGGTTGCTGAGATGTCCCCCTCTTTCTGTCTCCCACTTCCAGCTGCTCGGCAACTCCAGATACTTCTAAAGCTGCCTCCTCTGCTGTTGTAAGGTTTGCAAATGATGGCATTCCACCTCCAGTTCTCTCCCTCTCTCTCTTATTGTGGGCTCTCTTTTCCTGCATGGAGGGAAAGAAGAGAAGGTTGAGTGAGAGTGATGGAATGAGTGTAAGGAATGGATGGGTTACATCTTTAGAGGGAGACTATGAAGGAGTGGGGTGCCAAAGTCAAGTGGTCTTGTGTGTTGTTAGTTGGTATGATTGCATTAGGATGAGGGTGAGTGTGAGGGGTGAATAGTGAGATAGGGATGTGATAATGTAGATAGAAGGGATGGCTGGACATAGAAGACATGTTGGTGTGAGTAAGGGTGTGCAAGAGTAGGGTTAGGAAAGGCAGAGTGATGGGGATGTGATGAGAGGCACAGCAGGATGAAGTTGAGTGTTGCTCTGTACTCACCTTTCCTGATCTAATGAGATCATTGAAACATTTGTGGCACTGCACCCAGATCCTCCTGACCACATCCCTGCTAGTGACCTTCTCTGCAATCTCCAACCAGGCTATTTTGGTCTCCTGGGGTGGTCTCTTCTGCCCATTGGAAGGGAAGAGGACCTCCCTGCATGCTCACCGGAGAACCTGGGTGCAGCCCTTTGCCTCTGTGCAGTCATTGTCAAAGTGTTTGCAGCACTCCAATGCTGTAGTGCACTGACAGCACTATGTTACATGAACCTTCAAATGTAATGTGGCCATGGCCCCTTTAAAGATCCTGGCTGAAAACATGTCATGAATGATGTCACCAGACCCACACCATTTAATTGGGTCAGGTAACGCATAGGGCGGGCTTAATAGGCCCTATTAACGTAAAGTCATTCTGTGGAGCGGGATGGAGCCAGCAACGGGGTCGTGACCCGCCATGGCCACCGCCCGCACCATTCCCACCCAGGTAGGGAAAATTCCAGCCTTGGATACATTGCCAGTACTAGATTGATCGGATCAGATATATACCCACTACTAGACTACCATGTGGAATTAAGCATTATTTACCCTCCAGCAGTCAGTCATAGTGTGATGTAGAAAATTAATTTCTACTCCTTCATACACTTGTTTCTGGATTCCCTACCCACACCCAGGGTCAACCTTTGTGTGAAAATAGCGCACGCAGTAATGTGTACAGGAGCATTAAGTGTTTGTACATGAAGTTTGCTGATCGGAACTTCCGTCCTCAGATGTACCTGTTGATTGAATCTGACGCAGACAGTTTTTTTCATCATTGAATTACTTCTTTGGAACCGAATGTACTCTGGCAGATATGGGTAGAGTGCACCATAAGCTACAATCTCCAGTTGTGATTTGCATAGCATATGCAACCGTCACATGCATTGGAATAATTTGATTACTGAGATCACTGGTTAAAATAGACGCTTCCAGATGGCTATTTGCAACTGCCGCCTACTCATTCCTCGCCTGAAAAATAAACACCTGGCAGAGGAGAATTGGAGTGGGGTGGGGGGGTGGATGGTGGTGCTAGACGGGAACCTCAGCCAACCCTTGGACGCCCAAGACCCACCTGGTGCAATTTTCAGGCAGGCCTGTAATTGGGAATTCATTCATTGGTGTGAGTCTAGTCTGAGGTTGAAAAGTCAAACTCATCTGAACTTGAAATAAAATCAGGAAATGCTGGAAAACATTCACCAGGTCAGGCAGCATCTGTGGAGCGAGAAACAGAGTTAGCATTTCAGGTCGATGACCATTTGTCAGAACTAAAAGATGTACTTGCTTCATCCGAAATAACCACAGAAGATGCTGGAAAAACTCAGCAGGCCAGGCAACATCCGTGGAGAGAGAAACAGTCAATGTTTCAGGTCGAAACCCTTCTTCAGACCTGAAACGTTGACTCGGTTTCTCTCTCCGCGGATGTTGCCTGGCCTGCTGAGTTTTTCCAGCATCTTCTGTGGTTATTTCGGATTTCCAGCATCCGCAGTATTTTGCTATCGTTGCTTCATCTGAACTTGAACTGGGTAAAGCTCAAATTTGATCCAGGAAAAGGCAGTTTATCTTTGCTGTACAGGCTACCTTAATAGAACCCGACCTAAGAAGTTGTAAGTCTAGGGTTCTCAAAATTCCCGCACTCCCCGAAATTATGGATCAAGGGACCCTGTTTGGACAAGTTATTAAAAACAGGGTACCCAAAATGGCTTCTGCAGCCTCGTGACCAAACCGACAGGATTTTTAAAACAGGGCTCTGAGACAGGCAGGCCCGGAGATGAAACTTAAAATGCAGGAATCTGTGAGAAGGACTCTGTGGAGACAGACAGCCAAAGTAAACACAGAATATGCATTCATTCGACTTGTAACAAATCAAGCTAGAATGGGCCTAAAATCGTGGCCATTAGGTTTCTGCATATTTAATCGGTAACAGCTCACGGTAGCCATCAAGTCAGGATGGGGGCAATTAAGTGTCATCCATGACAAACAACCAGGACATCAGGGCCATTAGACCTGGAGACAACCACTCCACAAGTCATTAAAATAAATGGCTGTAATCAGTTTAAACGAGCCCGCCAAAAGTAGGACAAAGGACTGACCTGATTTGGCGTGCAGATAAGGAGTTGAAGAACGGGTATAATTGTAGGCCCATCAGTGGTGATCGCTCTCTTGCTCTGGCCTCTCATCGTTTGGCTTTTGGCCTGCTGCCGCTCGTTCTCGTGCGCTGGCCTCGTGGCGGGCTCTCTTCTCGCTCCCCGCACTGCTCAACAACCAAGGACGCCCATTACACCGGGGCCAAACGCGGGAGGAGAACGAGACCTGAGTTCAAACCCACACAGGGCACACAGGCCACAAACGGGCAGATGAGACGAGACGAAGAAGAAGGTAAACCGATAAAAGCAGAGAAGGGCAGCGAAAGACGCATTGGGAAAAACCAAACGTCTAGTTATAAGCTGGCGTTTGGTGAAAAAGTTGGCGTTGCATGCGTGGACAGTACGAATAAGCTGGCGTTCAAAGAGTGGGTGGCAGCGCCCGTGACGAATAAACTAGCGTTCGAAGCATGGGTAGTAAAATCTTTTAAACAGTAAAGACCACCAATCGACCCCTGACCGTGACGTTACTGCCGACTACCGCCCGAGGGAGAAGAAGAAGAAAACCCATCGCGACTCAACGACAACGGTAGCTGAGGAAAAGGGAAGGGTGCTTCGCATCAACAACTTCAGCGCCGCGCCCTGAGACCACGTGGCAACGGGATACCCCAAAGGACAGCAGGAGTGGACCTCAAAACTCACAACCATTTAAGCAACAGGTTTTGGATTGGTGAGCATGAATTCCTGGCCCCTCATAGCTTAATCTAGTTAAGTATAGGGGGTGGGATAAGGATAAGGGAATTGTTTAATGTAGTTGTTTTCCCACGATGTGCCATGTGTTCCCCATTCCCATATAATTGTGATTGTTTATGCCTGTATTTTTCATACCAGTAATTTTCATAAGATTGTTTTATTCTGCTTTTTAAAAAAATTTGGTTTTCTTACACCAAACCACTTGTCTACTCGATTTTCTGTATCGCCGCCTGTACCTAAGTCCGGTGTCTAGAACCCAGGGGTGTGGGAGCGATTCAAACCGCTTAAGGGACAGTCAGAGGCGAAACTGACTGGGCACACACCACCCCCTACAGAAATGGCGACCACGGCAGGACTCCAGCAGCAGGGGTGCGATACAGTAGACAATGGTTTGGATGAACAAACCATGATGGTGGAAAGGATTTCTGATTATGTGTTTAGCAAGGTGAATATCACAAATAAGTGGATCACCACTCTGTTAAGGGCTGGGCGACCGGTAGATGCAGCAGCTAAGTGAACAGAGGGGAGGGAACACAAGAAGTCCTTAGAGAAGGCAGTCTGGTTGATGTGTTTCAAAAAGCATGTCCAGCTTTTGGACAGGCTCGTTGCAGCACAGGCAGCCGAGTTAAAGGAGTCAGCCCTGGAGATCCAGGACAAGGCTCTAGCAGGGGAGAAGTTACTGGTAGCATTGCAGGCCCTGAATCAGGAGAGGTTGCATTTAATGGGAGAACACAAGGCCCAGTTGGAATACCTACATTGCCAAGTCACCGAAGCCAAGGGTAATGAGTTAAGGTTGTGGGAAAAGAACGCCCGCCTAGCAAGGCAAGTTAGAGAGCAGGAGGAGAAAGTAAAAGAGGTAAAGGCAGCTTACAAGCTAGTGAGTGAACAGGGGTTTGAAGATGCAGATCATGGCCCCTGCAAGGAGCAGATAGAAAATCTGAGCATGGCCCTGAGGAAGGCAAAAGGCATGGTGTGCCTCATAAGCCCGAAGGCAGGTCAGGCAGATTTTATGGGGAACGAGGGGAGGACAGTTCAAACATCACTGGTAGTGCCCAGGGACGACTCGGTTGAGGAACAGGAGGTCCCGCGACCACCACCCGTGGCGCCAGGTTTCAGCGAGGTCTGGCAGCAAGGGGGGGTGGAGCCAGAGGTGGGAGCGGAGGTGGAGCAACCCCCGCCAGAGAGGTCAGAGCCGGGACCAATGTGCCCAGCCCGGCATTGGAGGTTCGGCCCACCCGTCAATGGTGACGATGAGGGACCTCTCCAAAACCAGTTCGTATTACCCTATAGCACCCAACAGCTTAGGGCTATGGTGAGCCATACCCCGAAGCTCTCCGAGAAAGGGGACCCCTCGATCCACTTCAGGGAAGTAGAGCAGGCAGCCAGCGTCAACGACTGCAATGGCGCTGAGCAGGCCAAAAAGCTGCTATTCTCCCTGGAGAGTAAGCTCCTCCAACCCCTCTCTGACGAGTGTAAGAAGGGGCAGAGCGGGTGTGAGGAGCTCAGGGATGAAGTTCTGGAGGCCATGGGAATGAAGGAGGGAAGTCCTTTCTCCCGTGTGGAGAAGACGGTCCAGCTCACAGGGGAAACCCCGCAGGCTTTCGCGGACAGGTTATGGCCGGTGTACCGGAGTGCCTGTCCGGGGGTGCTGAACCGGGCGTTCCTGAACGGGGATCCACAGGCTCATTGGCTCCAGTGCCTGGTGGCAAACAGCTTGCCACAGGTCCGGGCCAATGCGGAAGTCTGGTTCGACCCCAAGAATCCCCAGACCACCGAACTTATGGTGATCAGACAGTTGACCCTAGCCTATAAGAACGGCAAGGTAACCGATGCACACCCACCCAAGGGGAAGGTGCATGAGGTAAAACCCGGACTGGGTAGGAAAGAGTGGCATCAGGAAGGGAATAACCCCCCCAACCCAAAGACGAATTGTTACAGGTGTGGGAAGGACGGTCATTGGCGGAAGGAGTGCAAAAACCCTTGGAAAGACAACAAGGGAATGAATTCCACAGCCCCAGCCCAAAAGGCGGAGGCGGGAACCCCTCCCACAGCGGTCGAGTCATTCTTGGACACCATGAGGTCTTTATTGACTGGCCACGGGAGAGTAGCAGCTGCTACCAATGCTCTGACCCCATCAGCCCCATCCAACCCACAGCCGTGACTAGAGCCAGCGCAGCCTGTTTACCTGTGTTCCCTTCGATACGATGAATGGAAAAGACCCCTCGTGGAGATGGAGCTGGAAAAGGTGAAGGGGACCTATCTGTTGGACACAGGGGCATCATGCACCGTGGTCCATTCAGCTAACCCCACCACCTCACCTCTATCTAACGGGGTCCCATACAGTCTGTCGGGGTTCACAGGCAAAGAACAGGCCAGCTCGTTTTCCATCCCGCTCGCCATTCGTTTAGGACCGCTCCGCTCTAAGTGGACCTGTGTCCTGATGAAATGGGAAGTGGAGGGTGGAAGAGGGGTCCTGGGAGCCGACTTTACTGTGGGCCACGGGATCCTGGTCGATTTAAAAAATCATTGCCTATGGGGGGCAAGTACAGGAAAGGACGGCGAGGTAGTAATAATCCCAGGGAAAGAAGGGAAGGGGACCCTGTGCACCATGAAGCCCAAAGAGGGTTATAACCTCGAGCTCATGGTCAGTAACACCACAAAAGGAGTTCCAGGCATTTGTGCAAGCCCACCTAGCCACATTTGCCACACACAAACACAACTGCGGGAGGGTCAACGGGTTTGAGGTCAGCGTAGACAGGGACCCCATGGCCCGACCACAGAAACAGTATAACTTCCCCAGGGAAGCGGAGCCAGACATGGAAGCAGCCATGTCCTCCTTAGTACAGCAGGGGGTTCTGAGACCGATAACCACCCACGTAAACTCTCCACTGTGGCCGGTTAGAAAGCCGGACAATTCCTGGAGGGCCACAGTGGACTATCGAGTCCTCAACAGTAACATCCCAGCCTGTGCACCCACGGTAGCAGCAGTTGCCGACCTGATAGGAAGTATCCCAGCATCCGCGAACACTTTCACGGTGCTGGATATTTCCAACGGGTTTTGGTCCATCCATTTAAGGAGGGAGGATCAGTACAAGTTTGCCTTTACGTTTAAAGGGCAACAGTACACGTGGAACTGCTTGCCTCAGGGCTTCCATAACAGCCCCAGCATTTTCCATCAGTGCATGGCAAACAGTTTAAAGGAGTTCAGTCAGCCCAGACAGTTGATACAATATGTGGATGACCTGCTTCTCTTCACCGATTCGAGGGAGAAGCATGGCCCACTATTGGCCGAACTGCTGGAGCTGCTCGGGCAGCAGGGTTTTAAAGTAAACCCCAAGAAAGTGCAGATCGGCCAGCAGGAAGTGAAGTTCTTGGGCCTGACCGTACGCACTGGAGAAAGGGCCATAGATAAGGCTAGGAGAGAAGCGGTACAAGAGTTACCAGTCCCCAACACAGTTACGGGTGTGAGGTCATTTTTCGGGCTAACCAGGTACTGCAGAGACTTCATTGAAGACTATGCAGCCACAGCAGCCCCTCTGCTCCGACTCCTACACAAGGGAGTGGAGTGGGTTTGGGATGAGGGTTGTCAGGCAGCATTTGTCAGGCTCAAGAAGGACTTGCAGACCGCATCAGCTCTAGGGGCCATAGATGGGGGGAAAGAGTTTTTCCTGGAGGTAGCAGCCAGCGGGGATAGCCTGAGTGCTGTGCTGCTCCAAGAGCGGCACGGCAGGCTAAGGCCGGTGGTCTACTCCTCCAGGATACTCATGGATGTGGAGTGGAGCTACTCCAACTGTGAGCAGCACCTCTTGGCCACACATTGGGCTGTGAAGAGATCACTGATCTTCACAGGCACCTCTCCCATCACCCTCCTCACCCATCACACACCCACCCAGATGCTTCTGGATGGGAGGATCAAGGATGGAACAGTGAGCAGTGCCCGCATTGCCCGCTGGACCGTGCTCCTCTCACAGATGGATCTTAAAGTGAAGGGTCTCTGTGAGCCAAAGCTCGCAGCCAACCTGGTATATCCTGGAACAGCCCACTAGTGTTCCATAGAAGGGGTTTGAGAGGTGAACATAGGTTTATGGGCCGGGATACATCCCACGGGCTGCAAGATCTATGTAGACGGTTCCAGCACGGTATCTGCTGGCGAGCGTCTCACGGGGTGTGGAGTTTATGACCCAGCGGCAAACATTGCCCTGGCGATTAAGCTCCCCAGCACCATGAGCGCCCAGCAGGCTGAACTGCCCGCGGTAGTGTATGTGATAAAAATGCTAACTTCCGGGAAGTTATGTCATCACTTCCTGTGAACTATGAACTGTGAACTATGAACTGTGTACATACCTCACTTCCTGTCATATGTCACTTCCTGTTGGACTGGTATAAATACTGGTCTGTTCAGTATTGTAAGAGGCTTCTACCAGAGGCATGGTAAAGACCTCTCTTGTATATAGTGTGTTTATAAGTTACTTAAAGCTTACTTTAAAGTTACTTGATGGTAAGTCTCCTTTTTCTTACATCAATTTAAGTAACTTAGTATTTACACTGACAAATACTAGACCTTCAGACAAACTCGGAAGTTAAGGATCCAGGGAACCACCCATCATGGAGAAAATCCTTAGACCTATTCGTCTGGACTTGGACCCGAATACACCAGCAGCTGGCAGGGTATGGAAGCATTGGTATCGTACTTTTGAGAATTTTCTGGATGAATGTAAAGTGGATGCTCCTGCTAAATTGAAGATACTTGTCAATTATGTGACCCCAAAAGTGTTCGAATATGTTGATGACTGGGATAATTACGAAGAGGTGATTCGGGCACTTAAGAAACTGTATGCGAAGACCCCAAATGAGGTCTATGCTAGACATCTACTGGCCACAGCCCGACAAGGGCCAGGGGAATCAATTGACGAATTCCTGCAAGAACTTCGCAGGCTCAGCGTAGATTGTAACTTTCAGGCAGCCTCAGCTGAGCTGTACCGCCAAGAAATGATTCGTGATGCTTTCATCTGCGGGATTGCCTCTCCATTTATACGCCAGCGTCTACTAGAAAGTAAAACACTTGAGCTACAAAAAGCTTTTGACCTAGCTTGTTCACTGGATTTGGCAAAGAGAAATGCAGACCTCTATCAGCTGCCCAGATCTCGATCTGCTGCTGTAGCTGCAACCAGACAATTCAAGCGGTCTCAGGTGAACCCTATCATGGGGGAATCTAATTCTGATAATTCTGATGAAGAAGAGGAGGACGACCCCACTTTAGCAGCCTCTTGGTAATCTAGGAAGGAATGCTTCTTTTGTGGAGATGCTTTTCACCCTAGGAAAACCTGCCCTGCTCGCAATGCAATCTGCAGTTATTGCGGGAAAAAAGGACACTTTGCTAAAGTTTGCCTATCAAGGGCCTCTACGAGGGCCAATCCAGCTAAGACCTACCGAACTGCCCCAATTAGGGCCTATCAAGATGCTCCAGCTAGGACCTATCAAGCTTCCTCTCGAGCTCTCTCCCGAAGAAGCACACCGAGAGTTTTAGCCACTCTCTGTGCAACGACACCAATTACAGCTGCTTGCCCACAGAACCTGTCTCAGGCAGCCACAAAAATTTCAATTAAAGGGCATACCTTAGATGCCTTAATTGACTCAGGAAGTACTGATAGTTTCATTAAGGAACAGATTGTTGCGAAATTGAAACTACATGTCTTCCCATCGGACCAGGCAATTGCGATGGCCCAGTCATCACTTAATACCAGAATCTCCGGCTTTTGTGTTGTTGATATGACACTTCATGGTCGTATGTATCCCTCCACCCGACTTTCGGTGCTCAAAGACTTATGTAGTGATCTCCTCTTAGGGCTGGACTTCCAAAAACAGCATAAGAAACTCACCATTGAGTTTGGTGGATCCAAACCCGGACTTACTATTTCTAATATACCATCTAAATTACCTTTTTGTGCATTATCAGCAGCTTCACTTGATGAACCCTCATTATTTGCCAGTATTCCGCCTCAATGCCAACCGATAATAACGAAATCGCGGCGCTTTAATCAGGAAGACCAATCTTTTATTGCGGCTGAAATCTCTCGACTTCTAGCAGAGGATATCATTGAACCATGTTCGTCGCCCTGGCGGGCTCAAGTCGTCATTGTCAAGAACCCTCTAAAACCTCACAAACAGCGACTATGCATCGATTATTCGCAAACCATCAATCAATATACCGACTTGGACGCCTACCCATTGCCACGCATTGATGATATGGTTAATAAACTGGCCGAATACAAAGTGTTCTCAACTTACGATTTAAAAAGTGCCTATCATCAGTTACCCTTGAAGGTCTCAGATAAGCAGTACACAGCCTTTGAGGCTAATGGACGGCTGTACCAATTTCGTCGCCTCCCATTCGGGGTTACTAATGGAGTGGCTGCCTTTCAACGGGCAATGGATGGCCTGGTTAAGCAGGAAAACCTAAGGGACACTTTTCCCTATCTTGATAACATTACCATTGCAGGTCACGATCAACAGGAACATGACTCCAACCTCCAAAAATTTCGGGATGCCCTCCATCGCCGTAATTTGACCCTGAATGAATCCAAATCTGTTGAGTCGCAACCGACCATCAACATCCTTGGCTACTGCGTAGGCAATGGTATCATTAAGCCAGACCCAGAAAGACTTCGCCCGCTCCAAGAGCTCCCGTCACCTAAGAATCCGGCTTCTTTACGTCGGGCTCTCGGTCTGTTTGCATACTACGCTAAATGGATTCCTCATTTTTCGGACAAAATCCAACCCTTGCTGCATGCTAGATCATTTCCACTGGGAACAGCGGCTGTTGCAGCCTTTAACCTTCTC
Organism: Somniosus microcephalus; assembly: GCF_052327205.1. NCBI lineage: Eukaryota > Metazoa > Chordata > Chondrichthyes > Squaliformes > Somniosidae > Somniosus > Somniosus microcephalus. The sequence goes on from NC_140989.1 coordinate 256,840,239, forward strand.
AAAAAACAGTTGGAGAAAGCGGCTCTTCACTCCATTGATGAGAATCTCCCTTTCGTGGTTGAATGTGATGCCTCGGAGGTGGCGATCTCGGCTACTCTGAATCAGGAAGGTCGTCCTGTAGCATTTATGTCCAGGACCTTACAAGGTGCCGAGCTACATTATCCTCCGGTTGAGAAAGAAGCCACAGCCATCATAGAGGCAGTACGGAAGTGGAACCATTTTCTAGCTCGCCAGCACTTTACATTGATCACGGACCAACGATCAGTCGCCTTCATGCTCGATAATCGAAAACGAACCAAAATTAAGAATAATAAAATACAACTTTGGAGGATGGAACTGGCCTCTTTTGGTTATACCATTCTCTATCGGCCTGGCAAGGAGAATGTGGCCCCGGACACCCTCACACGGGCATTCTGCTCCACTATGTCATCCTCCACTCTCATGGATGTCCACAATGGTTTGTGTCATCCTGGCGTTACGCGCATGCTACATTTCGTACGATCACGGAATCTCCCTTTTTCCACTGGAGATGTAAAGAAAATATGCTCAGAATGCCGGCTTTGTGCGGAATTAAAACCTCAGTTCTTCCGCCCCTCAGCTGGTATACTCATACATGCAACCCAACCGATGCAACGACTTAGCATCGATTTTAAGGGCCCAGTGCCCTCTTCAACTCGGAACACATATTTGCTCACCATGATCGACGAATATTCACGTTTTCCGTTTGCCTTCCCCTGCTCCAATATGCTGGCGTCCACAGTAATCTGCTGCCTTGAGCAGGTATTTTCTCTCTGTGGCATGCCGGCTTATATTCACTCAGATCGGGGTCCATCCTTTATGTCAAGGGAACTCAAGGACTACCTCTCAGAACGGGGAATTGCTACAAGCAAAACAACACCATACCATCCCATCGGAAATGGGCAGGTAGAGAGGTATAACGGTATCATCTGGAATTCCGTACGTCTCGCTTTAAGATCTCGGGGCCTACCAGACCAGCAATGGGAAACAGTGCTTCCGGATGCATTGCACTCTATACGGTCCCTGCTTTCTACAGCCACAAATACTACACCTCATGAGCGGTTCTTTGGATTCCAGCGTCGCTCATCTCATGGGACATCACTCCCATCATGGCTAACTACTCCTGGACCTGTATTACTCCGAAGATACGTTCGGACGTCTAAAAATGACCCTCTCGTAGACGAGGTTGAACTAACCGATGCCAACCCCACCTATGCAAACATACGATATTCCGACGGCCGAGAATCTACCGTATCATTACGGGATCTGGCTCCCTGCCCACCAGGACCTAGTGGGACATCGGGTGATGGCATTTCACCAGGAAACTCTTGGGACCTATCGGGTACCCCTCTCCAGGATCCTGATCGGACCCCAACTAGCTTGGTGCCGGTAGAACCCCGTGCTCAAGGTTGCGACCCTCCCAGTACCGCGCATGAAAGTACTGATCCGCCACAGACCAGCTCTGCACCTCCCTCTGAACAGAGGCAGTCTGACTTTGAACCTATTGGGGCTCGTACTCGAAGCCATGATCTCCCCGACCCTTCACAGGGCAATCCAGGCCACACAGACTCTGACCAATGGCCAACCGCATGTAAGCGGACCAGCGACCCTCTACGACGGGAATCCAAACGGGTGCGACTCTTCCTTGTTCGGCGGCTGCGGACCAAAAGGTAGACCACAGCCTTCTAATCCTGCAGGAGGGAAGAATGTGATAAAAATGCTAACTTCCGGGAAGTTATGTCATCACTTCCTGTGAACTATGAACTGTGAACTATGAACTGTGTACATACCTCACTTCCTGTCATATGTCACTTCCTGTTGGACTGGTATAAATACTGGTCTGTTCAGTATTGTAAGAGGCTTCTACCAGAGGCATGGTAAAGACCTCTCTTGTATATAGTGTGTTTATAAGTTACTTAAAGCTTACTTTAAAGTTACTTGATGGTAAGTCTCCTTTTTCTTACATCAGTGTACGTCATTACACACCCCGAAATCTTCCCTACCCCATACACGATTTGCTCGGACAGCATGTTTACGTGCAATTCGTGTACGGAGTACCTGGCCATCTGGTCCCGCCGCGGATACACCTCCGCCGACGGGAGACCCCCTCACAGTAAAACCCCTGCTGGAGAAAATCCTGGCAGCAGCAGGGGAGGAAGGGGAGGTTTTCATTCACAAGGTGAAGGCCCATTCCTCCACAGAACCCCGCAGCCAAGGCAACCAGCAGGCTGACATGCTCGCCAAGGAGGGTGCCCGCGCAGGCACTTTCTGGGACCCATATGGGTCCAGACCCATGGCGGCAGTCAGAGGTAGGGACGGGACCCAAGGGAGTGCAGGGGTAGCGTTAGCCCCGGACCTTAAGACGGTCCAAACCCAAGACCCCATCCTCAAAGCAGTCCTCAGTGCAATGACTGAGGGAAAAAGGATAGAGGGTCCTTACGGCACAGCAACCCTCTCCGTCAAAGAGGGCATGCTGTTCCGGGGGGAACAGTGGGTTGTGCCGCAGCAACACCGTAGAGAATTCCTTCAACTGGCCCATGAGGGTCCAGGAGCGGGGCATCCCGGGCCTGAGACCACCTGGCAGCGGGTGGAACAGGCGGGATGGTGGCCAGGACTCAGGGAAGATGTCCGCGAGTTCTGCGCCGGCTGTCTGGTGTGCGCTGCTAATAACCCTGACCCCCACAAAAAGAAGGTACCTATGCAACACATCAGGAGGGTAGAGGGACCATGGCAGTCGATACAGGTCAACTACATTGGGCCCCTGCCCACCGCCCAGGGAGGCTATAAGTACTGCTTAGTCCTGGTAGGTGTGTTCACGAAATGGGTAGAGGCCTTCCCCTGCAGAACAGCCACAGCTCAGAGAGGTAAACCAGGACAGGTTCACCCGAAACCTCTTTGAGCACCTTAAACAGGTCCACGAGCAGACGGCTGGGAACATGGGAAAGCAGCATCGGAGTAACCGATTGCTGTTAGAACCCCGAAAGCACCACGAGTGGGAGGTAGGAGATCAGGTCATGGTAAGGAACTATGCCTGAGTAGGGAGTCTGGAACCATTATACATGGGGCCCTACAGCGTTGTAGACAAGGCCAGCCCCATGGTATACGCTGTTAAGATGCCTCGGCGCACCAAATGGTTTCACATTTATCAGTGTAAACTGTTTAAACCCGAAAAGAGAAAACAGCCAGTTGGGGTAAGGTCTGAGGATAGAGATCCTCAGCCTGCAGCGGGAGCGAGTTCACAGATTGCACAGGCAGGCGCTGTGGCTTGTTTAAGGGGAGGGGCCATCCCGCCCACTGATTGGGACACTCCCCAACTCTTCTGGGATCCAGATGAGGAGGGAGCCGAGGGCGAAGACCCCGCCCCTGACCCAGGTTTAGATGAGGAGGGACCCGAGGGTGAAGACCCCGCCCCTGACCCAGGTTTAGATGAGGAGGGACCCGAGGGCAAAGACCCCGCCGGACCCAGGTTTGGGACCTGGGGGCAGAGACTCTCAGCCTGCAGCAACAGGCTGTGAAGAGTTACCTGCCCCTAGCCCAGGTTCGGGAGAGGTAAAGCCTGAGGAAGAAGATCCCCGGCCAGCAGCAATGGTAAGCCCACAGACCGCACCGGAGGGGACGACGGTTCGGGTTAAAGGCCCACCAGCCAAGAAAACACCACCCGCCAAAGTCCCTAGAAGGTCCCCACAGACACCCAAGCCAAGGAAACCCTGGTCACCAGCTCCCCATTTTAAAGGGGCAGCCTCCCGAGTCAGGGGTAAGTCCAAAGACAGAGGTCCCCAGCCAGCAGCCGCAGGCTGCGAGGGATCGGAAGTGCAGGACAGTGCGGCCACACCGAAGGGAGCGGTGTGCCACAGCCCTAACAGGGATTAGGCTGGCCGCCCGGAAACGGGCGGTGGATGTATATAGTTTAGGTAATTTAAGTTTAGGTATTTAGCTTAAGTTTGGGTGTTTAGCTTAAGTTAAATAAGGTGATGGGTAGTTTTTAAAGATAAGTAATAATCTGCTAAGAGTGTGTGTATTTGAGTCGAGGTCGTGAGACCCGACTATGCTTCACCCAAGCCAGAGAATCTCTTGGGGACTTGGCTGTATGTTTTTGTATCTGTTGCAGAAGGACTTTCAGGATGAAGGGGGACATAATCCTACTCGCCCTGATAGGACTGAGCATTGGAAAGAGAGGTGACGTGGAGGAATCCCACATCTATGGGTGCTCAGGAGCGAGAGCACCTATAGTAACCGACGGAAGTGGCGAATGGGACATGAAGGAGACCGCCATCTACTTCCACGAGGGAAGGTGGCCAGGGTGGCTGGGGTTCAATTCGTCTCAGTACTCCAGCCAGACCGGGTTTACGTACGGGGAGGCCTCCCTCCTGTGCCCCAGGGTACAGGTCGTTACCACAAGGGTTAGCGTCACTGTAGGGAAATGTGTATGTTTAACATGCAAGGGACATATTCCTTTGGATAGGTGGTGGTGGCTCAGAAAGCTGAGCAAAGATATGAGAAACCCTGCAGTCGAGTGGGAACAGTTGGGGAACAATACCCACCGGATGATTACAGGGACTCACGGGGGATTAAATGTGTGCTGGGACAAGTAGTGGGAACCGGATCAAGGGATCTATGTCTGTATGTGGGGTCAGAGAGGATCTGCCCCGCAGGCATATCTATCATTTTCCACCGGCAGTGGCGAGATGCCGGGAAGGGGATGAAGTGGGATACGAGCCGGAAGGCGTGCGCGGTCCCATACTCTCCGATCCCAGTCAATGCCACTGAGCTTGTGACCCACCCCCGCAAGCCCCTGCCCATGACCCAGGCAGTGAGGACATGCAGGGAAGGGTGCCCCGCCACCACCAATGGACCAGGGAATGGGTTGGTACTAGTGCCTACGGATCAGGTGCTGTACCAGCGGGGTACACTACGCGGTAGCCTCCGTGATTTTAAATCTCACCGAGGTACACTTACCGGAGTGGTGTCCCAAAGAAACAGAGCAGCTATACCAGGCCCTATTAATGGAGATGTTCAGGAAGTTTTATGAGTTCGATTTCGCCAATGTCGACAAAACCGAACTCTACACCACACCCCATGAGTTTTTGGGTAATGCAGGGAGACAAAGAAGGGGAGCATGGAATTATGTTTTTATTGCATTTAACACAGGGTCCTCTGTCATCAACAGTTTGGATGACATAGAATTACAGGCCCAGATAAACGGTTTAAAAACTCAGTTAAAGAAAATCCTACTGGATGAGAACAAGGTAGTGGGCTCAGAGTTACAAGAGGACCAGGCCATGACAGTCCATTTAAAAGAGATTATAGCCGAGCTGGAGAAGCACGCAAAGACTGTAAATGCCCTCATAAGGGAGGACAGAAATGCTTCTGACCAGGCTGTGCAGAACGAGGTGTGCGTGCTGTACGGGGCGTGGTTGCTGGGCGAGGGAAGCAGTAACCTGGAGGATTTAAAACAGGGTTTAGTCCCCTCCTGGATCAGCAACAAGCGCCTCACAGCCCTCCATCCGTTTGAGAATGTATTAAGCCCGTGCCAACACCGGCTAGCTTCTGAAGCCTACCCAGTCCCAGTGGATTGTGGACGGTCCAACCACACCATTATGGGTATAGTAGTTAGGATGCCGGTCATGGGTAGGACAGCCAGAACCGCGCCGGTATACAGGGTTGAGAACATTGGAGTCATTCAAGGGGATGCACACATTCGTTTCACAGCGGTCCCACCTTACGTCATAAAGTGAGAGCATGCTATGACAGCTACTGACTTCTCAGGGTGCCGGAGCCGGGGAGCACACATAATCCTGTGTCCCCACCGCTTGAACACCTATTCAAAACCACAGTGCGGGTTCAGAGCTGCTGGCGCGAAACCTATAAATTGTACCATGGAGGCAATGGCACAAGGCCATGTTCCCCCGCAGGTAGTATATATAGGAGGTGGGACATATTGTGTCACCACAGGAGCGCCCCACTACCAGCATGGACAGCATAGCTGGTGTCTGGTTAGTGACAGCAGTTTCTGCTTTAAACCCGAGACAGAAGTTCAAGTGGCCCAGGAATGAATTGTTCCCATTCCTGAACCCTCCACTGTTCACCTCACTGTAAAAGAGAATTTTACCAACTTGCAAAAGTATGTAGCGCATTTCGGCTATGAAATTTCCCCTCTCCCAGAACACCTTACCAAAATATTCAAAGCAGTTATAGTTTCACAGAAACATTTTTACACTCTGGAGCAGAAAACAGTAGAGATAGGGGCTAAGATATTGGACATTGTGATCCCGCCCTGGTGGGACATTTTCAATAATATAGAGGTCCCTTCGTGGATCCGACTGGCTTCCCACATTCTCGTGGTTTGCCAGCTGGGGATAGTATTGTACTTAGTATGCACTCAGTGCAAGGGAAAGGGTCAGATACTAGAATTCTGAAACCAAAGGACTTGGAAGGAACATTATGTTAAGGTGGGGGGAGATACACCTGTTTGAATTTGCTGTTTGTATTATTGATTAAAGATTGTTGTTTTTTATGTACTTTTATTGTTTTTAATAAAGATGTTGTTTGTAATAAAGGTGATGTATACCAAGTGGTGCAGGGGTGTCAGACCCCCTCCGTGCTTGGATGTGTGTAAATGACTGTAATTATTCTATGTATGCTTATGTACACTACATTTTTACAGAATGGGAAATGCATGTGTCGTGGATATCTTAGATAGGTAATTACAGGGGAAGGTTGACTATGGAGGGTCAGAAATTTTGCTCACCTTATCAGGATGATACTTAAAGCAAGTGTAGTATCAACAGGGGGGAGTGTAAGTCTAGGGTTCTCAAAATTCCCGCACTCCCCGAAATTATGGATCAAGGGACCCTGTTTGGACAAGTTATTAAAAACAGGGTACCCAAAATGGCTTCTGCAGCCTCGTGACCAAACCGACAGGATTTTTAAAACAGGGCTCTGAGACAGGCAGGCCCGGAGATGAAACTTAAAATGCAGGAATCTGTGAGAAGGACTCTGTGGAGACAGACAGCCAAAGTAAACACAGAATATGCATTCATTCGACTTGTAACAAATCAAGCTAGAATGGGCCTAAAATCGTGGCCATCAGGTTTCTGCATATTTAATCAGTAACAGCTCACAGTAGCCATCAAGTCAGGATGGGGGCAATTAAGTGTCATCCATGACAAACAACCAGGACATCAGGGCCATTAGACCTGGAGACAACCACTCCACAAGTCGTTAAAATAAATGGCTGTAATCAGTTTAAACGAGCCCGCCAAAAGTAGGACAAAGGACTGACCTGATTTGGCGTGCAGATAAGGAGTTGAAGAACGGGTATAATTGTAGGCCCATCAGTGGTGATCGCTCTCTTGCTCTGGCCTCTCATCGTTTGGCTTTTGGCCTGCTGCCGCTCGTTCTCGTGCGCTGGCCTCGTGGCGGGCTCTCTTCTCGCTCCCCGCACTGCTCAACAACCAAGGACGCCCATTACACCGGGGCCAAACGCGGGAGGAGAACGAGACCTGAGTTCAAACCCACACAGGGCACACAGGCCACAAACGGGCAGATGAGACGAGACGAGATGAAGAAAAAAGTAAACCGATAAAAGCCGAGAAGGGCAGCGAAAGACGCATTGGGAAAAACCAAACGCCTAGTTATAAGCTGGCGTTTGGTGAAAAAGTTGGCGTTGCATGCGTGGACAGTACGAATAAGCTGGCGTTCGAAGAGTGGGTGGCAACGCCCGTGACGAATAAACTAGCGTTCGAAGCATGGGTAGTAAAATCTTTTAAACGGTAAAGACCACCAATCGACCCCTGACCGTGACGTTACCGCCGACAACCGCCCGAGAGAGAAGAAGAAGAAAACCCATCGCGACTCAACGACGATGGTAGCTGAGGTAAAGGGAAGGGTGCTTCGCATCAACAACTTCAGCGCCGTGCCCTGAGACCATGTGGCAACGGGATACCCCAAAGGACAGCGGGAGCGGACCTCAAAACTCACAACCGTTTAAGCAACAGGTTTTGGATTGGTGAGCATGAATTCCTGGCCCCTCATAGCTTAATCTAGTGAGGTATAGGGGGTGGGATAAGGATAAGGGGATTGTTTAATGTAATTGTTTTCCCTCGATGTGCCATGTGTTCCCCATTCCCATATAAGTGTGATTGTTTATGCCTGTATTTTTCATACCAGTAATTTTCATAAGATTGTTTTATTCTGCTTTTAATAAAATTTTGGTTTTCTTACACCAAACCACTTGTCTACTCGATTTTCTGCATCGCCACCTGTACCTAAGTCCGGTGTCTAGAACCCAGGGGTGTGGGAGCGATTCGAACCGCTTAAAGGACAGTCAGAGGCGAAACTGACTGGGCACACACCACCCCCTACAAAGTATTCTGCAGTTGAACTAAGAGCCCAAGTTTTATTTAAAAAAACCTGTTTTTCTCTCCATGTGCTTTGCTCCTATTATGTGACGTGGATAAACCTCCAGCATTGCTAGTGGGCTTACAAAAAGAATGCATGCAACTCCCTTTGTTATGTAAGTTAGTCTTTTTAAAGTGGCTCTTTTCACTGGCACAGAGATGGTTAAGAAGAGATGTAATAGAGGTTTTTAAATTATCATGGGTTTTTATAGAGTGATTAGGGAAAAACTATTTCCTCGAGTTGGAAAGTCAGGACTTCAACTTAAAATTGCCACTAAGGGCAGGAGGAGAGAGGTTAGGAGAAATGTATTTATGCAGTGGGTTGTTAGAGCATGGCATGTTCTGCCACAGGAAGTAGTTGAGACAGAGAGCACTGCATCTTTTAGGGGAAAATTGATAAATATTTGAAACAGAGGAAAGAAAGAACTTGCATTTATATACTGCCTATCACAACCTCAGGACGTCTCAAAGCACTTTACAGCCAGTGAAGTGCTTTTCAAAGTGCAGCCAGTGTTGTAATGTAGGAATCGCAGCAGCCAAATTGTACACAGCAAAATCCCACAGGGAGCAATGAGATAAATGTCCAGATCATCTGTTTGTAGGTGATGGTAGAGGGATAAATCTTCTACATCCACCTGGGAGGGCCGATGGCCTCCCCTTAGTTTCTCACTCATTTCCTTCAGCATTCTGGGTCGCTCTAATCTGGACCAAGTGCCTGTGGATGCTTCATTTTGAGTTTCTTCACAGCAAGTACTTTCTTAACCTCTTCACATCCTATAGATTCATAAGCCAACTTATCTGGAACTGGGATGTGTCAATGTGAAAAGTAATGGGAAATATCAGATACAATTAACATTTCATGATCCTCCTTACACTTTGCCCAATTTTTCCATTACAGGATTTTTATTACTCTGTAACACTCCATCTACTTCTTACAGAGATCTTTAAAAAAATGTTGCTTGGCCCTTCTCTAGCTGGTATCTACAATCCACTTTATTTAGGCCCTCTTATCATTTCTGATACTCAGTTCAGTTATCTACATCTGATATTTGTATTATTCCACTTCATCATCATTTTGTCATTCGCTGTATCTTATAAAATTATTTTTCTTCAAACTCGTAATGGTTTGAAGAATCCAAATGTTAGACGCTCTGGCGTAGAAGTTAGTCTGGGCCGGTCTTCAAGCACCGCGCCCCCAAGGCTGTCCCAAAATTAGGCCTTGGGCCTCATCGACATCATTGGGGTGAGCCACCAGCGTCTCTGCCAGCAGGCCTCAGGTATGTTCTGGGAGGGGGTTTGGATCGGGCAATGGAGGGGGAGTGGGGGGATGACTGCAACTCCTGTGGAGTCAGGGGGTACACTCCTGCTCCTCCTGGCTCCACTGGATGGTGTTTCTTAAAAAAAGTATTGAAACACTTACCTCTGGTGGAGGGTGGGCGGGGCGGTGGGGGAGTGGGGGGCGGGTGGGGGCTGTTTTGAAACATCCGAATTTAAGGAAGTTAGGAAATCCCATTTTCACATACAAAACGTAAGGAAAATGACATCGCATCCGCCCCCCACCATTATAACAAAGCTGCACATTTCACATCGGACAACCAATTTTTGAGATGATCCCTGAGGCAATTACTGCAAAATCAACAAATGCAAATCAATATGTCCTCCCAGTTTTGCATAAGAAAATTACACACCTGTTATAGGTCATAATAACTCTGCAGTGGAGAACTGGAACAAACTGTACCCAGCTCGATTATTGGCCCTGAAATTAGGATCGGAAGCTTGCCGCGCGTGCAAGCCCCCGATGTGCACTCACCCTGTGCGCCGACATCTGAAGCCCGGGCCTGCTTGCATTTCCTGTCACTGGCCCGGTTCAGATGTCGGCGCGATGTGCTTACCTGATCCAGCGGCGTAGTTAGTGCGCTGTGCCGGCTGGGATCAGGTGAGCACTGCGCAGCCAATCAGGGGAGGGGAAACTCATTCATGAGTTTGACAGTAAGAGCTGTCAAACTCATGAAAAGTATGGGCTGCCAAAACACTACTTTAACTTTAAATAAAATTTTAAAAAACATCCCACTGATTATATTAACTATAAATAAGTTTTTAAAAATGTTTTAAACAATTAATCAATTTTTTGAAAAAAATAAATTTTAAAAAATAGGGTCTAAAACTAAACTTACCTTACTGTAAATTCTTTAAAAATAATAAACCTGTGGAAAAAAAATTCTAAATTATACTAAAAGACCACTTACCTGTAAAACTAAATACTTACGTCTGGTTTTTCCACGCATAAAAACCGAAGGCCTTTACACTCGGGCAACTCTGAAAAAAAAAAGGAATTTCACTGCGCACACGCTGCCTGTGCAGTCGCGCGCGTTCTGCCTCTTAACCCCTTGGGTCAGAGGACAGGAAATGCCGGTTTTCAGCGCATGCGCTGTGCATGCTGAAAACTGGCAATTCCTCCGGGCACACACGTGAGTACCCCGTCCTTACTCACGCGTTGTGCCCGGAATTACTGGGCCATTATTTTTAAGATGTGTGTACAAAGTTCTACACGGTTCTACACATGTTCAGTTTGATCTTAGGGTTACATTTAAGCCTGTTTTCCCACTTTTGCATTTTTATTCTGTTCTTTAAAGGTCTTCTTTGATCAGCAACTGACCTTTCTACATCTGATCTGATGTGGCTTTGCTCTGAACTTACCCTATTTAATGCACTTCCTCAAGATTAAGTGTCAAGCCAAGCCTTCACAGATATAAAACTACTCTTCTCTGTGCATCCTTAAATAGTGAACAAATGATGATCCGTGACCATTTTGTTGACTGTGTCAGGGAAGAGCAACTACAACTAATCAAAAATTCAGATTGCAACAAACCTTTTTTTTAAGTTAAGTAAAACTGCAGGGTAAATTTTTCTGTCGTTATGGCTGGAATGGAATGGGTCAACCAGATTACAAAGTATTTAAGAACATAAGAACATAAGGAATAAGAGCAGGAGTAGGCCATATGGCCCCTCAAGCCTGCTCCGCCATTCAATAAGATCATGTCTGATCACCCATCTCAACTCCACTCTCCCGCCCGATCTCCATCTCCCTTAATTCCCCTAGAGTCCAAAAATGTATCTATCTCAGCCTTGAATATACTCAAAGACTCAGCATCCACAGCCCTCTGGGGCAGAGAATTCCAAAGATTCAAAACCATCTGAGTGAAGAAATTTCTCCTCATCTCAGTCTTAACTAGCCTACCCCTTATCCTGAGACTATGCCCCTTAGTTCTAGACACTCCAGCCAAGGGAAACAACCTCTCAGCATCTACCCTGTCAATCCCCTTCAGAATCTTGTATGATTCAATGAGATCACCTCTCATTCTTCTAAACTCCAGAGAGTATCGGCCCATTGCACACAATCTCTCATCATAAGACAGCCCTCTCATCCCAGGAATCAATCTAGTGAACCTTCATTGCACCGTCTCCAAGGCAAGCATATCCTTCCTTAGATAAGGAGACCAAAACTGTGCGCAGTACTCCAGGTGTAGTCTCACCAAGGCCCTGTACAATTGTAGCAAGACTTCCTTACTCTTATACTCCAACCCTCTTGCACTAAAGGCCAACATGCCATTTGCCTTCCTTATTGCTGGCTGTACCTGCATGCTAGCTTTCTGTGTTTCTTGCATGAGGACACCCAAATCTCTCTGAACACCAACATTTAAAAGTTTCTCACCATTTAAAAAATATTCTGTTTTTCTATTCTTCCTACCAAAGTGAATAACCTCACATTTCCCTACATTATACTCCATCTGTCACCTTACTGCCCACTCACTCAGTCTATCTATATCCCTTTGCAGACTCTTTGGGCTCGAATTTCACAGGGCCGTGAAGGCGGGAATGGAGGTGTGTGGGGTGTTAAAATTGCAAAAAGTGGCGGGCGGGCCCAACCCCGCCTCCATCCCGCCTCCAAGCAATTTTCAATAAATCGTGTTTACTGCTCCCGTCTCCATCCCGCCTCCAAGAGGCGGGATAGGCCCTTAAGGCCCTTAACAAGCACTAAATTGCCTCTATTATTCCATTTTGAAAAGCCTTGGCGATTTTAACCCTTTTCCGACGTAAAGCACACCTGCTCTGAAACACGATGGTGAAACCTGGCGGGAGCACAATTGGATTGCTGACTATTAGCTGCAGATCCACCATTAAATAGGACATTTGATCAGCCATCATTTACAGGTGGCAGGAGTTTGTTGTCTCAGGTCTGGGGGGAACTTTTAGAAGGCATACCCACAGCTGTGGAAGTTTGGAGCCTGACACCCATCTCCAGTGTGACCTCCTGGGATACCCCTCTCGCCATCTTCACTGAGCGCTTCCTCAACTGAGGCATATACCAAGTAATCCTAAGCCCTCAATGTGGAAGTCCCATTAGCAAAATGACACACGCCACAACTGCAGCAGTACCCATCAGATTTTTTATTTACAGTCACCATCTGATGACTTTTTAACATTAAACATCAAATTTCACCCAAGTGACTACCCTTGTGACTATTTGTGCAGTATCTTTCTCTTATGCGTGCTCCTATGTGATGCTTCCCCTGTGGCTTCAGCAGATGTGGAGGCCCCTTGCTCACTTTCTTGCTGCTCCTGTCTCAACACCTTTGGCGGGCGTCCTCTGGGGTTGCGAACCTGTGAGGACTCGCCAACAGTCTGCTGCTCCTGCGGCTGTGCAGGGGTTGAGACGCCGATCTCAGTTGGGTGTGGGCTCTGGTGGGGCTCTGACCGAGGGCTCTGCAATGGCATGGAAGTGTGAGTGCTTGGAGAGGAGCCCCCACTTCCTTGATGTCTGCCACCAACTTCCCTCTCATGGGTCAGGTCCCCCTTAGTGCTTGCAAGTGGCTTAAGAACACCTTGCTGCACATCAGGAGGGCCATGGGGACCCGTATCTGCACTGGCAGTCCTACTTAGAAGGACTTCCATGAAGGTCTGGTTTCTCTGATCAATAGATGACCATCGCTCCTCCAGAGATGTCATTTTATTCAGAACACTCACCATGTTTTCTGCACTCTGATGACTTATCACCTCCATGGAGGTTGTCATCTTTTCCATGGTGATGGGTTCATACGCCAATGACTCCACAAAGGCTCTACTCGTGTTTGCAATGGACTCCTCCATTCGCTCCACACTCGCAGCGACCCTGGAGACAAAACCTGCCAGAGACTCCTGCATCTGTTCCTGGAGTTCCAGCACCGCTGATCTTGTGGATGGACCCAGAGGCACAGGGTCGACATGCAGCTGAGCCGAGCTGGCAGAGTCATGCGCCCTCCGACGAGGACTCTCCACAGCTATCCCTGTCTCCACCATCTGTTGATGCTCACTTATGAGCTGTGATACACCAGGTGACAACACTACTCTATCTCACGAAGGTCCCACCGAGGTGTGAGTGTCTGCGCTGGTGCTGGGTGCGCTGAATTCTGCTGACGCTGCACCCTCAGAGGTTGCAGCTTCCTCTGAGGAGTCTGGATGGTCAGGCTCTTCCTCCTGGCTAGTGGGGACATGTGCTTGCGAAGGTCCTGTGGGGGAGTAAAAGAACGAGTCAGAGATGTGATGCCAAGGTTACATGCACATTGCATATTGCAGATGATCATAAGTCCATCTGTTAGAGCTTCAGAATCATTATCAGTGACTCATGCAATGTCAATGAGAGAGATGGAAAACGATTCTGTCACCAGCTTGCTGTGATGCACCCGTCCGTCCGTCCCCCACTTGCACATCATCCTCCACTCCCACGATCTCCAGGACCGCATCCTCCCAGGGGGTGAGCTGGGCTACTGAGGGTGGCCCTCCGCCTGTCCTCGCTCTTTCCCTCTTATTGTGAGCTCTCTTTTCCTGCAATGAGGGAGGCAAGTGGAGTTTGAGTGAGAATGAAGGAGTGAGTGTAGAGAATCCATAGCATAGATGCTTAGAAGGAGACAAAGATGGAGTGAGGCGGCAAGACCAAGGGCCCTCCCTGTGTGTTGTAAGGTGTTTTCATAGCATCACAGTGATAGGAAGTGTGAGGGCTGCATTGTCGAATAGTTAGGTGAATGTGACCATAGAGAGAGAGGAAATAGGTAAGGGTGCATGGATGTCAGTGTCAAGTGGGATGTGGAGGAAGAGATTGCTAAAGCTGAGTGCTGGTGAGGAGAGGCAACGGGGATCAGATTGAGGGTGATGGGAAAGTCATACTCACTTTTGCAGTGCGGAGAAGGTCATGAAACCTCTTCCTGCACTGAAGCCAGGTTCTGCAGGTTATCGACAAAGAGTTGACCTCCTGGGCCACCTGGATCTACACAGCCTTGTTCTGCTGGGGAGGCTTCTTCTTCCCTGAAGAAGGGAAGAGCACCTCTTTATTGGCTCTTGCTCCCTCCACTAAAGCTTGCAGGGCAACGTCATCAAACCTGGGAGCAGACCTAGGTCTCTCGCTGGTCATTCTGCCTCCAGGTCCCTCTAACATGAAAGGCCAAAAGGTTGGCAGTCTGCAGAAGAAGCAAGGCTTGTTGCAGGCCTTAAATGCAACAGCAATGATGATGTCATCGGAGGCGAGTTTCAGACTGAAAAAACGAATTGGGCCATGGGTTCCCACACATTGGAACTCAATTGCCCACTTAAGTTAAAATCGCATCATTCTCCCACATCGATTTAGAATCGGGTGGCTAACACGAAAAGCGGATTACACGACCCCAGTCCGCCCCAGTAACAAAATTGAACCCTTTGTGTTCTCCTCAAGGCTTACTGCCCCACCTAGCTTTATATCATCAGCAAACTTGGATACATTACACTTGGTCCCTTCATCTAGCTCATTAATATAGATTGTAAATAGCTGAGGCCCCAACACTGATCCTTGCGGCACCCCACTAGTTACAGCCTGTCAACCTGAAAAAGATCCGTTTGTACCGACTCTTTGTTTTCTGTCCGTTAACCAATCCTCTATTCATGCTACTATGTTACCCCCAACCCCATGAGCCCTTATCTTGTGTAAAAACCTTTTATGTGGCACCTTATCGAATGCCTTTTGGAAATCCAAATATACTACATCCACTGGTTCCCCTTTATCTACCCTGCTAGTTACATCCTCAAAAAACTCTAATAAATTTGTCAAACATGATTTATTTTCATAAGCCCATGTTGACTCTGCATAATCATGTTATGATTTTCTAAGTGCCCTGATACCACTTCCTTAACAATGGATTCCAGCATTTTCCCAACGACTGATGTCAGGTTAACTGGCCTGTAGTTCCCTGTTTTCTCTCTCCGTCCTTTCTTTTTTTTTATTCGTTGTGGAATGTGGGCGTCGCTGGCAAGGCCAGCATTTATTGCCCATCCCTACATTTAACTCTCTGATCTGCTTGACCCTATGCTAATTTGCTCATGGCTCAGGTAGTAATGCAAAGATTATTACCCTTGAGTTTCTGCTTATTAATTTAGACCCTAGCTCCTCAAACTCCATCAGCAGAACCTCATTCTTAGTTCTACCTATGTCGTTGGCTCCTACATGGACCACGACAACTGGATCCTCCCCCTCCCACTCCAAGTTCTTCTCCAGCCGCAAGGAGATATCCTTAACCCTGGCACCGGGCAGGCAACACAGCCTTCGGGACTCTCTTTCGTGGCTGCAGGGAACAGTATCTATCCCCCTGACTATACTGTCCTCTACTACTACCACATTCCTTCCTTCTCCCCCCACTTGGATAGCACCCTGTACCACGGTGCCGTGGTCAGTTTGCCTATCCTCACTTCAGTCCTTTTCCTCATCCATACAGGTAGAAAGTACTTCGTATCTGTTGGACAAGGTCCGGAGCTGAAGCTCCTCCATCACTACATCCTGGGTCCCCATACCTTCCTGACTCGCAGTCACACCCTCCTGTCCCTGACCACTGATGAACTCTGAAGTATTACTTTACCTAAAGGGTGTGACTGCCTCCTGGAACAAAGTGTCCAGGTAACTCTCCCCCTCCCTGATGCATCACAATGTCTGCAGCTCGTACTCCAGCTCAACAATTCTTAGCCAAAATTCCTCGAGTTGCAGACACTGACTGCAGGTGTGGTTGCTCGGGATCGCAATGCTCTCCACAGGCTCCCACATGCTGCAGTTACAACACACCACCTGCCATGTCATCTCTAACCTTGTTTTATTTATTAATTAATTTGTTAAAGCTTTTATTCAATCGATATTTTAGGTTTATTGTTTGATGATTTTATTTAGTCTACGTTATTAATTTATTAAGTACTAGCAAGTTACAGTATCTCAGTTCTTAATTTAACCCCCTTCCCTAACTTAGAGAGCAAAAAAGAACTGTAATACTCACCAACCAATCACCTACCTGCTCTCCTGTGATGTCACGCTTTGATGTTGTTTTTGAATCAGAGCCTCGCGCTGCCGCTGCTTTAATTCAGGTCCGCTCTCGGGCCGCTCTTTATCCTCTTGCTGCTGCCGCTGCTTTAATTCAGGTCCGCTCTCGGGTCGCTCTTTATTCTCTCGCCGCTGCCGCTGCTTTAATTCAGGTCCGCACTCGGGCCGCTCTTTATCCTCTTGCTGCTGCCGCTGCTTTAATTCAGGTCCGCTCTCGGGCCGCTCTTTATACTCTCGCCGCTGCCGCTGCTTTAATTCAGGTCCGCTCTCGGGCCGCTCTTTATCCTCTTGCTGCTGCCGCTGCTTTAATTCAGGTCCGCTCTCGGGCCGCTCTTTATCCTCTCGCCGCTGCCGCTGCTTTAATTCAGGTCCGCACTCGGGCCGCTCTTTATCCTCTTGCTGCTGCCGCTGCTTTAATTCAGGTCCGCTCTCGGGCCGCTCTTTATCCTCTCGCCGCTGCCGCTGCTTTAATTCAGGTCCGCTCTCAGGCCGCTCTTTATTCTCTCGCCGCTGCCGCTGCTTTAATTCAGGTCCGCTCTCGGGCCGCTCTTTATCCTCTCACCGCTGCCGCTGCTTTAATTCAGGTCCGCTCTCGGGCCGCTCTTTATCCTCTCACCGCTGCCGCTGCTTTAATTCAGGTCCGCTCTCAGGCCACTCTTTATCCTCTCACCGCTGCCACTGCTTTAATTCAGGTCCGCTCTCGGGCCGCTCTTTATCCTCTCGCCGCTGCCGCTGCTTTAATTCACGTCCGCTCTCAGGCCGCTCTTTATCCTCTCACCGCTGCCACTGCTTTAATTCAGGTCCGCTCTCGGGCCGCTCTTTATCCTGTTGCCGCTGCCGCTGCTTTAATTCAAGTCCGCTCTCGGGCCGCTCTTTATCCTCTCACCGCTGCCGCTGCTTTAATTCATGTCCGCTCTCGGGCCGCTCTTTATCCTCTTGCCGCTGCCGCTGCTTTAATTCACGTCCGCTCTCAGGCCGCTCTTTATCCTCTCACCGCTGCCACTGCTTTAATTCAGGTCCGCTCTCAGGCCGCTCTTTATCCTGTTGCCGCTGCCGCTGCTTTAATTCAAGTCCGCTCTCGGGCCGCTCTTTATCCTCTCACCGCTGCCGCTGCTTTAATTCATGTCCGCTCTCGGGCCACTCTTTATCCTCTTGCCGCTGCCGCTGCTTTAATTCAGGCCCGCTCTCGGGCCCAACCCGCCCCCAACCCGCCTCCGTGCCATCTTCCCTGGAGGCGGGTAGCCATCCCGCACCGGGTCCCGTCTCCTTGGAGGCGGAAAGGGATTAAAGCCTATTAACTACCTGTTAATAGGTAGTTAACAGGCAGAAAATAGGATTATTCCCTTTTTGCCCTCACAAGTGCAGGCTTCCCGAAGGCTCCAAAACACGCCAGCTCAACAAGGCGAGTACTGGGTCTGCGGGGGTCGGGGGGGTGCAAAAGTGTGGTGTGAAGGTAAGTGATGGGTGCAAGAGTGTAGAGGTGAATATCTGAGGTAAGTGCAAACTGTTTTTAAAAGTGTACTTACCTTTGTTTCTTCCTGCAGGCTTCAGTCGGTTTGTATGCGGAGAGTCTCGCACCTCCGTGTTGCAGATGAGAGATGGCTGTTGCATTCTCATATGCAACAACCATCTCATTTCTGTAAAAGAAAGAAGGTTGATGAGGTCTTGTATGCAAGACCTCATCAAACTGCATAGAATGTCACTGTTTGACAGCTTTACAGAGCTTTCAAACGATGACAATTCATCTGTCATACTTTGACGTGCTCTGCAACTGGCTTTCCCTTAATTGGCCAGATAAGCCCGCTGGGCAGGCTTAACAAGGTCACTCAAAGGAAAAAGCGTGGGTTGGCCACAAATCGATGGAGGTGGGACATCGACCCACCAAGCAGCAGTCCCGCCTCCAACGCGCCCCCAGTCACAAAATCGCCCCCTTATTTTCCAAGGAGTATGTCGCCTCCTTATTCGTCCTACCAAAATGTACTACATCACACTTATCTATATGGAATCTACACTAATTGTAGGCTGCACACGATCATTCACCACCAGTGCACTGTTGGTGCAGTGTGTACTATCTACAGGATGTACTGCAGCAGCTCGTCAAGACTTCTTCATCAGCATCGCCCAAACCCGCGACCTCCATCACCTAGAAGGACAAAGGCAGCAGGTGCATGGGAACACCATCACCTGCAAGTTCCTCTCCAAGTCACACACCATCCTGACTTGGACATATATAGTCATTCCTTCATCGTCGCTGGATCAAAATCCTGGAACTCCCTAACTAACAGCATACCTTCACCTTCAAGAAGAAGGCCCACAAACACCTTCTCAAGGACAACTAGGGATGGGCAATAAATGCCGACTATGCAATGTGAAAGAAAGAACTTGCATTTATATAGCATCCTTCATTACCTCAGCACATCACAAAGCACTTTACAGCCAATGAAATACTTTTTGAAGTGTAGTCACTGTTGTAATGCAGGGAAGTGTGGCAGCCAATTTACACATCGTAAGGGCCCACAAACTGCAATGAGATAAATGACCAGATCATCTCTTTATATGTAGTGATGTTGGTTGAGGGATATGAGTTGTCCAAGACACTGGGGCGAACTCCCCTGCTTTCCTTTGAAAAGTACTATGGGATCTTTTTTGTTCTCCTGAGAGGGCGGACTGGGTCTCAGTTTAACATCTCATCCGAAAGACAGCACCTCCAACAGTGCTGCACTCCCTCAGTACTGTGAGCCTTGAACCCACAATCTTTTGACTCAGAAGTGAGAGTGCTACCACTGAGCCAAGGCTGACATCTCGTTAAGGAAGATACAAGGCCATGAGGAGCGAGCAAGGCAGTGAAATTAGTTTTGGATTGCTGTAGCAAAAAGCTGGCACAGGAACCATGGGGTGATTGGCCTCCTTCTGTGCTGTGAACCTCTATGGTCCTCTACTCTCTCTTTGTTCTTTATTTACTATTTTAACTTTTAATTCACATTATTTGTTACCTACGTCTTAGTGCTATTACTTTCTGTTTAAATATTAGGTGTACCTGTTGATCTTTCCTGCTATCGTCCTACCATCCATTTTGGAACTGGGACTCAGGTAAGTAAAATTTAGTCCCCTTTGTCTTTTTCAAGTTAGGGACATAGGAATAGGAGTAAGCTATTCAGCCCCTCAAGCCTGTTCAATTAGATCATGGCTGATCTATATCTTAACTTCATCTATCCGCTTTGGTTCTGTAACTCGTAATACCTGTAAGGGGTTTTCGATCGCAGAGGTTTCTCTCTCTAGAGGCCTCTCTCTCTCGAATGAAAACGAAATTAAATTTTATTGCATAAAGGAACAAATTGAATGTAAGCCAAATAAGGTACATGGGAGGGAAAAACAAATCATAATACAGGACTAACCAACGTATATACAGGCATGTTATACTTTACAAAAGTCATCTCGAAATGGGGAAACACACGGAACATCGAGGGACAACAACTCATAATTAATTATACCCAAAATGCCCACCCCCTAAGCCTAGCTAGATCAGATTATGAGGGGCCAGAAACATGCTCACCAATCCAATGAGAAAGTATAAGATTTTGAAAGGTCTGCGTTTTGATCCTCTCAGGCGTCCTGTCTCCACGTGGTCAACGCTGCGGGCTGCGGCACTTTCTCTTCTTCCTCGAGGTGAAGGTCACGGACAGGCTGGATGCTGGCAGGCCTGGACATCGGCGTGGACGGAGACCACCTATTTGATCATGGTCAGATAGGTTTCTTCGCAGAGCCCAGCTGGTTTACCATTTTCAGATAGGTTTCTTCTGAAGGGCTGCTGTCCTTTGTCTCGTCAACGGCCCGGGGTTTGTCGATGATCTCCCGATGGTTACCCTGGGGTGGGACGCAGACTCGAATCATCTTCTTGGCTGGTCTCTGGATCGACGTTCCTCTCGAAAAAGCAAGCTAGCTCAAAAATACCGATCAAGCTGCAAAAAGCTCCAAGCTCCAAAAAGCTACAAGCTACCGATGGCTACCCCGGGACTCCAGTTATACTTTTCCGTGGAGGCCCTTATCTCCCGCCAAATCAAGGTTAGTCTTTGTTTAACTTTTGGGGGGCTTGTAGCACAGCGGGGTAGTCTTTGTTTTTAAAGTATCTTCGGATGGCCGGTAACTGCCATCTCTGGTCTGGAACGACCCTGTATTGTCTTTAATGTCCTTCTGATGTCTTAAACGGTGCTTGATGTTCCCCCTATGAATATGAAACTGTTTCCCTTTGTCTGGGTAAACATTTTGATGGCCTTTATCTACAGGCCGATCTGATCGGATCTGCATCCAATCTATATGTATGGGGCTCTGTCTGGTTTCGTTTTCCCTGAAACTGCCTTCCAGAACCTACTGTGGGCTGAATCCACAAAAGCTGTCTGGGGACTGCAGGAACCATTTTAAAGTGTCCCAAAAGCTGGTCACGGGGTCTGGCGGCCATTTTGTGTGTCCCTTTTTCTGGGCTTCTTTTAAAACAGTCTTTAAAAGTTAAGGCCTTTTCTGCCAATAGACCCTTATAGGACAATGTTCAATTTTGCGAATTCTACATACCCTTGCCTAACAAAATTTGACATTTGGAAGCCCAATTTGGTAGCTAGTAAGATAAATCATTAGTGAAGTAGGGAGATAGGCTATGGAATAAAAACAGAAAATGTTGGGAATACTCAGCAGGTCAGGGAGCATCTGTGGAGAGAGAAACAGTTAATGTTTCAGGTCGATGGTCTTGCGTCGGAACTGGAAAACGTTAGAGTTGTAAAAGTTTATAAGCAAGTACAGAGGCAGGGAAAGGGAGGGAGGAGGAAAGAACAAAAGGGAAGGTCTGTGATAGGGTGGAAGACAGGAGAGATTAAATGACAAAAGTAATGATGGTGCAAGGCGAAAGGGAATGGTAATGGGACAAGTAAAGAAACAAAAGATGGGTCTAGAGGAGGTGTAAATGGCAACAGCAGAATCATTACCAACACCTGCTGTCCAAAAAAATGGAAGCAATGGTTATGACCTGAAATTGTTGAACAGCGTAGGAGGCTGAGAACAGAGAGGTCAGAGTGGGAGTGGGGCGGTGAATTAAAATGGCAATGAACCTTGCAGACTGAACCCGAGTGGTTCTCCGCCCCATACCACTCTGACCTCTCTGTCCTCGGCCTCCTACATTGTTCTAATGAAGCTCAATGGAAGCGTGAAGAACAGCACTTTGACTTTCAATTAGGCTTTTACAATCTTCCGGGCTGAACATTGATTTCAATAACTTCAGAAAATAACCAGTGCTCCCATTTTTTACATCTCTGATATGATGTAAACTGTTAAATCTCTAATATGTTCCAGTTCTGATGACAGGTCACCGACCTGAATGTTAACTGGGTTTCTCTCTCTGCAGATGCTGTCTGATTTGCTGAGTATTTCCAGCATTTTCTGTTTTTATTTCTGATTTCCAGCATCTACAGTATTTTGCTTTTGTAGATAGGCTATGGTGTTTCCTCTGAATACAAATACTGTTACAAATTCTGCAAGATCTTCCATGCAGTAGCAGCCACCAAGACATAACCCCTTTTACAACTGCTGCTGACTGAACTCTGTTGTTACGGTACCTGATGCATAAATCTAATAACTGAGAAAATAATACAGCGCACATTTAGTATCTGCAAAGTGCATTTCCTTGTTTCAGTTTTATAGAAGTCGATCACAATACAGCCAGAAGTAGCTTTGTGAAAACTTGATTTCCTGCACAATATAGCAACACAATGGGCGAGGGGGGGACGGGGGCGGGGAGGTGGTTATCACTTCCCAGCTGTTAAAAGCAGCGAATGTAAATATTAGGGGAGGCAGGCAGTCCAGTGGATGTGTTGGAACAGGATATTTGCATCTGTCCAGGATGTTCCTATTGCTATTATAGGTCATTCCTTCCTTTAAGGACTATTTGTCATACTGCTCACAGACTTTTGTTTGGTGTACTGTACTGGAAAGGGGTGATGGGCACCTGTCAATGGGTACTGGGGCTTTACTGCAGGTCTTGAGTAATGCTTCGGCCTGGCAGAAAGTGGGTAACTGTAATTTTAGCACAAACTTGTTTATGAATATGTTCATGAGGAAAGATGGCGCAATGCCAAGACTGCACAGTTTCTGAAGTAATGCAATGCCGGTGAGGAAAAACAAGTTTATGTCACAGCAGATAAGATACTTTTGTCATTGATCTGAAATATAATATTTCATATTAACTAAGAATAATGCTCACATTACATATAAATTTAATTTTAAATTTAAAGAAGGTTTTTTTTAAATAATCCTTTTTTAAAAGCAGTGTACAGAATCCTCACGTATATTGTTAAAAAAATAAATGAAACAGTGTTAAAAATGTAATCAGGCATACTGCATTGTGGAAGGGAGCTGAGAGATTAGGAGACCATCCGTCTCTTTGTATGATTCTCTCAAGGATCTCCATTAGATTCTCTTAAAGACTTGCATTTATATAGCACCTTTCATGACTACC
Organism: Somniosus microcephalus; assembly: GCF_052327205.1. Classification (NCBI taxonomy): domain Eukaryota; kingdom Metazoa; phylum Chordata; class Chondrichthyes; order Squaliformes; family Somniosidae; genus Somniosus; species Somniosus microcephalus. The sequence goes on from NC_140989.1 coordinate 256,863,520, forward strand.
GAACGTCCCAAAACATTTTACAGCCAATGAAGTACTTTTTTGAAGTGGAATCACTGTTGTAATGTAGGAAGGGTGGCAGCCAATTTGCACACAGCAAGCTCCCACAAACAGCAATGTGATAATGATCAGATAATCTGTTTTTTTTGTTATGTTGATTGAGGTATAAATATTGGCCAAGATGCCAGGGATAACTCCCCTGCTCTTCTTCGAAATAGTGCCATGGGATCTTTTACATCCATTTGAGAGAGCAGACAGGGCCTCGGTTTAACGTCTCATCTGAAAGACAGCACCTCCGACAGTGCAGCACCCCCTCAGCACTACACTGGAGTGTCAGCCTAGATTTTTGTACTCAAGTCTCTGAAGTGGGACTTGAACCCACAACCTTCTGATTCAGAGAAGAGGGTGCTACCCACTGAGCCACTGGCTGACACTTAGAGCTCAAATGGAGATCACTTAAGAAGGTAAGCGTCAGCATATGTTGAAGGATGCCCAAGTATATTTTGTGGTACCTAAATACATCAAAAAAATCTTGATTGAACTCCCCATTTCCTGTAGTCTTCTCAAACCCTTTCATCGGTTATCCATTACCTCATACATCTTTGTTACAAATCCCCAATTACTCCTGGCTTTTGTTTTAAAACTAAGCAAATTTTGCACCGGGATGAAATAAAAGGTCGAAGCCTGTAGGTATCGAAGTTGTGTATTAAAACCAGATGAGATAGTTTGTGGAATGTTGCAGCTCACAGTCAATTTCAAGCAGGAACAATGAGAGTCTTATCCCAGGCTCATTAAGACAGGATGCCCCCTATTCATTTTGAAAGTAGACGGGAATAGTTGCTTGAGACCCGCGCTCCAAGGAAGGCGGAGAGGTAGCCCACTCTATGGGAGACAGCGAAGTCCGAGCAAAAGTCTTATGGCATCAAATGAATGCCCAGAGAGAAAAGGAGGCAGTCAGTCAAATTTCTAAACAAGTGACTGCACGGTGTAGGTCTGGGCCCCAAAGTTGTAAGTAGGGATTCCAACCCTCCAGGATTGTCCAGGAGTCGCCAGGAATTCAAGATCAATCTCCTGGACACTGCTGTGAGCAACCCAGGGGAAGAATCAGCAGGGGCATTGAAGAAAATTGTGGTTTATTAAAAAGTTTTATGAAACATTTTCGTTTGTTAGTTATAAAAATATTGGAAATGGGTATAAAGGCTGTTTGACTGGGCGGGTGGTTGGAGGCGAGAGGTCACGTGATGAAACCTTCAGGAATATGCCCAACCAGAGTTGGCAACCCTATCTGTAAGCTAAAATGCAGCCAGGAATAGTTTAGAAAGAAAGATAATGTCAAAAACAAGTAAGACAGCGTACGGAAGTAACAGGGCACATGGTTCATTATTTTTTCCCCATTTTTTGAGGAGAGAAGTGAGATTGATTTAATAAGTGGAATTTGCTTTGGTTGCTCCTCTATCCGTTCTCTTACTGTCTGTGAAATAAAGTAGCTTAACATAGAAACATATAAAAGTAACAATTTGTATTTGGCCTTGTGTCACTATCGTGGTTTAGTTTACCTCCGAAAAGAATGGAAAAGTGCACTCGGGCATGTGAGAAAGACAATTTAACCACTTCAGATCACAAAGGGAGCCCGATTGTTAAACAGGATAATTAACTATCGGTAGTAAGGCTACACACCTGAAAGCAAGATGCTAGGACCATTTATGGGAGTAACCAACAGCCTTTAGCTTTTGTTTGCTGGTGGGGAAGTATGATTCAATTCTAAAGTAGTGACCACTGAACTTTTGTACTGAGGCTTTAATATGAAGCAACATAGAATCTACAGCACAGAAACAGGCCATTCGGCCCAGCTGATCAATGCCGGTGTTTCTGCTCCACGCAAACCTCCTCCCACCCCTCTTCTCCTTCATGTGTTTATCTAGCTCCCCTAAAAATACCCCGATCCACCTGCTTAATTGGCCTAAGTTTCAGGGAGATTGTAATCAGTAATATTGAGTGCAAGAACAAAAGTTTCGCCCTGCAGATGGAAAACATCTGGGTAAATACCATCTTTTTTAATTAAGTTATCTTTACAATGAGAGGGAATCCAGCTGCTAATGAATGGTACAGAACCAAAGGCATACTTATAATTAAAAGTTTCACTTGATGGAATAGCAATTATACGTAACAAGAGAGAAATTTGTAAGAGATAACGAAATAAGGGAGTTATACTGTTCTCGTTAGCCCAGTGGAAAACAAACTGGTTTGTAAGGAAATCAGCTTATTAACTGAAGAAATTGGTACGGCCCAGGTCCAATTAGATTTTCCTTATATAGAGTTGTATTCCTGAGAAAGTGGAAACCAAGTTGTTTACATCTTCACCCGTGTCAATCAATAAAAGCATTGTAAAATTACCCATTTGTCACTACTCTGCAGTTTATAGATGTAAAGCTATGCACGTGAGCAAGACATGATCACGTCTGTGTAGATTACCATATATGGACATTTGGATAAGGAACTCGGAGCCCAGCAAGGTACAAAAAGTCGCAGACTGTAAGGAGATTTGGGTTCATAGGGTTCGATCAACCTGAATACTGAGCTCAGAACTGTACCGTGTGTGATCCGCCATCCATCAGGTGTGGCTGTAATTACTATCTTTTAAGTGCATGTAACATAGAAACATAGAAGATAGGAGCAGGAGTAGGCCATTCGGCCCCTCGAGCCTATTCCGCCATTTAATGAGATCATGGCTGATCATCCAAATTCAGTACCCTGTCCCTGCTTTCTCCCCATATCCCTTGATCCCTTTAGCCTTAAGAAATATATCTAACTCCTTCTTTAATATATTTAATGAATTGGCCTCAACTGCCTTGTGTGGTAGAGAATTCCACAGGGTCACCACTCTCTGGGTGAAGAAATTCCTCCTCTCTCAGTCATAAATGGCTTACCCCTTATCCTTAGACTGTGGCCCCTGGTTCTGGACTCCCCCGCCATCGGGAACATCCTTCCTGCATCTAGTCTGTCTAGTCCTGTTAGAATTTTATAAGTTTCAATGAGATCCCCTCTCATTCTTCTAAACTCCAGCAAATATAAGCCTAATCGACCCAATCTCTCTTCATACGTCATTCCTGTCATCCCAGGTATCAGTCTGGTGAATCTTTGCTGCACTCTCTCCATGGCAAGAACATCCTTCCTCAGATAAGGTGACCAAAACTGCACACAATACTCAAGGTGTGGTCTCACCAAGGCCCTGTACAACTGCAGCAAGACATCTTTGCTCCTGTACTCGAATCCTCTCGCCATGAAGGCCAACATACCATGTGTTTTCTTAACCACCTGCTGCCCCTGCATGCTTACCTTCAGCGACTGGTGCACAAGGACACCCAGGTCTCATTGCACTTCCCCTTTTCCCAATCTATTGCCGTTCAGATAATAATCTGTCTTCCTGTTTTTGCCACCAAAGTGGATAACCTCGCAATTATCCACATTATACTGCATTTGCCATACACCTGCCCAATCACCCAACCTGTCCAAATCATACTGGAGTTTCTCTGCATCCTCCTCACAGCACACATGCCCACCCAACTTTGTGTCATCTGCAAACTTGGAGATATTACATCTAGTTCCCTCGTCTAGATCATTTATATATATTGTGAACAGCTGGGGTCCTAGCACCGATCCCTGCGGTACCCCACTAGTCACTGCCTGCCACTCGGAAAAAGACCCGTTTATTCCAACTCTTTGCTTCCTGTCTGCCAACCAGTTCTCTATCCAAGACAGCACCTTACCCCCAATCCCATGTGCTTTAACTTTGCACGCTAATCTCTTATGCGGGACCTTATCGAAAGCCTTCTGAAAGTCCAAATACACGACATCCACTGGTTCTCCCTTATCTATTCTAATAGTTACATCCTCAAAAAATTCCAGTGGATTAGTCAAGCATGATTTACCTTTTGTAAATCCATGTTGACTTTGTCCGATCCTTTCACTGTTTTCCAAGTGCTCTGCTGGATGCTTAATAAAACTATGAACGCTTGACCTCAAAGTCTGAAGAACTTGATTGATTTTGAGCAATGGATAGAACATCTAATCTTGGACCTCTTTTTTCTGACAACTCATATTTAATATGAAACAGTTTGTCCACATACGTCAATTGCAGGTCGCTCTGCACATTTTTGATGTCTCCACTTTAGGTGGGCATTTGCGTTCAGTTGGTCAGCACACTTTGCCAGATTCCATATATCCACCCATGACCAGCACACAGTTGATGTTGAGTAGTATGTTTGGTGTTCATTACTTCTGCAATGGTTATTTCCAGCTGTTGGTCTGTAAAACAATTTTTCCTCAGGCAATCTAATTCTGAGCTTGAACGCGTTTGCATTGCATTGTGGGCCCAGAGCCAACTTTGCCCATCTTTGTGCAACATGCTTGATTTGAGATTTCTAGCTCACTAACATGATACATACAATTGGCTGTCATAGACAGGGTATTTGCACTGTGTATAGCCATAGGTGGTAAAATAACAAATGTAGACCAAAGATAGCACTGAATGAAAAGAAGTTGGGCCCTGAATCTTCACCATGCACTGTAATCGCAAGCAGACATTGCTCTCCCAATTTATCACCATATATTCCAAATTCAGCCACAACATGCTGTTATCCACCACCCATGGTCTTGCTGACCTAAGGGTTGAATGTCAGTTTTTACTCTGTATGTATTTTCACGTCGTGGAATCTGTTCTTGACGTTCGACCACGTTCTACTGTGCATGGCATTGACCCAGCTGGTGATTGTGATATCTTGAAACACAACATATATATACAACAGCACAACATGGCTTCCGGTAAGAACTGTACTGCACATGGCTTTATTATTATATACATCAGTAGTCCATCAGCTGGCTCTATTACAGTTCTCCCTCCTTATTGAAGAAGTTAATCATAGCAAATAATCATTGTACATGACTTGCATGGTATACACAACTCTTGGTATACATTCTTAAATGAAACCCATTTTATGTTTCCAAATTCTACTATAGAATTCTGTAACGCAAACAAAAGATATGAACTTATTTTCCATATTTACAGATTAAACTTAATCATTGGTTTTCTGTTTCAAGGAAGACACCTTCTTTCTTGAACAGAACTTTCAGATCTTGTTGTAAGACTTTGACTCATTCTAGGCTGAGCCTGCAGAGAATTTTTCTCCAAGGGCTGACCTTGATCTACATTTGGACTCTCTACACTTTCAGACTGTTTGTCTGCCTGACTCGGGCTCAGACTTAAAGTCTGACTTTCTCTTGGACTTGTTTCTGGTACATCTGATGTAGGATTTGCTACTGGTACATTACTTGTAACAAGACTATCTGACTCATCAGAATAAATTGAATCATCCCAGTTTTCAACTCCTTCCGCATCTGTAGGTAAGATATGATCAATGTGAACAAATCTAACCTTTCCATGATCAAACATCTTGACTAAATATGTGCGAGGGCCACATATCTTCACTACTCTTCCTGGTAACCATTTTAACCATTTATGGTGATGGTTCTTCACTCTAACCTTTTGGTTCAACTTCACACTTCTCTCTCTAACTCTACCTTTATCATGACTCTCTTTCTGTCTTGATTGTTTCTCTTCTACAGATTGTGCCAGGTTTGGCTTTAACAACAAGAACCTGGTTCGTGGCTGTCGTTTGAGAAAGAACTCTGCTGGTTTTCTACCAGTAGCAGAATAAGAAGTATTCCGATAGGTAATCAGAAAATTTGCCAGTTTGTGGTCCAACGACAAATAACGGGCCAGAAATTCGTGACCAAATGCGTGAGTACGGTCTGGGTACTCACGCATCTGGCCGTTGGAAATGCCGGCATTCAGCATGCACAGCGCATGCGGGGAATGCCGGCATTTCCAGTCCTCGGAACGAAGGGGTTCATAGGCACAGCGCGTGCGACTGCACAGGCAGCGCTTGCGCAGTGAACTTCGTCGATTTCATTCATGGATTCAGTGAGGGTAAGTCCTTACAAGTTACACTTGAAAAAAGCATGTGTAAAGTTGTTCCAAGGCTGCGGAGGAAGATATATTTTATCGTGGAGCTTCTGAAAGGCAATATTTTTGTTTGGGAAAGGGAGGGAAGTTATTTTAAGAAATTTTAAGTAAGTTTTAAAGTTTAAATTTTTTTTTTTAAACGGGTTTTCAGAACGGTAGGTCAAAGGAGCAATTGTGGCTGTGTGAATTGAATGTGAAAATGAGTGTTCTAAAATGAGTACTGTAACATTTCCAGCACTTTTAAGAAAGAAACTTTTCATCAGTAATAAGTAATTATGTATGTATGTCCGCATATATTCCTTTACGTATATGTATGTATGTTTTATATTCCTTTACTTATGTGTATGAATGTATGTTTTTAATTATGATTTTTCAATAAGTTACTTTCTCTGAAAGTCATAATTAAATAATACATTCATACACATAAGTAAAAGAATATATACATAACACGCAAAGGAATATATACAGACATACATACTTTCAGAAGCTCCACAATAAGAAATATCTTCCTCCGCAGCCTCTGGAGCAACTGTACCCATGCTTTTTTCATGTGTAAGTTGTAAGGACTTGACCTCACTGAAAGCATGAATGAAAGCGGCAAATTTTACTGCGCACGTGTTCTGCCTCTGAACCCCTTCGTTCAGAGGACAGGAAATGCCGGTTTTCCCCGCATGCGCTGTGCATGCTGAAAACCGGCATTTCCTCTGGCCAGACGCGTAAGTACCCCGACCGTACTCGCGCATTTGGAAGGGAATTACTGGGCCAACATTTTACATGTCAATAAAATGAAAAATTTAACAATTGCACGATTTGCCCCCTCGCATCTGCGACTGAGGGTCCAAGGAGGTGCATTGCGCAAGAGGTCATCGTCGTACGTATCCTCACACTGTTCCCTTTCCGGAACTGTATGAAGTGGTGGAAGGATTTATGGCCGTGATTAACGCTCATTCCGTGACCGTAACCATCTTTGAACCAGCCATTAGGGTGGTTAGTCCTATGGCGTGAGGGTTTTACGGGCTCCCACAATCCATCTGAGGGGGGGGGGGCCACCCACACCCACGGACGCAAGTATCCCGCTGGATGTCCACCCAGAATTTATAGTTGGAGCTCCGACTCCACTTGCCGGGACTGCCTGGAGTGGGGTTCGAAACCCTACTCCTTCTGGCCCAGCGGCGGGGATGCTTACTGCTACGCAAAAGGCCCACTCCGCACAAAAGGTGACACCCATACGTTTCCTGCACCTTTTCCCTCCCCGTGACTGGAGCCCTATGCTGCCACTTGAAAGACCAAGCTATCATCTGCCCTTTTTGCGGCGCCTTTGACTTCTCATTACCAATGATGAGCAGGCGCTGCGCCTCCACCTCCTTGAGGAGATTGCTGAGGTCATCATCAGTTCAATTGTGAGTTCTTTTAATGCCGTGAATTGTGCTCATTCCAGCCATTTCACGTTGCTAATCGGATTGGGCCTTTGGCATAGCGGTAGGATCCCCACCGCTGGGCCAGATCAGGGTAGGGTTTCGAACCCCGCTCCAGGCAGTCCCGGCAAGTGGAGTCGGAGCTCCGGCCCTAAATTCTGGGTTGACATCCAGTGGGATATTTGCGTCCGTGGGTGTGGGCGGCCCCCCCTCCTTGTATAGCTTGTGGGAGCCCGTAAAACCCTCCCGCCATAGGACTAACCGCCCTAATGGCTGGTTCAAAGATGGTTACGGTCACGGAATGAGCGTTAATCATGGCCATAAATCCTTCCACCACTTCATACAGTTCCCCAAAGGGAACAGTGTGAAGACATGTATGACGATGACATTGCTAAATAAATAAATGGAATTAAAAAAATTCTTTTAGGGCTTTTAAAAGTCTTTAAATTGCTTTAATTCTGTTTAAAACTACTTCAGATTCTTCAAAATAATGTAAATGTTTTTAAAAGTTTATAAAAGTTACCAAAAGCTTCAAAAAACTTCCAAAAACCTATTTAAACTGCTGCTTTGCATGTAAAAATGCTTAGCAGCTTGGCAGAAACATTGGGGGCGTATCCTGTTAAACTGAGACCTCAAGGGGCGTGTCTCAGTTGCACTGCGCGCTACAGGCTTCGCGCTGGCTGCACTCCTGGGCGGCGTGACGTCAAACGCTGCCCGGGATTCTTCAGATTCAAAATGGAATTCCAGGCGTCCCTGGAGGTGATCGGCAGGCGCGTCGGGTAAGTGCAAATTGGGACCTTGCACGCGCGGCAAGCCCCGTTCACGAATTTCTGGCCCAACGTTTCTTTGGATTTGGATCCAATATTTGCTTAATGAGGGCACGTTTGACAATGTGTACCGTGCGCTCTGCTGCACCATTTGAAGCAGGGTGGTATGGTAGAACTTTGGTATGTTTCACACCGTTTCTGCTCATGAACTGTGTGAACTCTTCTGAACAAAATTGCGACCCATTATCAGACACAATTTCTTCTGGGAGGCCGTATGAAGAAAACAATCTTCGCAAATTGTCGAGTGTTTTGCTTGTTGTTATTATCCGCATTGGAAACACCACTACCCACTTCAAGTGACTATGGCTGTAATGGTACTGATGGTGGTTTCTTGCTCACCAATTGACATGTTGTATACCGACTGACTATGTACTCTATCTCTTTATCTAAACCTGGCCACTATAAGTAATTACGTGCAAAGCTCTTGGTCAAGCACATTCCTAGGTGCTGGTCATGAAGATCTCCTAACAATTTAGACCTGAACCTATTTGGGATAACCATTCTTACTCCCTACACAATACAATCTTTATCCACTGACAATTCATTCCTACGAACGAAGTATTGATGGTTATCTTCCTCTGGTACCTGGTTTGGCCATCCATTTGCTATGTAATCATACACCTTTGACATAATTGGGTCACGTTTGGTTGCCCTACCAATCTCTTCAGCTGTGACTGGCAGCTCGTCAATGTATAAAAAATAGAACACTTCTTCCTTATTGGGTGTAACTTGTGATAGGGATGGCAACCTGGACACAGCATCAGCATTACTGTGATCAGCAGATTGTCTGTACTCAAGGTCATACATATACGCTGACAAAATCAAAGCCCATCTCTGCATTCGGACTGCAGCTAAAGTTGGAACTGTGGACTTTGGATCAAGGATTGTTGTCAGGGGCTTATGGTCAGTAACTATGGTAAACTTATGATCAAACAAGTATTTGTGAAGCTTCTTGACCTCAAAAATCAATGACAAAGCTTCCCTTTCGATCTGCGCATAATTCCGCTCACTGGCACTGAGAGTGCATGAAGCAAAAGAATTGGTCTCTCCTCCCCACTATCTAGTACAAGAGAGCTCACTGCCCCAACTCCGTACGGAGAGGCATCACATGCTAGCTTGATCTCCTTAGATAAACCATAGTGAACTAACATGGTACTCTCTACTAATTGGCTTTTACACCCTTTGAATGCTGCGTCGCATTCTTTTGACCACTTCCAAGGGACCTGTTTTCTCAACAGCTCATTCAGTGGATGTAACAATGTAGCCAAGTTTGGGAGGAACTTTCCATAATAATTCAAAAGACCCAAAAATGATCGAAATTCAGAGACATTCTTGGGAGTGGGAGCGTTTCTGATTGCATCCAGCTTTCCCTTGGTTGGATGTAAACCATCTTTGTCTACTCTGTGCCCCAAGTACTCCACTGAGTTTTGAAACAACTCACACTTGTGAGCTGTCACTCGTACTCCGCGCTTCTCTAACCGTTTGAGCACTTCATGGATTTGCCCGTTTGGTGCTGAAATGAGTATGTCATCCAAATAACACACTACCCCTTCAATCCCTATCAAAATTTGGTTCATCACCCCCTGGAATATGTTGGGGGCGGAAGACACTCTAAATGGTAGCCTATTGAACTGATATAGGCCTCGGTGAGTATTTATAGTCAAGCATGACTTGGACTCTTCATCTAACTCTAGTTGTAGGTAAGTGTTTGTTAGATCTAACTTCGAAAAGATCTGGCCACCTGTCAGTGTCATGAACAAATCTTCCACATTTGGCAAAGTATTGGGTAGATTACACTCTAGAAATTGGTTTATGGTTACTTTATAATCACCACACAACCTTACCTTACCATCTGACTTAGGTACAACAACATCCCAATGACTGACCCCCCTCCCAATGACCCCTTCCCAATGAACCCCTCCCAATGACCAACTCCCCCCGATGACCGACTCCCTCCCAATGACCCCCTCCCAATGACCAACTCCCCCGATGACCGACTCCCTCCCAAAGACCGACCCCCACCCCAATGACCAACCCCCTCCCAATGACCGACCCCCCTCCCAAAGACCGACCCCCACCCCAATGACCAACCCCCTCCCAATGACCGACCCCCCTCCCAATGACCGACTCCCCCCCAATGACCGACCCCCTCCCAATGACCAACTCCCTCCCAATGACCAACCCCCCTCCCAATGACCGACCCCCTCCCGATAACCGAACCCCCAATGACCGACCCCCTCCCCAATGACCGACTCCCCCCCAATGACCGACCCCCCTCCCAATGACCGACTCCCCCCCAATGACCGACCCCCTCCCAATGACCAACTCCCTCCCAATGACCAACTCCCTCCCAATGACCAACCCCTCTCCCGATGACCAACCCCCCCAATGACCCCCCTCCCAATGACCGACTCCCCTCCCAATAACTGACTCCCCCTCCCAATGACCGACACCCTCCCAATGACCCCCCCAATGACCCCCTCCCAATGACCGACTCCCCCCCAATGACCGACACCCTCCCAATGACCAACTCCCTCCCAATGACCAACTCCCTCCCAATGACCAACCCCCCTCCCGATGACTGACCCCCCATGACCCCCCTCCCAATGACCGACTCCCCTCCCAATGACCGACTCCCCCTCCCAATGACCCCCCCAATGACCCCCCTCCTAATGACCGACTCCCTTCCCAATGACCGACTCCCCTCCCAATGACCGACTCCCCCTCCCAATGACCGACTCCCCCTCCCAATGTCCCCCCTCGCATGACCCCCCTCCCAATGGCCGACTCCCTCCCAATGACCCCCCTCCCAATGACCGACTCCCTCCCAATGACCAACCACCCCCTCCCAATGACCCCCCTCCCAATGACCCCAACTCCCAGTGAACCCCCACCCAATGACCGACCCCCTCCCAATGACCCCCTCCCAATGACCCTCTCCCAATGACCCCCCCAATGACCGACCCCCTCCCAATGACTCCCCTCCCAATGACCCCCCTCCCAATGACCGACCCCCTCCCAAAGACCCCCCTCCCAATGACACCCCCTCCCAATGACCGACTCCCTCCCAATGACCGACTCCCTCCCAATGACCGACTCCCTCCCAATGACCGACCCCCTCCCAAAGACACCCCTCCCAATGACACCCCCTCCCAATGACCGACTCCCTCCCAATGACCGACTCCCTCCCAATGACCGACTCCCTCCCAATGACCGACTCCCTCCCAATGACCGACTCCCTCCCAATGACCGACCCCCTCCCAAAGACACCCCTCTCAATGACACCCCCTCCCAATGATCGACGCCCTCCCAATGACCGACTCCCCCCCGATGACTGACTCCCTCCCAATGACCGACCCCCCTCCCGATGGCAGACCCCCTCTCGATGGCAAACCCCATGCTGCGGACTGGAGCTACAGGCCTGTCTGGCTGACAGCCAGGCAGCCTTCAATCTGTCTGGCTGCAGCCGGAAAACAGAGAATTATTTTAAAAATCAAGTCCTGCCATTAAAGTCGGCACGACCCCTGACCCATACTTTCAAGCTGCCAAACCTCACCCCCGGACCCACCCCCCCTACCTGTTATTATCAGGGCCTTTGACGTAATGCTACTCACTAAGCCAAGATTGGCATTATGGGCTGTTCACTGGAAAGTGCAGCTTTCCCAGGTATTTGCTAAATACGCATGTTACATAAAAGAAAGATTTGCATTTATATAGCGCCTTTCACAACCTCAGGACATCCCAAAGTGCTTTACAGCCAATTAAGTACTTTTTAAAAAAGTGCAGTCACTGTTGTAATGTAGGAAACGCGGCAGCATATTTGCACACAGTAAGCTCCCACAAACAGCAATGTGATAATGACCAGATCATTTTTAGTGATGTGATTGAGGGATAAATATTGACCAGGACACTGGGGAGAACTCTCCTGCTCTTCTTCAATATAGTGCCATGGGATCTTTTAGAGAGAGCAGAGGGGGCCTCGGTTTAACATCTCATCCAGAACACGGCACCTCCAACAGTGCAGCACTCCCTCAGTCAGCCTAGATTTTTGTGCTCAAGTCTCTGGAGTGGGACTGTGAACCCACAACCTTCTGCCTCAGAGGCAAGAGTGCGACCAACTGAGCTATGGCTGACACTTAAACAATTACTGTGTTGATTGCCCCAAAGGCTGACCCCCAGAAACTCAACACTATGTAGATTTTAGATATGTCAGTGCTATAGTTTGGCGCAGTGATCTTTTTCTCAACATTATTTTAGCCTACCTTCCCAATTGGATTAGTGGATAAGTGTATTGTGGAGTTGATCTCTATACTCCAGAAAGGTTCCAGGTTTGATTCAGGTTTGTACTGAGTTAGCTAATCGCTGTCAACATGACAGTAAAGGCACTATAGTCGACTTTAGTAGCCCTAAATGGGGCTGGGCGAGAGGTTCCTTTCCTGTCCAGTAAATCATGCTGGAATGTGTCCGTGATTATACATCAGGGGGGGAGAAGATCAGGCTGTAATGACCCCTAAGTAGCCTACTGGCATTCGCTGTCGATGCTCACGCACTCTGGCCAGTGGGCAAGGTACGAGAGCGTGGCCAGCACTCACGGGACTGTACACTGGCAAGAATCAGCACCTTCGAAAAGGGCGAGAAGAAAAATGGAAGAAGGAGGCAGTTCAGGGGTGATGTCAGGAAGCACTTCTTCATACAAAGGGTAGTGGATAATCTGGAACCCATTCCCCCAAAAAGCTGTTGAGGCTCGGTCAACTGAAAATTTCAAAACTGAAATTGATAGATTTTTGTTAGGCAAGGGTGTTAAGGGTTATGGATCCAAGGTGGGTAGATGGATTTAAGAAAAGAATCAGCCATGATCTAATTGAATGACGGAACAGGCGTGAGGGACTGAATGTTGTTCCTATGTTCCTAGCTTTGGTAGATGCTGTATGAGATGCAGCACAAGGAGGGAAAAGCCCACATTATTAATGCACCTTATGTCTTCCGGTTCCAGACCAAGGAAAGTACAAGGTCATTCCATCCACGGACTCCCCCCACATCAATCTTCCCCGTGGTGATCTCAGCAAGCTGGCTGGATCGTCAACCCCAATCAGTCAGGCACAGCACAAAATCTGAGACATCTCCAAATGTTTCATCATTAGATTATTCATTTTGTGTAAAACCCCTAAACAAAATTTCCCTTTCCGATTTCAACTTTAGCCGCTTTGTCAATGCGCCGTACAACATTGTGAACCCCACCCCACCACACTTAAGAATCTAACTCATGGAGTTTTCTTTTTACATAGTCTTATTTTCCCCTGCTGCCTAAGCACTGGTTTCACTTCCCTTTCTGCTGTTGTACACATGAAACAGCTTACCTCAACCAGACGAGAGTGCTTATCTGGAGACTGATCTCTGTGTGCTTATAACGTAATGTGCGCTGAGCATTGTGTGCTCTGTATACAAGGTTGTTGCACCAATGATCCGGGTCTTGGAATTTTGACTTCAGATATGTTTCTTTACCAGAGCAGCTTTTGCTGGAGGGGACACCCACAGCAATTTGTACAGAAGAGTTCAATGTTTAAGGGTTTTGTAGTGAAAGAGTACCTTTATTTAAAAGTAGAAGTAGGTCACTGGATTGTCACAGGATTGACATTCTTTCCTAAGAATTCACTAATAAAACCCAGTTCTTTCATATTCACTGTGGTGTGACTTTTGGGGTGTTTTTGTAACTGACCAGTTTCCACAGACTTTCCACTTCTTCCTTGTAATGATGAGATGGGATGTAAATGATGTGAACGATACATGTTTGATACAACAGATTCAAGGAGCTGAAACTACAGCCAATTGCAGCAGATTCAAATTAGGATGTCCTTGCGGCCTGTTGCCCATTGCCCTTGATCCCCCACACCAAGGGAGGGAAAATCGCTGGGGAAAATCACCATTTCAAACATCATAGCCCTTCTTCTTCTTAGGCAGTCCCTCGGAACTGAGGATGACTTGCTTCCACATTAAAAATGAGTTCTGAGGTGACTGATGAGTCCAATGCAGGACCTACAGTCTCTGTCACAGGTGGGGCAGACGGTGGTTGAAGGGGCGGGTGGGTGGGCGTGCGCTCCTTGTGCTGCTTGCGCTTGGCTTCCGCTTGCTACCGGCGAAGAGACTCCAGGTGTTCAGCGCCTTCCCAGATGCTTCTCCTCCACTTTCACAGAAATCACAGAAACCCCACAGTGCAGATAGAGGCCATTTCGGCCCATCGAGCCTGCACCGACACATATCCCACCCGATCCCCGTAACCCCTACACCAACACATATCCCACCCTATCCCCGTAACCCCACGTATTTAATCCCCCTAACACTAAGGGTCAATTTGTCATAGCCAATCAACCTAACCCGCACATCTTTGGACTGTGGGAGGAAACCGGAACACCCGGAGGAAACCCACGCAAACACAGGGAGAATGTGCAAACTCCACACAGACAGTCACCTGAGGCCGGATTCGAACCCGGGTCCCTGGCGCTGTGAGGCAACAGTGCTAACCACTATGCCACCGTGCTCCCACTTTGTGCGGTCTTGGGCCAGGGATTCCCAGGTGTTGGTGGGATGTTGCACTTTTTCAAGGAGGCTTTGAGGGTGTCCTTGAAGCGTTTCCTCTGCCCACCTGGGGCTCTCTTGCCGTGCCGGAGCTCCGAGTAGAGCGCTTGTTTTGGGAGTCTCGTATCGGGCATGCGAACAATGTGACCCGTCCATCGGAGCTGATTGAGCGTGGTCAAAGCTTCGATGCTGGGGATGTTGGCCTAAGCAAGAACACTGACGTTGGTGCGCCTATCCTGCCAATGGATTTGCAGGATCTTGCGGAGGCAGCGTTGGTGGTACCTCTCCAGTGCTTTGAAGTGCCTGCTGTACATGGTCCATGTCTCTGAGGCATACAGCAGGGCAGGTATCACTGCTGCCCTGTAGACCATGAGCTTAGTGCCGGGTTTGAGGTCCTGGTCTTCAAACACTCTCTTCCTCAGGTGACCGAAGGCTGCACTGGCACACTGAAGGCAGTGTTGGACTTCGTCGTCGACGTCTGCCCTTGTTGACAGTAGGCTCCCGAGGTATGGAAAGTGGTCCACGTTGTCCAAGGCCTTGTCGTGGATTTTGATAATTGGGGGGCAGCACTGTGTGGCGGGAGCAGGTTGGTAGAGGACCTTTGTCTTACAGATGTTTAAAAAACTCGCGACCTAAAGAACAGATGGTGGGTGGAGAAAGCGCAGGAGATCCAGCAGCTAGCTGACAACCACGACGTGCGTGGATTCTTTAGCGCAGTCAAGACCATCTATGGCCCAAGCACCCAAGGTCCTTCCCCACTGCGAGCCAAGAATGGAGAGGTACTCAAACATCATAGCATAGAGTCATGGAGTACATTAAACTCCATTAAACTGAGGCTTTACAACGAGTCCTATTTTCTCAACATTTTGTCCCATTTTTCAATGCTTCATTTTGGGCAGTCCACACCTACATTAACTACATTTGTAATGTTTAATTCCTATTAACTGTCTCATTATGTTCTTTGAGGAGTGTGAAATTCTTACTGGTGTGTAATGACTGGCTAGTTTTCTGACCCTCCGACAGACTGAATCGGGTTTCTTAAATTGCCAGCAGGAAAATCACATAAACCAGCCATTTTGATTGGTAGTCACAAAAATGTACAAGAGGATGATGTTCTTACCTAATTCTTGCCACAAGAGGAAAATAATCCTCTTATTTTTGTGACACTGCTGAAATCAAGGCTTGTTGCATCGTCTGATATTCTGATTCATTCTTTCCCAAGGACCTCAATGATGTGCCTCAATAATCCCGAGACTCGATGTTAGCGAAACAAAACAAGGCTTTTATTAACTTAGAAGATAACACGCAGTGGAGAGAGGTATCTTCCCTGAAGGTCTGCAGTACTGGCTGTGAGGCCAGACTGAGCTGGCTTACATAGAGGCCAGGTATGGGCGGAGCCCTACACACAACACATTCCATACATTCCAATACACAATACAATGGTGAGGAGAAACCTGAAACCAACCACAGTCACAGGCAATACAATGGTAAGGGGGAACCTGAAACCAACCACAGTCACAGGCAGTGATGAATGGAATATTTCATCACATTCACCCCTTCTATAGATTTAGTCTGTTCGGGGGTTTGGTAGTCCTCTGCGACCGACGTGGCTGTTGTGGTGTCGCGGGTGTCGGCTGGGTGTCCCCAGTGGCCTCCTGGGTCTCTGCCGGGGGTGCCGCCAGGGTTGTTGAAGGGGTAGTTGGTGGGGGTGCCGTTGGTCGATGTTCTTCCGGGGGTGATGAAAGAGTAGTGGGTGGGTAAGAGTTGCTGTGGTCGTTGTTGCTGCTATTGCCGTGGTTGTTGTCGTTACCGGCTGGGGCGACGTCTTTTATTGACACGGTGTCCTCCCTTCCGTCGGCGTGCTGGACATACGCGTATTGGGGGTTGGCGTGGAGTAGGTGCACTGGCTCCACGAGAGGGTCCGTCTTATGGCCCCTCACATGCCTTCGCACGAATACCGGACCCGGGGTGGAGAGCCATGACGGCATGGATACGCCTGAGGTGGATTTCCGGGGGAAGCTAAACATTCGTTCATGAGGCGTGGCATTAGTGGCAGTACACAATAGCGACCGTATCGAATGGAGCACATCTGAGAGGACTTCCTGCCAGCGGGAGATAGGGAGGCCCTTGGTCCTTAGAGCTAGAGTGACTGCTTTCCACACTGTCCCGTTCTCTCGCTCCACTTGACCGTTACCCCGGGGGTTGTAGCTGGTGGTACGGCTCGTGGCGATACCCCTGGACAGCATGTACTGGCGTAGCTCTTCACTCATGAAGGACGCCCCCCTATCCGTGTGGATGTAGCTCGGCATACCGAACAGGCAGAACAGGCTGTTGAGGCATTTAATGACCGTGGCGCTGGTCATGTCTGGGCAGGGGAAGGCAAATGGGAACCGGGAGTATTCGTCCACAATGTTCAGGAAGTAAACATTGCGGTCGACGGACGGGAGGGGGCCCTTGAAATCTAAGCTGAGCCGCTCAAAGGGCCGTGTAGCTTTGATTAAGTGGGCTCTATCAGGGTGGTAGAACCGAGGCTTGCACTCAGCGCAAGTGCGGCAGTTCCTGGTCAGAGACCGAACTTCCTCAATCGAGTCGGGTAAGTTGCGGGACTTTATGAAGTGGAACAGCCGCGTGACCCCTGGGTGGCAGAGGTCGTTGTGGAGGGTCTGTAGCCGATCCCCGGTGGCGCTGGCACACATCCCTCGTGAGAGGGCATCTGGGGATTCGTTAAGGGCCCCTGGCCGGTAAATGATGTCATACTCGAAGGTGGAGAGCTCGATCCGCCACCTAAGAATCTTATCATTTTTGATCTTCCCCCTCTGTTTATTATTGAACATAAACGCTACCGACCGCTGGTCGGTAAGTAGGGTGAAGCGTTTGCCGGCTAGGTAGTGGCGCCAGTGGCGCACTGCCTCCACGATGGCTTGGGCCTCCTTTTCCACGGAGGAGTGTCTGATCTCGGGCCCTTGGAGGGTCCTCGAGAAGAAAGCTACGGGCCGCCCCGCCTGGTTGAGGGTGGCCGCCAAGGCAAAGTCAGACGCATCACTTTCCACTTGAAATGGAGTGTTCTCGTCCACTGCCTGTAGCGTGGCCCGCTCAATATCCTGCTTAATGCTTTTGAAGGCGGCGTGGGCCTCAGCAGAGAGCGGAAAAGAGGATGCTTTCAAGAGGGGGCGGGCTTTGTCGGAGTAGTTGGGGACCCATTGGGAATAATAAGAAAATAACCCCAGGCACCTTTTCAGGGCTTTGGGAGTGTTGGGCAGGGGCAGCTCCCGTAGGGGGCGCAATCGGTCGGGGTCTGGTCCGATTTCCCCATTCTCCACCACGCTGCCTAGTATGCAGAGGCGCGTGGTGTTGAAAATGCACTTGTCCTCGTTGTAGGTGAGGTTGAGTTTTTGTGCGGTTTTCAGGAACCTCTCGAGGTTCGAGTCATGATCCTGCTGGTTGTGACCGCAGATGGTGACGTTGTCGAGGTAGGGGAAGGTTGCCTGCAAGTGGTGGTCATCGACCATGCGATCCATCTCCCTCTGGAAGACCGAGACCCCATTCGTCACCCCAAAGGGGACTCTGAGGAATTGGTAGAGGCGTCCGTTCGCCTCGAAGGCGGTGTACGGGCGGTCCTCTGGTCTGATAGGGAGCTGGTGGTACGCTGACTTGAGGTCGATGGTGGAGAACACCCGGTATTGGGCGATTTGGTTCACCATTTCTGATATGCGGGGTAGCGGGTAGGCGTCTAGTTGGGTGTACCTGTTGATCGTTTGGCTATAGTCGATCACCATCCGTTTCTTCTCGCTACCCCTTACCACCACCACTTGGGCGCGCCACGGGCTATTGCTGCATTCAATAATGCGCTCTTTCAGGAGCCTGTCTACCTCGGTTGCGATAAACCGCCTGTCCTCCCAGCTGTACCTCCTGCTTTTGGTCGCTATTGGCCGGCAGTTAGGGGTAAGGTTCGCGAATAGCGAAGGCGGCTTTACCTTCAGGGTAGCTAGGCCGCACACTGTGAGGGGCGGCTGGGACCCACCGTACTTGAGCGTGATGCTTTGGTGGTTGCACTGGAAATCCAGGCCCAAGATCACGCTCGCGCATAGATTCTTCATGATTAATACTTTAAAATTATCGTATACAGTCCCGTTAATGGACAATTGTACCATGCAGTAACCCAGAATGGTCGATGTCTGGGTTTTATCAGCCATAGAGATGGTACCCCGAGTAGGGACCACCTTTAGGGAGAGTTGTTGTGCCAGTTCAGGGTGGATAAAACTCTCCGTGCTTCCACTGTCAATTAAACATTTAACCCCGCACCCATTTACCTCGATGTCCACCATTGATTTGGATAGCGGGTGGGGCCTGGTCTGGTCCACTGTGACCGATGCCACTGTAGGGCCCTGATCGAGACAAGATGGCGTCCGCGCTGTCTGCTCACAAGATGGCGGACCCCACGAGGTCGGGCAAGATGGCGTCCAAGATGGCCGCTCCCACGGCGCACACGCGGCGGTGGCGGGTTTTGGTTTTCCAGTGGGGTTCCCTCTGCACACCTTCCCAAAGTGCCCCTTCTTACCGCACTTAAAGCAGGTGGTGCCTTTCGCCGGGCACAGGTTTCTGGTGTGCTTTGGCTGCCCGCAGAAGTAGCAGTTGGGTCCCCGACGCGTCGCGGCTGTGGTGGGCTTCTGGGGGGAGAGCGGTGCCCCGACGGTGTCGGGCTGCCGGGCGGGGAAGATGCCTTCCAAGATGGCGGCGCCCTTGGTGCACACGTGGCGGCGTGGACGGCGCGGGCTGAAGAGTAGGCGTCCGAGTTTCTCTGGGCCACATCCAGGGATCGCGCGGTGTCCGCAGCCTGTTTCAGGTCCAATCCCGTTTTTTCCAGCAGTCTTTGCCGGATGTAAGTGGAGCTGAGGCCTGTGATAAAGGCATCGCGAACAAGCTCGTCGGTGTACACTGCGGCTTTTACATCTCGGCACTTGCAGTCTTTGCCAAGCATTTTCAGGGTGCCTAGGAACTCCTCCACCGATTCCCCAGGTCGCTGTGCGCGAGTGGTGAGCAGATGCCTCGCATACACCTCATTCGTAGGCTGCTGGTAATGCACCTTTAAGATGTCGCAGGCGGCCAGGTACGTGTCGGCGTCTTGGATGAGGGGGTAAACCCGGTGGCTTACCCAATTCCGCAGAATTCCGAGTTTCATACTCGCAGCATCCGTAGCGTCTTTGACGGCTGCGGAATTGTCCAGGAAGAATTCCATACACATAAACCAGTGTCCGAAGCGTGCTGATGCGTCCGGAGCATGCTGATCCAAATCCAAACGTTCGGGTTTCAGGAGTTGATCCATTGTGTTGAAAAATAAGTTAATAAAATTGATGTGCCTCAATAATCCCGAGACTCGATGTTAGCGAAACAAAACAAGGCTTTTATTAACTTAGAAGATAACACACAGTGGAGAGAGGTATCTTCCCTGGAGGTCTGCAGTACTGGCTGTGAGGCCAGACTGAGCTGGCTTACATAGAGGCCAGGTATGGGCGGAGCCCTACACACAACACATTCCATACATTCCAATACACAATACAATGGTGAGGAGAAACCTGAAACCAACCACAGTCACAGGCAATACAATGGTAAGGGGGAATCTGAAACCAACCACAGTCACAGGCAGTGATGAATGGAATATTTCATCACACTCAAAACTGTGAAATAAAAACAGAAAATGCTGGAAGTGCTCAACAGGTCAGGCAGCATCTGTGGAGAGAGAAACAGAGTTAACCTTTCAGGTTGCTGACCTTTCATCAGAGCTGGAAAAGGTTAGAGATATAATAAGTTTTAAGCATGTACCGAGGCAGGGAAAGGGGGGAGGGGAGGAAAGAGCAAAAGGGAAGGTCTATGTTAGGGTGGAGGGCAGGAGAGATTAAATGACAAAAGGGATGATAATGGGACAAGTAAAAAAGGACGATAATGGGACAAGTAAAAAAACAAAAAATGGGTCTAGAGGGGGTGTAAATGGGAATATCAGAATGATCAGCAACAATTGCCAAAAAAATGGGGGTAGAGGTTATGATCTGAAATTGTTGAACTCAATGTTGAGTCCGGAAGGCTATAAACTGCCTAATAGAAAGATTAGCTGTTCCTTGAGCTTACATTGAGCTTCATTGGAACAGTGTAGGAGTCCGAGGACAGAAAGATCAGAGTGGGAGTGGGGTGGAGAATTAAAATGTCAAGCGACCGGAAGCTCGGGGTCACGCTTGTGGACTGAACGGAGGTGTTCCGCAAAGCGGTCACCCAATCTGCGTTTGGTCTCCCCAATGTAGAGGAGACCGCATCGTGAGCAGTGAATACAGTATGCTAAATTACAAAAAGTACAAGTAAATCACTGTTTCACCTGGAAGGAGTGTTTGGGGCCCTGGACGGTGGAAAGGGAGGAGGTAAAAGGGCAGGTGTTGCATCTCCTGTGCTTGCACGAATCGGTGCCATGGGAATGGGAGTGGGTGTTGGGGTGATAGAGGAGTGGACCAGAGTGTCGCAGAGGGAGCAGTCCCTTTGGAATGCTGAAAGGACAGGGGAGGGGAAGATGCGTTTGGTGGTGGGATCACGCTGGAGGTGGAGGAAATGGCAGAGGATGATTCATTGTATGTGGAGGTTGGTGGGGTGAAAGGTTTCGACAAGGGGAACCCTATTGTGGTTCTGGGAGGGAGAGGAATGGGTGAGAGCAGAAATGCGGGAAATGGAATGGGCATAGTCGAGGGCTCAGTCAACCATGGTGGATGGGAATCCTCGGTTGAGGAAAAAGGAATACATATCGGAAGCACTGGTTTGGAAGGTAGCATCGTCAGAACAGATGCGGTGGAGACAGAGAAACTGGGAGAATGGAATAGGGTCCTTACACATTATTGGGGTGGGGGGAAATGTAGTCAAGGTAGCTGTGGGAGTCGGTGGGCTTATAGTGGATATTGGTCGATAGCCTATCCCCAGAAATGGAGACAGAGAAGTCAAGGAAGGGAAGGGAAGAGTCATGGATGGACCATGGGAAGGTGAGGGAAGGGTAGAAATTGGAAGCAAAGTTGATGAAATTTTCCAATTTGGGGCAAGAGCAGGAAACAGCACTGATACAGTCATCAATGTACCAGAAAAAGAGGTGAGGGAGGGACTGGATCAAAGAATGTTCCACATATCCCATGAAAAGACAGGCATAGCTCGGACCCATGCAGGTTCCCATAGCGACATTTTTTATTTGGAGGAAGTGAGTGGAGTCAAAGGAGAAGTTGTTCAATGTGAGAACAAGTTCAGCCAGGTGGAGGAGGGGGTTGGTGGATGGGGACTGGTTGGGCCTCTGTTCAAGGAAGAAGCGGAGAGCCCCCAGGCCATCCTGGTGGGGGACGGAGATGTAGCGGGATTGGACGTCCATGGTAAAAAGGAGACGGTTAGGGCCAGGAAACTGGAAACTGTTAAAGTGGCAGAGGGTGTCGGAAGAATCGCAGATGTAGGTAGAATAGACTAGACAAGGAGAGAAAAAGTAGAGTAGAGACAGGAAGAAATCAATTCCGTGTGACAAGAACAGACTGAAACGATGGGTCTACCAGGACAGTCCTGTTTGTGGATCTTGGGAAGGAGGTCGAAGCAGGCTGTGTGGAGTTGGGGAACTATGAGGTTGAAAGCTATGGAGGGAAGATCTCCAGAAGAGGTGTGGTCAGTGACAGTCTTGGAAACGATGGTTTGACGTTTGGTGGTGGGGTCATGGTCCAGGGGGAGGTAGGAGGAGGTGTCAGCGAGTTGACGTTCAGCCTACGCAAGGTAGAGGGCGGTTCGCCAAACAACAACAGTGCCACGGTGGAACTCCTTGAGCGTAACATGAACCTAACTCACCAGTCGGGAAACCCATAGGATTGGGTGGAACGTCGGTTTTACACCCTGCCCAACATTACTCTCCACTGACTTCAATGGAGATTAAAATCAGGCGGGTTGTAAAACCAGCGTTGCACTCGATCCTGTCAGTTTCCAGAGAGGTAGCTTCGGTTAAAATTGCCCCCCTTACCTATCTCAGCCTTCCCTCCATGTAATCTATGTGTTCCACCATCAGATCAATTTCCCTCATCTGTTCACCTATACTATTCCACCTTCACCTGTCCTATAGTATCGCTTGCAGTCCTGCCTCTAGATTTCTCAAGAAGAAGCAACTAACTTTGGAATTACACAAAAAGCACATCATATAATCATAATCATAATCATAATCATAATCAACTTTATTGTCATTGTTAGTGCACAGGTGCAGTACAACGAAATGTAGGCTTGCGGCTACATTTGGTGCATTATTAGAAAGACACAAGGGACTTCATATGGTTTCTCAATTGCTGAGGCAGCCAATACTTGCCACATCAAAGTTTGTGATCCACCAACAGACGTGGGAACTTTCACTTGACCCTTCTGCAATTCAGTTGGGACATGCTTGTAATGTGAGAAGAAAAAGCTTGGCAAATGAATCAATGTTTCTATGAGTTTTTTAAAATTATTTTATGGGATGTGGGCGTCGCTGGCAAGGCCAGCATTTATTGCCCATCCCTAAATTGCCCTTGAGAAGGTGGTGCTGAGCCGCCTTCTTGAAACGCTGCAGTCCGTGTGGTGAAGGTACTCCCACAGTGCTGTTAGGTAGGGAGTTCCAGGATTTTGACCCAGCAACGATGAAGGATCGGCGATATACTTCTAAGTCAGGATGGTGTTTGACTTGGAGGGGAACTTGCGCCTGCTGCCCTTGTCCTTAGCTGCAGGCATTTGATTATTTCATTATGCCTTTACTACAAGTAGCACTGGACAGCACGACTTTTAAATTTGGGTTTGAGGGTGCATTTCCCTAAGGTTCTTACACTGATATTGAGATGCTGAGGAATTCATAGCAACTCAACGAGGACTCAAGTGTGTGCCTAGTTTACATTCTTTCACCTCTATCCTGAAGTGTTTCACTTATTTCAAAACAGCTTCAAACTTGCTCCTTATTGTTCCCAATCTTGATATCAGCAGCACGCATGCATGGTTCACCAGAAAGCGTGATAAAGAATGACGTGATGGCAATATATGCAGAGGCAGGTTGGTGCAAATCGGTATGTAGACATCAGGAGACATTCTGACTGCAACTGGTTTCCTCCAAAAAATTGAAAATACAGCACCTACAAATAGAGGCCTTGTGGAAAATCTGCCATTTACATTATCACCCGATTTTAAAATATTTTCTGCACTCAAGAGTGGCTCACAGGCCTAGAAATTCAGTATAGCCACTTTTGGGGCGGTAAAGTCGGGCGGCCGCTAAAGTTTGCGCGCGGCGCAAAGTCGTGCCCCCTTCGCCGATATTCAGTCGCATTGCCCCAAGAGGTTGCTGCTGCGCTAAAACAGGCGATGCACGACTATCTTTAGGCGCTAAGCCGGCGGTGCTGAGCGATACCCCCGAGGCCGGGCGCAGCGCAGGTGCGGAGAGTTCTTGATTGACGGCAGACACTCTGGCGCCGGTCATCTCTTAAAGGGGGAGGGTGGATTTGTTTGCCTGCCACGCCCTGCACACTGCAGCCCTCAACCTAGGCCTGACCACTTCAGCTTCACCTGTACAACGCCCAGGACTATGGAGAAGGCCAGGGAGAGAGCGCAGCGCTTCAGCGACAGAGACCTGAGGGTGCTGGTTGGCGGAGTGGAGCGCAGGCGCCATGTTTTGTTCCCAGAAGGTGGCAAGAGGCCGCTGCCCAGCGCCTACCAGAAAGCCTGGAGGGAGGTGTCCAACAGGGTGTCTTCCAACAGCGTGGTTGCCAGGACTCCTGTGCAATGCCAGAAGAAGTTCAACGACCTCACTCGGGTTGTCAGGGTGAGTACCCTTTCCAGTGTCCTCCTCATCCTTGCATGTGCACCTCACATTATGGGCAAAGGGACCTGAAAGCCCTAATGGCCAGCCCTCATCCAGCAGCTATGGGACTGGCATGAAAATCAATTGCACATTCAGCACTTTACACACTGTCCAAGCTATTCGACCATGGGAGGCATTGCAGACAAGATCAGGGCTACACACTGTCCAAGCTATTCGACCATGGGAGGCAGTGCAGACAAGGTCAGGGCTACACACTGTACTTAGAGGCCGTCCTTTCTCTTGCAGGCCAAGGTTGCGCACAACCGGCGCAACCAAACTGACACCGGCGGAGGCCGTCCTGACCTCAAAGAGCCCTCCAACCTCGACCAGCATGTGGAGCGCATTATGGGAGGCCGGCTGATTGGCCCCGTCGCCAGTGGAGATGCCGACCCTGTTCTGGGCACCAATGGTAAGGGCATCACCTTTTGGACCTCTCTCATTCCACTTGCACATCAGATCAGCATCCTTTGCCACTGTCCGACCAATGCGGTGAATGGCACCACTCATGCCTCCCTCGCTGCCGCCCTGTCCTCACTCTAAAGCTACTCTTGTGCCTTCCTGCTTTCAGATGGTGAATCGCCAGGTGAGGAGGCGGGCCCTCAAGCTGCCACTGTCAGCCCTTCGGAAGACGAGGAGGAGGAAGAGGAAGCCGGCCCATCAGTGCCACCCTCAGCCGCGCCAGCCCATGGCGATGTAGGGGACACATCTTCCCTGGAGGGGAGCCGGGGGGAAGGGTCGGAGGAGAGTGAAGCTCCGGGGCCCAGCGGCCTGCAGCAACGCGGGAGGGGTGGGGAAGCTCGGCGGACTTCTCCCCAGAGGGTGAGTGCGGCCTCCAGTCCTGCGACGGTGAGCGCAGAGGAGGTGCGCCTCCTAGAGGAAATGGCCATCCAGGCTGAGCGCAGGCACACTGAGCTCATGGCTGCAGTGGCAAGGATGCCTGACTCCATAGAGTCACTGGCAAGCAGTGTGCAGGAATTCGGGGCAGCACAGGCCAGGAGTCTGCAACAATTCAGTGCAGCACAGGCCAGGAGTCTGGAACTATTCAGTGCAGCACAGGCCAGGAGTCTGCAGGACATCGCGGCAGCACAGGCCAGGAGTCTGCAGGACTTCGCAGCAGCACAGTCGGCTTCTAGCCAAGTGCTCAGTCGTGCCGTCCATTCACTGGCTGGTGTCATGCGGACACAGACCAAGGCCACACGGGCACTAACTGCTGCCACCCTCGCTGGATCAGCCAGGCATCGCCAGGGCACTCGCCGCGCAGCAGCAGCCCAGCAGTCTGTCCTTCAGCTGTTTGCTGCGCATGCTGCAGTGCTGGCCCATGCGAGTGCCAATGTGTCAGGCGACCAGCGAGCACCTGCGATCTGCCAGGTTGCCACCATTCCTGCAGCCGACACTGCCACTCCGCCATTGCAGCTGCCACGAGCTGCTGGACAGACTGCTGCCGCCCAGCCAGAGTTGGAGCAGTCAGCAGCCGGCCACTCCAAGGCCAGAGCTGGTGCAGGCCAACCCCCAAGGGCATCTGCCGTCTCGCCATCTGCCCCTCAGCAGCCTTCCCCCAGCCTTGCTGCAGCCACTGGGCTCCCATTGAGGAGGAGCAGCAGGGCGGGCAGGGGCCAGGCAAGGATGCGCAAGGCATCGCCCTCGCAGGGCAAAAAGTAGAGGCATGCACAAATGCCTGGTGCTTGTTGTAAGGCCGACACTGGTGCAGTTGTTTTTGTGTAAGGCCGAGACTGGTGTCTTTATTTCTTTATGTAAGGCCGAGACTGGTGTCTTTCTTTCTTTTTGTAAGGCCGAGACTGGTAGTTTTGTGTTTTTGGAGGGGGCTTCTCCACATGAGCATGTAATGTGGGAAGGGCAGAGGTTTTCAATAAATTATTGTTGTTAAATTGCAGTGTGCATGGTTTTTTGGTTAAGTCCTGGTTGCCCTGCTCGGCTGAGGGCTTGTGGAGCGGCTACATTCATCTGCTGACATTGGCACAAGCCAGTCCCTGAGAGGGGGCCTAGAACCGACATTCAATAAGCCGGCGATGGGCGGCCCTTGCACTTTGTGCCTCCCTCCTGTGCTGGTCCTCCTCCTCCTCCTCCTCCTCCTCCTCCTCAGGTGGTCCTCCAATCTGTGGTGGCAGTGGCTGAGTCCTGCGGATAGCCAGGTTGTGCAGCATGCAGCAAACGACCACGAAATGGGAGACTCGCTCTGGCGAATACTGTAGGGCGCCACCGGAACGATCCAGACAGCAGAACCGTTGCTTCAGGACGCCGATTGTTTGTTCGATGATGTTCCTGGTCGCTTGATGGCTCTCGTTGTATCTCTCTTCAGCAGGGGTGCTGGGCGCACGGAGTGGGGTCATCAGCCAGGTACACAAAGGATAGCCTTTGTCCCCGATAAGCCATCCACGTGGGTGAGGCTGGGCCTGGAACATGTCTGCCACAGAAGTCTGTCGCAGGATGAAGGCATCGTGGCTGCTGCCTGGAAAGCGGGCATTGACAGCTAGGATGAGCTGCCTGTGGTCACACACCAGCTGGACGTTCATCGAATGGTAGCCCTTCCGGTTGCGGTAATCCCCGGCATTCTCCAGAGGTGCCCGCAAAGCCACATGCGTGCAGTCAATGGCGCCCTGCACCATGGGGAAGCCCGCGAATGCTGCAAAGCCCATTGCACGCTGTTGCTGCTTGGCAAGGGCCATGGAGAAGGAGATGAACTGACGTCTCCTTTTGAAAAGGCCATTGGTGACCTGGCGGATGCAGCAATGCACGGCGAACTGGGAGATGTTGGCAATGTCCCCAGTAGCGGATTGGAAGGAGCCGGTGGCATAGAAGTTGAGAGCCACCGTCACCTTCACTGCCACCGACAGAGACGTCCTGCTCCTCAGCTGTGGCTGCAGATCACCGCCAAGCAGCTGGCAGATCTCTGTGACCACGTCCCTTCTGAATCACAGCCTCCGAACACACTGCTCCTCAGACATGTTGAGATAGGAGAACTGCTGGCGGTATACCCTGGGTGGGTAAGGCCTCCTTTGCCGACGCCTGTTGCCCCCTCTCCGTCTAGCCAGGGCTGCCACTCTCTCACGGCGTCTGTGAGCCCTTTGGATGTAATTGAGAAAGCCTGCGTTGACACCCATTGCAGCCCCCATAATATGCTGGCAAACAATGAGATGTCAATGAAGGCAAAGACTACTGGAAATCTGTGGCCTGAAGCCAGAAGTACCTGTCCGAGTGTTGGGCCAAAGCAGAAAGCTATCTACCTTGGTCTCTCTCCAAAGATCCGTTTCGCAAGAGGGAGTGCTGCGAAATGGCAGCCTTTTATATTGCAGGAGGAGTGCCCTTTAATTTGCGCCCCCCGCGCCCCGCATCGGCTGAGCACCGTTCCACTTAATAGTCGCAAGGGCCGCCAGGCGCACAATGGGGCATTGCCACTGAAGTTCCGGTTGGGGGCGCACAAAGGGCGTTGCACGAGGAAATGACGTCACGATCTGTGCGCGCAGCTGAGCGCGCGCAAAGACTTTGCGCCGCCGCTAAATCTCTAGTGAAGTTGGGGCGAGGCGCAGTTCTTGCTGCGCCCGGGCGCAACCCGCCTAGCGCCCGACATCTACCCCTCCTAAGGCGCTAACGGCTGGCGCAACCAACTGAATTTCTAGGCCACAATGTTGGACCCCCCCAATATGCTGCACCACTGAATGGTGAGACGTAGGTTCTTGCCTGCAATTCCCCCACACACCAAGTTCTTGTGCCAGTATAGTGAAGCACTGAGTAGAAGTCAGGTGCTCTCCCAGGAAAGAGAGTCAGTTTTAGGGTAACACCCTGATGTGGGTCAGTCACCCAACCTTTC
This sequence comes from Somniosus microcephalus, assembly GCF_052327205.1. Lineage (NCBI taxonomy): Eukaryota > Metazoa > Chordata > Chondrichthyes > Squaliformes > Somniosidae > Somniosus > Somniosus microcephalus. The sequence continues at coordinate 256,892,042 of NC_140989.1, forward strand.
CGACCATATACACGATAGGAGAATGGGAAGGTGAATAGGATGCTTTAAAAAGAGGAAAAGTAATGAACTTTCTACCCTCTTTTTAAGTTCCCCACCATGACACACAGCATGCCGAGCCAAGAGACAAAGAGGGTTATTTTGGCCAAAGGGTGAAAACAGGTGCTAAATGGGTGCAGTGCTAATAAGACATGCCTGTTGGAAAGTCTGGATTTAGCACACAATTTTGGTCCTAATTGCTGATTACCATAATTTGAACATGCCTGGAGGTGCTGAACCAGAAAACTGCAGGTTTAGCACTCAAGTGTTGATTAGACGCAATTTTCGTGGAGGCTCTACATATCCACTTCCACTGAAGCTGTGGAGTGCGCTGGCTGACACACAGCGGGACATTTTAGGATGGCTCAGACAGAGGGAGAGGGTGCACAGGTTCTTGGACATGGCACTGGAAGTCCTGGTGGAGGAGGTCCAGAGGAGGACAGATGTCCTGGACCCGCAGGGGGAAGGACACCACCTCGCCTTCCTGTCCCTCTCTCCTGCAGCAGTTGGTGCTGCTCTGCCTCCTCCCATTCCTCATCCAGACCAAGGGGGCCCCCTAGCAAGATGCCAATGACCAAGCACTCCCTTTCTCCTGGTGACTCCTATAAAGGTGTTCAATAGGGTGGAGTAGCACAGCACGCACTCTTTTTAGGTGAAGTCCTCAGAGAATTTCCAAAGTAAATGTTGCTCAAGTTTAGGTGAAGTCTTGACAAAGTGTCCCAGAAAGTCTCCCGATGTGTTTCAGAGGTTCTCTTCACAGCTCCAGCAACAAGTGAACATGAAATGAAAGAAAGACTTGCATTTATATAGCGCCTCTCATGACTACCAGACATCCTGTAGTGTATGTACCTTGAAGAAGGAACTGTATTCTGCAGCCCCTGTATACTGCAGTACCAGTAGTGACCACCCCTGTATATAAGCCTGTGTAGTAACTTTGTATAGTAGTTCCAGTTTTGTCTCCATTCAGTAAACACCTGTTATAACCAACTTCTGCAGTCCGTGTCTCAATTACACACAGACATTACATTGGCGACGAACAGATCCGAACTTACCTACAGTTCTGCACCACCTCACGGGGATCCATCCCTGAAGCGAAGTTATTAGAGGTCGAAGCCAGAAGGAAGAAATCCAAAAAGAAAAAAAAAACAAACAGAAGAAATGGGCGTCGACCGTGGGCAACCGCCCTCTGATTCATCGAATTCGAAGATTTGCAAGAGAGGCTGTCGAGAGCTGGGCTTGGTTCTCCAGTCTATGGTGTTCCAGTTGATCGGGCTGGTGGCAGGTACTACACTGATCCTTCCTGGGCTGCGGCGGGCTAGAGCTCGATCGGGTGGCTTTTCAACGGGGCCGAGCAGCGTTGTCGGGAAGAGGAGAGAGAGAGAGAGGGTGGAGCACACAGGGCGCGGCCAGTGCTATGAAGCCGGGCAGCGTACAGACCCGAGAAAAGGGAGGAAAGTGTCCCATAGGGTCTGCTCTGATGACGGGAACAGTAATTAAAATAAAAGAAAAATAAATTAGAAGCGCAGAAAGCCGCGAGGAGCTGCAGTTTGCCACGGGGACCGCGGAGAGCGGCGTTGGCAGCAGCGCGGGGGGAAGTGCGCGAAGACCATAGGGCGTCGCCATCAAGGCATAAAAACGCCAGCAACAGCGTTGGCAGCAGCGGAAAAGACAGAAAGCGCGGGAGGAGCCATCTTAATCCAGCGGGGAAGAAGGAAAAGAATGGGAGGCGCCATTTTGTTCAACCGGGGAAGAAGGCAAAGCGCGGGAGGCGCCATTTTGTTCAATCGGGGAAGAAGGCAAAGCGCGGGAGGCGCCATCTTAGATCTCCAAGATGCTGAAGACCGGCAATATCACTGCCTTCGATAATGCAATAGAAGACTGGACCACGTATGTGGAAAGAGTCGAAGTATATTGCAAGGCAAATGAAGTAGCCGATGAGAAAAAGGCATCGGTACTACTAAACTTAATGGGCGCAAGAACGTACGGCCTACTGCGGAACCTGGTCACTCCAGTCAAACCGATGGCGAAGAGTTTTAACGAAATTGTTGATATCCTACAGGAACACCTAAATCCTACACCACTGCTGATAGCAGAAAGATTTAAATTCCACAAGAGAAATCAGCATAAAGATGAGAGCAATGCTGATTACCTTACGGAACTACGCAAGCTATCAAAGCATTGCCAATTCGGAGCAGGACTGGCAGATACCCTACGGGACAAATTTGTCTGTGGACTCCTGAGTGAAGGAACCCAGAAGAGGTTACTCTCAGAGAAAGAGCTGACGCTAGATAAGGCTTTCAGCGTGGCAGTATCGTACGAGGCAGCAGCAAGGGGAGCTGCGGAAATACAGCAAAAGCCACAGGAATACGGCACCCATGAAATGACACGGGGATTTGAAAAATGTTATCGCTGCGGCAGAACAACCCATGACCAGAAGGACTGCTGGTCCAAGGACAAAACATGCAGGCAATGCGGAAAGATGGGACACATTGCACGAGTTTGCAGGTCCGGGAAGAAGACTAACGACAACAAAAAGACTACTAAGGAAAAGTACAGGAGAGTACAAAAGATGACGGATAGTAGTTCCGAAGACCAGAAGAGCGACAGTGAATCCGGGAACAAGAGACTAAGCTGTCTCAAACTACACAACATAATCACAAAAGAGGATTACCGAACCATTTGGGTCACCCTCACGATAGCAGGGTCCCAAGTCAAAATGGAATTGGATACAGGATCAGCCCTGACCGTCATGAATCAACGAGACTACGAGCGGCTATTCTCACACATACCCTTGAAAGACACATCCATTGTCTTGAAGACATATACGGGGCAGAAAGTATACCCCAGAGGGAAAATAAGGGTGCCTGTCGAATACAACGGCAAGGAAATACAGAAATTGTATCTGTACATACTGCAAGATGGTGGACCACCGTTATTGGGACGTGAATGGATCAGAAAGATAAGTTTAGACTGGCACTCCATTCAGGCACTGACTGTGGCTGGTAAAAAGGAGGACGACGTCACACCTGGACGATTGTCAAAAATCTTAGCTAACGCTAAAGAGGTATTTCAACAAGGACTGGGAACTCTTAAAGGCGTAACCGCCTCGATAAAAATAGAAGAGAATGCAATTCCCAAGTTTTTCAAAGCAAGACCGGTACCGTATGCAATTCGCCCAGCCGTCGAGGCAGAGCTGGAGAATCTGGAGAATGCAGGTGTGTTATCTAAGGTAGACTGGAGCGAGTGGGCGACACCCAATGTTCCTGTCATGAAGAAAACGTTAACAATAAGTCTGAGGAGCCAAGGAAGGTTCGCATCTGTGGGGACTTCAAGGTGACTGTGAACCCAGTCCTTCACACAGTACAGTATCCTCTTCCGAGGATAGAAGATATTTTCGCCTCACTATCTGGAGGGAAACGTTTTACAAAAATTGACCTAGCACAAGCATATTTGCAGATGGAGGTTGAAGAATCCTCTAGGAAATATCTCACGATAAACACTCACAAAGGTCTTTACCAGTATAATCGACTGGTATTCGGAGTAGCATCAGCTCCGGCTATATGGCAAAGAGCGATGGAACAAGTCCTGCAAGGGATTCCGGGGACTCAGTGTTACTTGGACGACATCCTAGTGACAGGTGAAAATGACAGTGAACACCTTGCCAACCTAGAGCAGGTGCTCACTAGACTAAGAGAACATGGGCTACGAGCCAATCGCCCCAAGTGCAAGTTTTTTAAGAAACAAATATCGTATTGTGGCCACGTGATTGATGAAGTGGGGTTACATAAGTCCCCTGACAAAATTGAAGCGGTAGTTAAGGCTCCAGCGCCTGAAAATGTGTCGCAACTGAGGTCATTCCTCGGATTGGTGAATTACTACCATAAATTTTGCCGAATTTGTCCACAATTCTGCACCCACTGAACGCCCTGCTACAAACTGGAGTAGCATGGAAATGGAACGATGAATGTAAGCGGGCCTTTCAGAAGTGTAAAGGCCTGATCACTTCAAGAGAAGTATTGGCTCACTACAACCCATCACTACCGATAAGACTGGCGTGTGATGCGTCTCCCTACGGCGTTGGAATGGTACTGTCACATAAATTCCTTGATGGTTCAGAGAGGCCGATAGCTTTTGCGTCACGCTCGTTAACTTCAGCCGAGCGTAACTATGCCTAGATTGACAGAGACGCCCTCAGCCTGGTGTGGGGGGTGAAGAAGTTCAATCACTACCTGCACGGACAGAAATTTACTCTACTAACTGATCATCAACCTCTTGTCTCCATTTTCAACCCTAAGAAGGGCGTCCCGATAATGACAGCACAACGGCTACAGAGGTGGTCGCTTTTCTTAGGGGCACACCAATATGACATAGAGTACAAAGGAACTAAACAGCTTGGGAATGCTGATGGATTGTCGCGCCTACCGTTGCCGACGGTGGAAGAAGCACCTGCAGTGGATCCTGTGGAGATATTCCACTCGACCATAGTAGAATGTCTACCTGTGACGAATGCAAACATAGAAAAGGAAACACAAAATGACCCAACACTCTCCAGGGTCTATGATTTAACGGTGAAGGGATGGCCAGCACATGGCGAACCACTGTTGCCAACATTCTCGCCGAGAAGAGAACAGCTATCAGTGTGCCGAGGAACCTTGATGTGTGGATCCAGAGTAGTAATTCCACCCAAATTGAAGGATAGAGTGCTCAATGAGCTTCATGAGGGTCATCTGGGAGGGGTAAAAATGAAGAACTTAGCCAGAGCGTTTGTGTGGTGGCCGGGAATCGATAGAGAAATCGAAGAGATGACCAAGAGCTGTACAGGATGCCAGAAGGTCCAAAACGCCCCACCACAAGCCCCTCTACATCCATGGGAGTGTGGTAAACCACTTTTGTCGTTCACTATCGTTACACTATAGTTATCACTGTTATATCGTTACTCTATGGTTATCACTGTTCACACTGTTGTATCACTATACGAGGTCGCCTCTTGTCACGCTGTTATACCTGGGCTGACCACTGCTGACTCCGCCCATGGCTCCACCTACCTGCCCAGGTATAAAGGTGGTCGACTGGCTGGTGTTCCTCCTTGTTGGATCCGATCACCCACGAGGGTGGGCTCTGTTATTTAGCCAATAAAAACCTATAGTTACTTTCTTAACTCGTCGCTTTTCATTGGATGAATTGATAGGTATATCAATTTTATTGGCAACCGGATCTCGATGGCATCGAGGTCCCACGCCACAGACATCAGCGGCTACTGTGTCGTGACCCTGTCGGTTAAGGGCACGGAGTATAAAAATTTTAAACTCCTCGTCCTCCCCCAGCTCTGCGCTGCCGTCCTACTAGGGCTGGACTTCCAATCCCACCTCCAAAGCGTCACTCTAGCATACGGCGGACCCCTCCCCCCACTCACAGTCAACAACCAGCAGCCTTTAAACCGCCCACCGCGTAACACCTGCGGCCTATCCACCCTCAAGGTCCCGCCACCTTCCCTGTTCGCTAACCTCACCCCCGACTGCAAACCCGTCGCTACCAAGAGCAGGCAGTACAGCGCCGGGGACAGAGCCTTCATTAGCTCTGAGGTGCAGCGTCTCCTGAAGGAGGGCATCATCGAGGGGAGCAGCAGCCCCTGGCGTGCCCAGGTCGTGGTCGTTAAGACCGGCAATAAAAACCGCCTGGTCATCGACTACAGCCAGACCATAAACCGGTACACCCAGCTGGACGCATACCCCCTTCCCCGCATATCTGATATGGTCAATCAGATTGCACAATACCGAGTATTCTCTACCATCGACCTTAAGTCGGCCTACCACCAACTCCCTATCCGCCCTGAGGACCGCCAGTATACCGCCTTCGAGGCGAATGGCCACCTCTACCACTTCCTTAGGGTTCCCTTCGGCGTCACCAACGGGGTTTCGGTCTTCCAAAGGGAGATGGACCGGATGGTTGACCAGAACGGGCTGCACGCCACGTTCCCCTATCTAGATAACGTCACCATCTGCGGCCGCGACCGGCAGGACCATGATGTTAATCTGGAGAGATTCCTCCGTACGGCCCAACGGCTGAACCTCACCTACAATAAGGAGAAATGTGTGTTTAACACCTCACGCCTTGCCATCCTCGGCTGCGTAGTAGAGGACGGAGTCATCGGCCCCGACCCCGAAAGAATGCGCCCCCTCATGGAGTTACCCCTCCCCCACTGCCCAAAGGCGCTGAAGAGAACCCTGGGGCTCTTCGCCTGCTATGCCCAATGGGTGCCCAATTATGCAGACAAAGCCAGACCCCTCATGAAGTCCACATCCTTTCCCCTTACGGAGGAAGCGTGCGCTGCCTTCTCCCTCATTAAGGGAGACATTGCTAAGGCCACAATGCACGCGGTGGATGAGTCCATCCCCTTCCAAGTGGAGGGCGATGCATCCGACTTCGCCCTAGCCGCTACCCTTAACCAGGAGGGGAGACCGGTGGCCTTCTTCTCAAGAACCCTACAGGGCCCTGAGATCCGACACTCGTCGGTCGAGAAGGAGGCCCAGGCGATTGTGGAGGCTGTACGACGCTGGAGGCACTACCTGGCAGGCAAACGATTTACCCTCCTCACCGACCAGCGTTCGGTCGCTTTTATGTTTAATAACAAGCTGAGGGGTAAAATCAAGAACGACAAGATCTTGAGGTGGAGAATCAAACTCTCCACCTATGATTATGATATCTTGTACTGGCCAGGTAAGCTGAACGAACCCCCTGATGCTCTATCACGAATTACATGCGCCAACGCGCAAATTGATAGACTTCAGACCCTCCACAACGACCTCTGCCACCCCGGAGTCACCAGACTTTACCACTTCATTAAGGCCCGCAACCTGCCCTACTCCATCGAGGAGGTCAGGACAATGACCAGGAACTGCCAGACCTGTGCCGAGTGCAAACCGCATTTCTTTAGGCCGGACAGAGCAAGCCTGATCAAGGCCACCCGCCCCTTCGAGCGCTTGAGCATCGATTTTAAGGGGCCCCTCCCATCCTCTGACCGTAATGTGTACTTCCTCAACATTGTTGATGAGTACTCCCGTTTCCCCTTCGCCTTCCTCTGCCCAGACATGACCAGTACCACGGTCATTAAATGCCTGAACGACCTCTTCGCCTTGTTCGGGTTCCCAAACTATATACATAGTGACCGGGGCTCCTCCTTCATGAGCGAGGAACTCCACCAGTTCCTACTAGCAAGAGGTATTGCTGCAAGCAGGACCACCAGCTACAACCCTCGAGGGAACGGCCAGGTGGAAAGAGAGAACGCGACTGTATGGAAGGCCGTCCTCTTAGCCTTAAAGTCTAAGGGCCTCCCAACCTCCCGCTGGCAGGAAGTCCTCCCGGCAGCGCTGCATTCCATCCGGTCACTACTTTGCACTGCCATTAATGCCACCCCCCATGAACGAATGTTTGTTTTCCCCAGCAAGTCGACTACGGGAACCACACTACCAACCTGGCTGACCTCTCCGGGGCCCGTCCTGCTGCGAAAGCACGTGAGGGCCCATAAAACGGACCCCCTGGTCGAGAGGGTGAACCTCCTGCATGCCAACCCTCAGTACGCCTATGTGGCATACCCAGACGGGCAGGAGAACACAGTCTCCTTGCGAGACCTCGCACCCTCGGGCATTCCGGAGACACCACCTTCACCCCCCCCCCACCCCCCCCCCCCGATTCCAGCTCAGGTAGACGGCATGCCGGAACCCCACGAGCCCTCGCCGACCACGCAGACACGGACAGACTGACATACCAGAACTGGTAGTACACATCACCCCGCCGGACTCAAATCTAAACAAGGGGTGAATGTGGTAAACCACTTTTGTCGTTCACTATCGTTACACTATAGTTATCACTGTTATATCGTTACTCTATGGTTATCACTGTTCACACTGTTGTATCACTATGCAAGGTCGCCTCTTGTCACGCTGTTATACCTGGGCTGACCACTGCTGACTCCGCCCATGGCTCCACCTACCTGCCCAGGTATAAAGGTGGTCGGCTGGCTGGTATTCCTCCTTGTTGGATCCGATCACCCACGAGGGTGGGCTCTGTTATTTAGCCAATAAAAACCTATAGTTACTTTCTTAACTCGTCGCTTTTCATTGGATGAATTGATAGGTATATCAGGGAGTGGCCCTCATCTCCATAGCAAAGGGTACACATTGATTTTGCTGGTCCATTTATGGACTCGATGTTTTTAATTGCGGTGGATGCACATTCAAAGTGGCCAGAGGTAATAAAAATGTCCTCAACCACCACAGAAAAAACTATCACAGTCTTACGAACCATATTTGCCAGAAATGGGCTGCCTGAACAGATTTGCTCCGACAATGGACCACAGTTTGTGTCTGAAGAGTTCCAGAGGTTCTTAAAGAACAATGGTGTTAAGCATTACACATCCGCCCCATATCATCCAGCCGCCAATGGATTGGCTGAGAGGTTCGTTCAAACATTCAAGAAGGCTATCAAGGCAATTTGTAATGAAGACATACCCCTACAACACAAGGTGGATAACTTCTTGTTTGCCTACCGGAATGCGACACATGCGGTTACCAACCAAACTCCAGCCATGATGTTCTTCAATCGAAGACTAAGATGCCGCTTGGATTTGGTTAAGCCAAACATCAGAAGAGATGTGGAGAACAGGCAGTTTCAGAATATGAATGAAAGGCCAACCAAGAGTTTCAAGATAGGTCAACCAGTTTTGGCCCGGGACTACCGCACAGAGAAATGGCAGCCAGGAACGATCTGCACACGGCAAGGACCTCTAATGTATACCGTGGACGTTGGAGAGAGCATTGTAAGACGCCATGCTGACCAGATTCTAGAGTCACTGGAAAACGTCAAATCTACACCACGATCCTATACACCTGGTGATGAAACCGAAGTACCAATTGCATCTACCTCAGAATCGGTGATATTGGAAGCAGACGAACCAAACAACGACGTTGATCCCGAATCAACTTTGCCAGAAGAACCTGATACCCCAAAGAGGCATTATCCAGACAGAATCAGGAAGCCTCCTCAAAGACTGAATTTATAATTGATTAACTTCAGCTAATGTATATAGCAACTGTAATTGTAAATATGTTATTTAATTATTAATCGAATGTTATGTACTGTTTAGCTAAAAGGGGAGGAATTGTAGTGTATGTACCTTGAAGAAGGAACTGTATTCTGCAGCCCCTGTATACTGCAGTACCAGTAGTGACCACCCCTGTATATAAGCCTGTGTAGTAACTTTGTATAGTAGTTCCAGTTTTGTCTCCATTCAGTAAACACCTGTTATAACCAACTTCTGCAGTCCGTGTCTCAATTACACACGGACATTACACATCCCAAAGCGCTTTACAGCCAATTAAGTACTTTGTGAAGTAATGTTGTAATGTAAGAAACACGGCAGCCAATTTGTGCACAGCAAAGGGTGAGTATCCCTTTAAGTAGTGCTTGAAATCAACACCATGTTTACTCCCAAACAGCTGGTCGCTGTTCATGGAGTGCGTTAGTTGAAGCGCTAGCCACCAAAATGCCGTGCAGCCTGCACAACAAATCAGAGCACTGAAGAAATAGAAAGCTAACAGACTCTGATGTAGTGCATCAAAGCCTTGCATTGCCAAGCTGCCTGGGGGGCACAATAATTTTATTTTTACCATTGGGGACAAGATGTGCTTTTGTTCATAAACAGAGAACCAGTGTTCTTAGTGACAGTGTGAGTTCCTGTTTCTCAATTGCTCAGGGCAGTCCAGCCAGATACAGCCTTTGTTGCTGGCAGCTGATGTGACCCAGATCATAAGCTGCCTAGTTAAAAGTATGAATTGGACCAAATTATTAGAAATATGAGAAGCTTGGGTGCATTGTGCTAAAACAAATGACGTGCATTATGAAAGATGAGGAAAGCACATTATTGATCATCTAAATTGAAAGATACCTCTTAATATCCAATATTGCATAAAGAATGTTTACACTAAGCAATGTTGTATAGTGGATGTGACAGGGGTGGAGGAATAGTGCAGTGCAATGTAGCTCCAAAATATTGTGCTCGTTCATGGGCCCTGATCTCAACCAGGCCACCATGGGGAACATGGAGCCAAGATTCGCACTTCCCTACAAAGAAGGAAGAAAACTCAGAGGGAGAATCATCTTAGTCTGTTCACACATCGTACAACATCGAGTCATATTCTGTCATTCACTGTTCCCAGATTGAGAGAGCCCACAGGCACCTTGTACCTAGGCCTCTGCCAATGCCACTATGTACCCAGGCACTAAGGGCATGATTTTGCCAGCCCTGGGGAGGCAGGTATGGAGGCGGGACTGCATGGAAAATGGCAGAATCTGCGGGTGGGTGCCCAACCCGCCCCCAACCCACCTCCATGCCATCTTGCCAGGAAGCGGGTAGCCGACTTGCACCGGGTCCCGTCTCCTTGGAGGCAGGAAGGGGATTAGTGCCACTTATCTGCCTGTTAACAGGTAGTTAACAGGCAGGTAAGAGGATTATCCCCATTTTGCCCACACAAGTGCAGGCTTCCCGAAGGCTCCGAACCCCGCCAGGGTCACCGAGGTGAGCAGTGGGTCTGCGGAGGTCGGGGGGTGCAAACGTGCGCTGTGGAGGTAAGTGATGGGTGCAAATGTGGAGAGGTGAGTATGTGAGGTAAGTGGAAAGTGTTAGAAAAAGTTTACTTACCTTTGTTTCTTCCTGCAGGCTTCAAGAGTTGGGGATGCGGAGTGTCTCGCACCGCCACGGCAGAGATGACAGATGGCTGCTGCATTCTCCAATGCAGCAGCCATCTAATTTCTGCTAAATAAAAAAGTTTGATGAGTCTTGAATTCAAGACTCATCAAACTACAGAGAATGTCAAAGTTTGACAGTTTCACAGAGCTGTCAAATGATGACAATTCATCTGTCAAAATTTTTTGACAGATGAAATGTCATACATTGACGTTCTCTGCAACCAGCTTTCCCTTAATAGGCCTGCTAAGCCCGCTGGGTGGGCTTAACAAGGTCAATCACGGGAAAATAGCGTGGGTTGGCCAGAAGTTGATGGAGGCAGGATTAAAACCTGACAAGTGGGAGTCCCGCCTGCAAACGCTCCCCATTGGCAAAATCCAGCCCTAAGTGATGCATGAGAATGACCCAATTTTCACACCTTCCCTCTGTAAAAATGCCTCACCTCCAGCAGGAATCATTGTGGGAATCAGTTATCTTTTCATCGGGCCCATATTCTGAAGAACCAGAGGCTGCAAATTTGGCTCCGTAGCACCCATTGTTTGGGCGCAACGGGTGCCATTTTGGTTCCAAAATGGCATCCGTGACGCATGCGCACACTTCTGGTGCGAGCTGCACTGCACACCATCTTGGGTAGCACATTAGTGCAGGCATAGGAAGCATGCGCCAGAAGTATGCAAAGTAGGCAGATTGTGACGTCAATCAGTGTGCAACGCTCCTTTGACACCAGCGCTGCCAGTTTGGAGCTCAAGGCTCCAGCTAATGCCCTCTCTTAAACATGCACAGCTGAACACACCTTTAGCAGCAGGAAGAACACCCCACCAGTGCTAGAAAAAAGGGATCATCATTGCAGGTTAGGTGTTGATTGATTTCTTCTGGCTGTTGCTGAGTTTGTAGAAGTGTTTGGTGGTTTGTACAGTTACTTCAAGTTGCTAAAGTCTACAGGGAATGGTGTGGCAGGTGCTGCAGGACTTTATCCTGACTTCAAGGATTGTGTACAGACCACTTGCTCCAAGATATGGGTGCACAAGTAGGCATTCCCCTTGGCCTATAACATGACAGGGAGAATGAGCAGAAGCAACACAGGCTGCTGGAATAGGGAGGAGGAGGAGGGGGAGAAGGGCTCTCAGCAGGAGGCCATATCCGCCCAGGGTGTCCAGGGAGCAATACTCCTACCTCAACCTCAGGGAGGAACAGTGCGTCAGACATCTGTGCTTCACCAAGGCCGTCCACACGGAAATCTGCCACCTGCTGCAGCTACAACTGCAACCTTATGTCAGGACGAGGATCGCTTTGCCAATGGCTGTGAAGGTCACGGTGGTCATGAACCTTTATGCGTCTAGCTCCTTCCAGGCTGGAGCTGGAGCAGGCTTCCCCATGGTTCAGGGTGCCACTGACTGCAGGCACATTGCTTTGCGGGCGCCACATGTAAATTCTGAGATGTACCGCAACCAAAAGGGATTCCACTCCCTCAAGTGTCCGTATTCTGCGACAATCCACTGTCCTATATGCATTTGAGCCACCACAACAAAGCAGAGGGTGGCTACTGGACGACAAGGACTATCTGTTAACAACATGGCTCATGACTCCGTGCGCATCCCACGCACACGTGGGCAGCAATCATACAATGAAAGCCATGCTGCCACATGAAACATCATCGAGCAGACCATTGGCATGCTGAAGCAATGCATCTGCTGCCTGGACCACTCTGGAGGAGCTGTGCAGTATTTGGCAGAGCACGTGTTGAGATTTGTGGTGGTCTGCTACATGCTGCATAGCCTTACAGTCATGAGGGCACAGCCCTTGCCACCAGCCATATGGCGACCAGCTGAGGAGCAGGAGGAGAAGGAGGAGAAGAGGAAGGGAGGAGGCAACCCAGACAATCACTTTCTAGCCGGGCTGTCCGTGACCGACTCATTCAGCTGTGATACCAGTAAATGCAACCTCAATTCCACATTCACCAACAGTCCCACACCTTACTTCCCCTCCATTAAGTGTCAGCTGTGGCTCAGTGGGTGCCACACTTGCCTCTGAGTCAGAAGGTTGTGGGTTCAAGTCCCACTCCAAAGATTTCAGCACAAAATCTAGGCTGACGCTCCAGTGCAGTACTGAGGGAGTGCTGCACTGTCAGAGGTGCTGTTTTTCAGGTGAGACGTTATACCGAGGCCCTGTCTGCTCTCTCAGTTGAATGTAAAAATCCCGTGGCACTATTTTGAAGAAGAGCAGGGGAGTTATCCCCGGTGTCCGGTGGTTGTGGAAGGCACTATATAAATGCAAGTCTTTCTTACTTTTATTTGAATTAACAGCAATGTTTGGGTGATGTGCCTGTCATGGTTGAATAGTTGAGAGTGTGTGCAAGCTGTGAGATGTGGTTGTTGTTGTGTCTGTGTATAATAAGACACAGACTGTAGGAGAAACGGTACAACAGGTGTTTACTGAATGAGGGTTACTCTAGAACTAACTATACAGATCACTACTCAGGGTTTATATACAGGTGTGGTCACTGCCGGTACTACAGTATACAGGAGCTGTAAAAAGTAGTTCTCTCCCTTAAAGGTACATACATTACAATTCCTCCCCTTTTAGATTAACAGTACCATAACACTCGTTTAACATGCAACATTAGCTGAAAATAGTCTATTTATAAATTCAGTCTTTGGGGAGGCTTCCTGATTCTTTCTGGATAATGCCTTTCCTGAGTGTCTCGCTCTTGGTGCGGAGGCGATTCTAGCACCCTGTCGTCAGTTGATTCATCAGCTTCCAATGCTATTGTTTCTGAGGTAGATGCGACCTGTACGTCGGGTTCCTCACCAGGTACGTATGGCCGAGGCATGGGGTTGACTCGTTCCTGTGACTCTAGGATCTGGTCAGCATGGCATCTCACAATGTTCTCCCCAACATCCACTGTGTACATTAGTGGCCCCTGCCGTGTGCATATCGTTCCTGGTTGCCATTTCTCTGTTCGGTAGTCGAGGGCCAAGACTGGTTGCCCTACATTGAAGCTCCTTGTCGGCTTCTCATTGATGTGCTGGAATTGCTTACTCTCAACATCTCTTCGTACATTTGGTCTGAGCAAATCCAGACGAGATCTCAACCTTCGGTTAAAGAACATCATGGCCGGGGCCTGGTTGGTGACTGCGTGTGTCGCATTTCTGTAGGCTAACAGGAAATTGTCCACCTTATGCTGCAGTGGAATGTCATCATCGCACATGGCCTTTACTGCTTTTTTAAAGGTTAGTACGAACCTTTCAGCCAATCCATTTGTGGCTGGATGATACGGGGCGGATGTGTAATGCCTTACCCCATTCCTTTTCATAAATCTTCGAAACTCTTCGGACACAAACTGTGGTCCGTTATCAGAGCAAATCTGCTCTGGCAAGCCGTTCCTGGCAAAAATGGTCCGTAGGACTGCAGTAGTTTTCTCCATGGTGGTGGAGGGCATTTTGATCACCTCAGGCCATTTCGAGTGCGCATCCACGGCTATTAAAAACATTGAGTCCATGAATGGACCAGCAAAATCAATATGCACCCGTTGCCATGGAGATGAGGGCCACTCCCATGGGTGTAGAGGGGCATGTGGTGGTGCATTTTGGACCTTCTGGCATCCTGAGCAGCTCTTTGTCAGGTCCTCGATTTGCTGATCGATCCCCGGCCACCACACATAAGCCCTAGCAAGGCTTTTCATTTTCACCCCTCCCAGATGACCTTCGTGAAACTCATTGAGCACTCTCTCCCTTAACTTGGGTGGAATTACCACTCAGGATCCACACATCAAGGTCCCCTGGCATACTGACAGCTGTTCTCTTCTGGATGAGAATGCTGGCAACAGTGAGTCGCCATGTGCTGGCCATCCCTTCACCGTCAAATCATATACCCGAGACAGTGTCGGGTCATTTCGGGTCTCCTTCTCTATACCAGCGTTAGTTACTGGCAAGCATTCAATTATAGTCGAATTAAATATTTCGACAGGATCCACTGCTGGTGCTTCCTCCGCAGTAGGCAGTGGCAGGCGTGATAGCCCATCAGCGTTTCCATGCTGTTTCGTGCCCTTATACTCGATTTCATATTGGTGCGCCCCTAGAAAAAGGGACCATCTTTGTAGCCGTTGCGCAGTCATCACCGGAACGCCCTTCTTCGGATTAAAGATGGAGACAAGTGGTTGGTGGTCGGTCAGCAAGGTGAACTTCTGCCCGTGCAGATAGTGATTGAACTTTTTCACTCCCCACACTAGGCTGAGGGCCTCCCTGTCAATCTGGGCGTAGTTACGCTCGGCTGAGGTTAGTGATCGTGACGCAAAGGCTATTGGCCTCTCTGAGCCATCCGAGAATTTGTGCGACAGCACCGCTCCAATACCGTAGGGTGACGCATCACATGCCAACCAAATTGGTAATGCCGGGTTGTAATGGGCCAATACCTCTTTCGATGTGATTAGTGTTTTGCTCTTCTGGAAAGCTCGCTTACATTCGTCACTCCACTTCCATGGTACCCCCGTTTGCAGTAGGGTGTTCAGTGGGTGTAGTACAGTAGACAAATTCGGCAAGAACTTATGGTAGTAGTTCACCAGCCCGAGGAACGACCTCAGTTGTGACACATTTTCCGGTGCTGGAGCCTTGACTACTGCCTCAATCTTTTCAGGGGACTTATGTAACCCCTCTTCATCAATAACGTGGCCACAATACGAGATCTGCTTCTGGAAAAACTCGCATTTGTGGCAATTAGCTCGGAGCCCATATTCCTTCAATCTAGTGAGCACCTGCTCCAGGTTGGCGAGGTGATCACTGTCATTTTCGCCCGTGACCAGGATGTCGTCCAAATAACACTGGGTCCCTGGAATCCCTTGCAGGACTTGTTCCATTGCCCTTTGCCAAATAGCCGGAGCTGATGCTACCCCGAACACCAGCCAGTTGTATTGGTAGAGACCTTTACGAGTGTTGATCATGAGGTACTGTTTCGAGGCTTCTTCTGCCTCCATTTGCAGGTACGCCTGGGCCAGATCAATCTTAGTGAAGCGTTTCCCTCCAGATAGCGAGGTGAAAATATCTTCAATCCGCGGAAGCGGATATTGTACAGTGTGAAGGACTGGGTTCACTGTCACCTTAAAGTCCCCACAGATGCGAACCTTCTTTGGTTCCCCAGGCGTATTACTCAACGACCTCTTCATTACAGGAACGATGGGTGTAGCCCACTCGCTCCAGTCCACTTTGGACAGTACTCCTGAACATTCCAAACCTTCCAGCTCTGCTTCGACGGCTGGGTGGATCGCATAAGGTACCGGTCTGGCCTTAAAAAACTTTGGGCTTGCATTTTCCTCTGTTTTGATGATCGCTGTTATGCCTTTTAGTGTTCCGAGTCCCTGCTGGAACACTTCTTGTGGTCAGTTAGCATTTTTGACAGTCGTCCAGGTGTGATGTTGTCATCCTTTTTGGCATCTACAGTCAGTGCTTGTATGGAATGCCAATCTAGCTGTATCTTCCGGATCCATTCACGTCCTAGTAGTGGTGGTCCTCCATCTGGCAATACATATAGGTCCATTTTTGGTGTTTCCTTGCCGTTATATATAACGTTCACCCTTATTTTTCCTTTGGGTAGACTTTTTCCCCCGTGTACGTCTTCAAGACAATCTTTGTATCTCTCAAGGGTATATGTGAGAATAGCCGCTTGTAGTCCCTTCGGTTTATGACTGTTAGGGCTGATCCTGTGTCCAATTCCATTTTCACTTGGACTCCTGCTATCTTGAGCGTGACCCAGATAGTTTGGTGATCCTCCATTTTGATCACATTATGTAGTTTCAGACAACCCAGTTCCTTGCTTCCGGAGTCTGTATCACTTTTCTGTTCGTCTGAACTACTCTCCGTCACCTTATGTACCTTCTTGTACTTCTCCTGTGGAGATTTCTTGCTGCTGGTTTTCTTTCCCGACCTGCAGACTCTTGCTATGTGTCCTACTTTTCCACACTGTCTGCACACTTGGTCCTTGAACCAGCAATCATTATGGTCGTGTGTTGTTCTGCCGCAGCGATAGCACTTCACTGTTCCGTATGACATTTCATTTGTGCCATATTCTTGCGGTCTCCGTTGTATCTCTGCCGCGCCCCGTGCTGCTGCTTTGTGTGATACTGCAATGCTGAAAGCCTTGTCCAGCGTAAGATCCTTTTCTGATAGAAGCCGTTTCTGGGTTCCTTCACTTTGAAGCCCACACACAAACTTGTCCCTTAAAGTATCTGCTAGTCCCATTCCAAACTGGCAGCGTTTCGATAGCTTGCGCAGTTCCGTTAAATACTCAGCATTACTTTCATCTTTATGCTGGTTCCTTTTGTGAAACTTAAATCTTTCTGCTATCAGCAGCGGTGTGGGGTTTAAGTGGTCCTGTAGGATTGACACTATGTTTTCAAAATCCTTTTCTACTGGCTTCTCTGGGGTTACTAGGTTTCGTAGTAAGCCATACGTTTTTGCACCCATTGAATTCAACAATACCAGCGCTTTCTTGTCATCTGGCACTTCATTCGCCTTGCAGTATACTTCTATGCGTTCGACATATGTCGTCCAATCTTCGACTTCATTGTCGAACGCTGTGATACAGCCACTCTTCGGCATTTTTGGGTGTGGTTAGACTGGCTTAAAATGGCATCTCCCGCGCTTTCCTTTCTTCCCCGCTGCGGCTTAAAATGGCGTTTCCCGCGCTTTCCTTTCTTCCCCGCTGCGACTTAAAATGGCGTCTCCCGTGCTGCTGCCAACGCCACTCTCGGCGGTCCTCGTGGCAAATGGCGATGCCCTGTGGGTTTCATGCGCTGCTCCTGCGCTGCTGCCAATGCCGCTCTCTGCGGTCCTCGTGGCAGTGGCAGCACCTCGCGTTTTCCTGCGTGCCTCTCTCCCCCATTGACGCTGCTCAGCCCTTGAACACCGGCTGCGCTCTGCTCTCTGTCGTCTCTCTCCCCATTGACGCCACTCGGTCCTGAACACCGGCTGCGCCCTGTGTGCTCTGCCCTCTCTCTCTCCCCCGTTGACGCTGCTCGGCCTTTTTCTGTGCCGCTCGGTCGGCTCTAGCTGGCGCTGTCCGGGAAGGATCTGCGCAGTACCTGTTGCCAGCCCGTTTCGCTGGACCACCGTGACTGGAAAGCCAAGCCTGGGTCTCGACAGCCTCCCCTGCGATGCTCAAATCTCCGTTGGGTGACTGGGCGGCTGCCCATGGTCGACGCCCATGCCTCTGGACTCGACCTCCCTCCACTGCTCTCCAGGAGCGAATCCCTGGGAGGTGATGCAGAGTTGCAGGTAGGTTCGAATCTGCTCGTCGCCAATGTTGTGTCTGTATATAATAAGACACAGACTGCAGGAGAAACTGTACAACAGGTTTTTACTGAATGAGGGTTACTCTAGAACTAACTGTACAGATCACTACTCGGGGTTTATATACAGGTGTGATCACTGCCGGTACTACAGTATACAGGAGCTGTAAAAAGTAGTTCTCTCCCTTAAAGGTACATACATTACATTTGTGAGGCTAGCAGCGGTGTTAAGTGTGTGAGGGTGAGGTGAAGCTATGTATGTGAGGTATGAGTCCTGTTTGATAGAAATTGTTGGTAGGTGAGTGATGGGGGAGTGGTGCATTCAGCAGTGTTTGAGGCTAGTGGTGCAGTTGGTGGGATATGGCATTTGAAGGTGAATTCACTGACCTTGACCACTCGTGTGAGGTCATTGAACTTTTTGCATCCAGGTCCTCAGTTGTTGACTGCTGGCATTCACCGTCATGGCTACCTGCTCCCACTGCCTTTGCAGATTTTGTCTGGAGGGCCTTATGGCCCCCTGTGGATAGAGGACCTCTCTTCTCCTGTTCACCTCCTCCACCAAGGCCTTCGGTGCGGCGCCTGACAATCTTGGAGCATGCTCTATCCCCTGTTGTGCCATTAGTCAGTGTTCTTACAGGTCAGACTCTCTTCCCCAGCCACTTCCAGCACCTGCTCCAGCCAGAATGCATCTCTCCTTTAAGAGGTGCAGGCTGGCTTTAAGTAGTGCAGGCTGGCTTTAAGTGGTGCTAGCCTCACACGAACTTAGGCACCTGCGGAGGTGCTCATCCGCTGAACAGTACATTTAGCACTTCCTCAACGCTGCAATCATTTAAATTAGCAGGCAGCACGAAGTTTGCATGCTGCCAGCATCAGAAACAACGGGTGCAGGTTAATCTCGCATCAGGATCCCCGCGCCCGTTTTCAGGGGCTGTTGAATTTAGCCCCCAGAGAATGTACCAGGTTCAAGTTCAGTTCTGGTCTCAGGGTTACAAGGGTTGTGTTCGATGCTGTCATATATTCAGTGCTGGGATTGTAAGATTTATGTATGGTGCTTTCATGTAGTCAGTGTTAGGGTTTCAGGGGTTGTGTGCAAAGCTGGCATATAATTAGTCTCAGGATTGCAAGCGGAAAAAATAGAACTCTTTAGATTAGAGACCCACAGCCTTTGACCCTAAATTGCAAATGCTGTCATTTCAAATCCAGCAACCCCTTTTACTGTAACTAAACTTAAACTTTGCTGCCTTTTCCATTTCATAAAACACTCAAGTCAATAACACTTAATCAGCTTGCTTCTGATAGTGTGGATTTCCTGACGTATGTGATGAACAAAAACAAGTTCCAGTCTAGTTAAACAATTATGTGGAATGCGAGACATTGATGGTAAAGGAAAGAATGAAATGTAGGGTGAACTGATGGAGTCACCGGGGTGCTATATCACGAAGATCTGCACAAGGGATTCACTTATCGTAGTTGTTTAACTGTTGAAAAGCAAAGAAAATAGCACCTTCTCACTTCCAGCAGAAATATCCAAAAGCACTCCACATGCAAGTTACTTTGAAGTGCAGTTACTGTTACTTGGGTAAACAGCAATGAGGGGAATAAACACTTACTATGTTTTGGTGATGTTAGCTGAGGGAGGAATGTTGGCCAGGACACCAGGAGAACTTCCTGGTCTTCTTTGAATAGCAGCATCACATCTTATCTAAAGGACATTGCCACCCTCAGTACTTCACTTGAGTACTAGTCTAGTTTCTGTCATGGAGTAGGGCTTGAACCCATGACTGTCTGACTCCAAGGAAAGAGTGCTACCAACTGAGAAAATGTGACGGCCTGGAATCTGACCTTTGTTTTTCTCGGTCCTAAGTGAGACCACTCAAGAGTCACTGAGCTACTTTTGCATTATAATGGACAGAATGGAATGGCTTCCTGCCACCAAGACAACCAATTGGTAAGGCACCACTTGACATCCCTCCCTCATCGAATACCACCAAGAACAGATTAACTGGTCATTAATCTCATTGCTGTTAATCCAAATAAAAGAAAGAAAGTAAGAAAGACTTGGGGCTGGATTTTCTCAGCCCCGAGGAGGCAGGTATGGAGGCGGGACTGCCGGTAAAGTAGCAGAACGTGGGGGCGGATGGCAAACCCGCCCCCATCCCGCCTCTGTGCCCTTTTGCCAGGAGGCGGGCAGATGTGCTGCTTCGGTTCCCGTCTCCTCGAGGCGGGAAAGGGATTGAATCCTTTTAACTGCCTGTTAACAGGTAGTTAACAGGCAGAAAAAAGAATTAGTCCCAATTTACCTTTTTAGGTGAAGGCTTCCCGACCTCGGAGAAATTCGTCGGGTTGGTGGAGTCGAGTAGGAGACCTGCAAGGGTCGGAGGAGCCTGAAAGTAAGATGTAGAGGTGAGTGATAGGTGCAAGTGTGGAGTGGTAAGTATGTAAGGTGAGTGTTAAGTGTTAAAAAATGTTCACTTACCTTGGTTTCTGCCTACAGTCTTCATCCGCTCTGGATCGGAAGTCCTGACATCATCCTTGTTGATTTCACAGACTGGCTGTTGGATCCTCCGAACCAACAGTCATCTGGAATCTACAAAGTTGAAAGGTTTGATGAGTCCTGAACACAAAGACTCATCAAGCTACAGAGAATGTCAGTGTTTGACAGCTTCACAGAGCTGTCAAACGCTGACATTTCTTCTTTCAAGAAGTCTTGACAGATAGCACGTCTGACATTGACGTGCTCTGTCAGTGACTTCCCCCTAATTGGCCTGCTGAGCCTGCAGGGCAGGCTTAACAGGCATAACAACTGTTTTGTTATGTTGGTTGAGGGATAAATATTAGCCAGGACACCAGGGATAACTCCCCTGCTCTTCTTCGAAATAGTGAGATGGGATCTTTTACGTCCACCTGATAGAGCAGATGGGGCCTCAGTTTAACATCTCATCTGAAAGATGGCACCTCCGACAGTGCAGCACTCCCTCAGCACTGCACTGGAGTGTCAGCCTAGATTTTTGTGCTCAAGTCTCTGCAAATAGCAACAAGTAACTGCATTTCAAAGTCACATGTGAAGTGCTTTGGGATGTTTCTGAGAGAAGCAACAAGGTACTAAAAACCAGTATTTTTTAAAGATACATACATATTTCTAGATCATTTCTGACAATAAATTGCAACGGCACAACTGAGCTGACCAGATTTCCTGCAGTGCCATTTTCAATGCATCATCATGTGGGAAGTCAGACTATCACTAGGTCGTGAATGACATTCAAGCAGATTCAGATTTCAACTGTTAGTTTGAATGGATAGAATTAAGACAAACATGCAACGATTAATAAATTAGAGGTGAATTATTCTTCAAAATGTCTCACCGTACAGGTTCAATTATAACCTGGACACATTTGGGTATCAGTGTTACTTCCCCTTTGGCACAAGGCCTTGGTAACCATGACAAAGTCCAACATGAGCTTGGTGTCCTTTTTATAGTCTTTGCAGCCATGACAGAAAACAAAAGCAGCTTTGTGCCGTTCCCTTAACCTCCGTACCCAGGACAAAGCACAAAAATAGCATTGTGACCTTTACTTAGTCTCCACCCTCCTTAGCACAAGAAAGCTGTTATCTGTATCCGAGGAAGGGACAGAATCAAATGCACATCATGTACCCTGCCATAGTATGGCCACTCTCAACGGATGTAGCAGAGTGTGGTCAAAGTTTAATGTATGGTGTTTTTGTTTAATCTTTCTTTTTTGTGCTCGGCAAGATGAGAGAAGCCATTGCTGGCGAGTAGAACATTTTTTTTCTCTCCACTTTTATCAGATACTGTTATCATTGAGCACTCATGGATCAAATAAATCATCATTCACTTCACGCCCTAACCCTAAAACCCAGACTAGCAATCACCATTTGCATGAGTGTGAATTTTTCCAGTCCTTGTAACAACTAGAGCCTTTGAATGGTACAGTATTGCCAATTGATTGTTTTTTAGTGACAACCTGTGCCAAATTATGGGCAGTTTTTGTTTTTTGTGATATTGTGCCTACTGAAATTTAAGAAACTTTGAAAAAGTGTGGGCTTCTTGTAGTACAGATAACACAGTGGGTGTCAGTGTGATATCAGTGAACCCAGACACTTAGAAACATGACTACCATTTGTCTTTGTAATCTGTGAGGGCAGGGGAGG
Organism: Somniosus microcephalus; assembly: GCF_052327205.1. Lineage (NCBI taxonomy): Eukaryota > Metazoa > Chordata > Chondrichthyes > Squaliformes > Somniosidae > Somniosus > Somniosus microcephalus. The sequence goes on from NC_140989.1 coordinate 256,914,268, forward strand.
GGGTGGAATTCAGATCTGTGCACATCTGAAATTGCAAACAGCTAAGCACCCGGCGTCTTTGACATCCGGTCCCATCTGTTTTGAATTCTTCCCAAAAAAAACAAGTGAATGACTCATTTGAAATTATTTTTACCTAAGTTGTCATGAGACAGTTCCATTCATTTTTCCGGCGCTCAAACATAAAAACGCCTTAAATTTATATGAACGAAGGGTTGATTAGTCAACGGCAGTGTGATTCCTGCATGATCAACAGTGACATCTTTGTATGCCGTAGATCCAGGAAGGTCACTGATTATTTTTGCTTAAACGGTAAATTTAGCAAACTAATCACACTTCATTACTCATCTAGCAGCCGTCTAGGGACTGGGTCATCACATGAGACAAACATTCATTACATTATAATGTACCAGAGGACCAGTGCTTCTTGCTCATTCTAATACCAAAAAAACCTAAACATTGCAAACAAACAGATTACAAGCTGAAACAGGAAAACTATCAAACATTTGTCAAATACTGGACCAGGAAAGAAAAAAGCTGTACAATTGTTTCCATACAGATATGGCACTGCTACAGTATTAGTGCACATTCTCACACTGATAAACTACTGGTGTATATTCTCACACACTTCAAGTGTGAGGAAAACCTAGGGTGGAGGTAGCACAGCTGGACAGGGGTTGACAGGGGTCATCCCACCCTCTCCAGGGTGTTTTTGTATTTGTCACTTTGTACGGCTGGCATTAATCCATTGTTCTCCCTGTGGGATTTGTGAGAGGGAATGTGTTCTGTAGTTCTCCAGGAAGGGGTTCAGCTCGAGGCAGAACCTGTGCATCAAGCCCTTTGACTAGCATGTGCCTTTGTGGTGGGAGGGGCAGTGTTTTGCCACCCTGGCGAATACAACTTGCCACAAGCTGTGACATTTGTGCTAGTCTGCAGCTCAGGTGGAATTTTGCACCACTGGAGACAGGCCTAGCAGGTAGGGGAGGGGCATCAATGCAGATCTTGACCTTTATATCCCAGTGTGTATGACTGTTGCAGTAAACCTTTACAAGACAGTTTTTTTTTAGATCATACGCTCAAAGAGAGATTGTTTTGGTAAAGTGTGTGGGGAGGGGGGAAGGGCGGGGCGGAAGTGGGGAAGAATTACGAGTTATCAGCACATTAACACACACATACTCTGAACTAGAATGGGGCTCCCAAACTCAGCCCGTAGTTTGTGTAAGCCCTTTCTCCCCACCTCACCTGCCATATCACTCTTCAAAGACATTTTGAAAAATATACACAGACTGGCTTTCCAAAACTAAAGGCCACCTACCCTGACCACAAATACACACTTTTAAGGCAGAATCTCTCAGTTTTGCCAATTTGAAGGGTTGCTTAGAAACACCTGATGACGTTTTCTGGCTCACTAACAAAGCAATGAGGCTAGGTTCCCACCTCCTAGTGCTGGTAGCTTGTATCTGCTCAAAGTGCTCATTTCTTTTTCCTGACAGAAGTGAACAAAACAAACAATAACACGATGGTTTTCTATACTCAAGAATCCCTCTCCCATACTACTGCCTCTTGGGGTTTTGAACGACCATGTCATTATCTTGATTTTATTTTTTATCAGAGTGACTCCACCTTCCAAAGGACAGAAACCCTAGGCAACCATCTTGCACAATTTAATCACTGCGGTCATTCTTTAGTGGGTTTTTTTGTATTGTGAGATCTGAATGAAAGGCTAAGACCTCTAGTGTAGGAGAGAATAAAAAGATCAGGAGACGACGTCAGGAAAAAAATGCAGGGAGATAAGGAGTTCCACCATTTTGAGGTGCTAGAAAGGAACGAGTTAGAGCTAGAAACGGTGCGATGAGTCTTGAATTCAACACAATGAGGATGCAAGGAGCAGCAATAGAATTCATTAGGCATGGAGAGACAGACAGAATAGCCACTAAATTCATCTACCATTTTCCAAAAGGAGAGAAAATAAAATATTTCTAAAAGTACCTGAACATGTCTGTCTTATAACATTTAGATCAAAATTTCGCAAACATTCTGAGCGAAATACAGATAACAACTATGCAGTGATCATCAAATTTTGTGTTTAGTAGCATATCTACATATCCACAGATTTCCTTCCTTGTACTATGGTGAGTTGATGTGGATGAAGTAACTGCAGTACATGTTTTACAGTGCAGTTAGCAAACCCCACCCACCATGTAGCTAATAGAATCATACAGCACAGAAGAAGGCCATTTGGCCCACCGTGCCTGTGCCGACTCTGAAAGAGCTATCCAAATAATGCCCCCTCTTTCCCCATAGCCCTGCAAATTGTTTCCTTTTCAAGTAAAGATCCAATTTCCTTTTGAAAGTTACTACTGAATCTGCTTCCACCGCCCTTTCAGGCAGTGCATTCCGGATCATAACAACTTGCGAAGTAAAAAAAAAATCTTCTCATCTCCCCATGGCTTTTTTGCCAATTATCTTCAATCTGTGTCCTCTGGTTACAGACCCGCCTGCCAGAGGAAACAGTTTCTCCCTATCTACTCTATCAAAACCCCATAGCATTTTACGCCCTTCATTAAATCTCCCCTTAACCTTCCCTGCTCTAAGCAGAATAATCCCAGCTTCTCCAGTCTCTCCCCATAACGGAAACCCCCTGGTATTGTTCTGGTAAATCAATAGATTACATTCAACAGCAGTTTCATTTTTTGCCCGTTTATGTGACTTGGCTTGTCCTTCCTGTAATCTAGAGCCTTTGTATTTGGAAGATGCAAAGGAATCAGGTTACACTCAGTGGTCAAGACTCGCTGTACGTTACACTAAGTTGTGTGTGAATTCAAAGCTCTTCTAAGACTGGACCAGAAAGGTGTGTGTGGGTGTGGCGGAGGATTGGAGAGAGGGTTAGTCACTCCATTGGTATTGAAAATCTGGGACTCTCTCCTCCAAAAAGCTGTTGAGGCTGGGGGGTCAATTGAAAATTTCAAAACTGAAATTGATAGATTTTTGTTAGGTAAGGGTTTGCAGAACCAAGGTGGGAAAATGGAGTTAAGAAGCAGATCAGCCATGATCTAACTGAATGGCGGAATAGGCTCGAGGGGTTGAATGGCCTACTCCTGTTCCTATGTTTCTATAAAACATTAACAAACTAGAATGAACTCTCAGGGATTGAGGAATCATATTGGCATGTTGGAAGAGTTCTTGTGGGCAATGCTATAGAATGCAACATGCAATAGATTAAAGATTTTGGCCACGAAGCTTGAGATAACTGCCTTGGTAATCTTTCCAGTATGTTTATATAGTCTTTACCTACCAGACATTACAAAGGTGAAAGAAACTACACCACATATTCAGGGTTAATTTCTTTTACATATATGTGAATGTTGTTAGATTGGTTCCATTGTGCATGAATTATCCAGTTACTTTTGCTCTGTGCAGTAGAATATCTTTTCTTACTATTTGCCCTGCAACTAGATGAATGCAAAAGTTTTCAATTAGTCTGTTTTGCTGCAGTGTCATTCATGCATGGAACGTTTGGATTAGGCAACAACCAATCTTCATGGACAGCTGTAACCAAGGTATACGTGCCCACTGGATTCATACCAATTGCCGTGTGGGTGGGTTTTTGGATAGATAATGTGATGTGTGTGGCAGGGAAACTCAGCTTTAATCTGGATAGTCAGTCCTCCATTGGAAGAGGTCATTGGCCTCAGATGTATCAACTTGGGACATTTTACTACGTTAAAGGTGATATATAAATGCAAGCTGTTGTTGTTGTTGTATCACCTGATAGGCAACAGACAAATTGCAGCTTAGTTTCAAAAACTGGCTTTGGAGCCCTTTACGATTCTAATAAATGTGCAATAAAAGCCACGGATACTAACTAAACAACTGGCCACATTATTAACCTCATTAACCAGCTGCACGAGTCCTGCTCATACATCGTGATCGCATTAAAAACACAGCCCCTAACGTAAAGCCCGGCCAGCATGTATTGTGAAACTGTAGCAAAACATCGCAATGAATACACGGTTCTCTAGTCACCTCTTTGACAAGACCTACGCAAAAGGATATTTGCATGATCTTGAGATCTTGCACTTATTTGAATTAAAAGCCTGAGTGCTGCTCTACATGCGCATGAGGCTGTCGTTTGGTTGAGCAACCACGTCAACAATGGCCCAAAAAAAGAGAACTTCCTTTTTTGTGGTGTCGTGAATTCACATCACCCAGTTCTATTCGCACGAACACTACTTCCTCCCACCCCTCCTCCCCCCACCCTCACGAGCTCCTGCCTATATATCAGTGCGATGTGAAAGGAACAAGAAACATCAGAAGAAATTTGTACAGAACAGCGAGTGAAGCAGAGCTTACAGTATCGCCCAAGACTAGTCAACCAGCCAGACATGCCTGAACTCATGTTCTCCCAGAATGCATCAACCAATTTGAAAGAAGTCAACAACAACCGTGCTACTATTGGAACTCAAATGACAGAGAAAAGAAAAGCAAAGAATCTGTAAGCATTACCATCTTACTATTACTCTAAGGAGCCTCTAAATTACAGCATTTTGAAGTAGCTTCTACTGGTTGCATTGTGCTTCCCCTTCTCAGACTGTGCTTTAACATTAAACTTGCTCATGTTCAAATGAATAACATATATCATTTGCTCTTTTATCTTAAATATATTCGTAAACAAACCGAGTAATGGTTGGATCCAGATACCTTTTTTTTTAAAACAGGTGTAATGTTTTTGAACAAATATTTCTCATATACATTGGGAACTGCTTTGCTAGTTGATAAAATTACAAGCTGCAGAAAGGTAGATGTAGATTATAATGCAAATTAAAGTTGTACTTTCCAATAAATACTTTGCTGTTCATTGTGCTAGTCAGAATATGTAAATATTACTCTCTCATTTGAGATCTAAAATGGAAAATTAATGCAAATTATTGGAAGACAAAGACTAGACGTCAGCAGAGCTCAAAACGACTTCAACAAAGAGGCATTATCTATAAAGCATAGTCTGCTGGCATTAGTCTATCAATATCTCAGGCCGTTTCAACAACACATCTGCAGAAGTCACCCTGTTCTATTTTGCCTAAAACTGTATTTCCTTAATGAGTTTTACTTCAACTGTTGGTTCTCTCTAGGTAACTTACTGCTATTTAATTGTATTCGATTTTTTTAAAATAGATATGAATTTTATATCTGAGTAAAGTAAATCTAAAAGAAGCAAATTCCAATTAACATTGCTTAAACAGATTGTTCTTACTCCAGTGATTGTAGTTATTTAATTATAGGATCTACCTTTGACAATACTGACACATGTTTTTTAAATGTCGCTTAGAGCCAAGGACCTGAAGGCTCGCCTGTTTTCTGTACTACTGAACTCCGATTCTCAACATCCATCTATAAATTTTCTGTCCAACATGTCAGGGAAACTGGACCTGTCCATGAGGTAAGTGCTTTCTCTTTCATTCCTTTGAGCACTGAATTCTCTTTAACAGACATTCGCTCTAAAGTTAAACATTATCAAATTGAACCTGAGAAATGTAAGAAAGTGTAGAATGTGTGTTTCATTATTGGAGGGGCAAAAATTGTACTACCAGAAAAACAAACATTTCAGAATCAAACTCACTTCAATGGATAAAGTTCAACACGCCAGGGTTCTTAAAGTAATTTTGTCCAAACTACATATGAGCTTGCTAAGAAAAGAATCAGAAAAAAATACATATTTTAAACAAGTGAAAAGTTGCTAAATTATTCCATTTTTTTTCCACAGCCTCACTCTTGAGGAAGTAATGCAATGGTCCAAGTCTTTGGACGTACTCCTGACTGATCCATGTAAGTGATATTTTCTACTCCGATGTTTGATTGTTGCTGCCAATGATATCTTTTGTGTTATTTTTCTTTAATAGCACTGTAAATAATGATTTGAATTAATATTTTCTCTTCCTCTAGGTGGCCGTGCTGCATTCAGAGCTTTCCTCAAGTCAGAGTTCAGTGAGGAGAACATTGACTTCTGGCTGGTCTGTGAGGACTACAGGAAAACCAAGCCTTCTGCAAAATTGGACTCCAAGGCTCAACATATTTACACAGAATTCATACGGAGTGATGCCCCAAAGCAAGTGAGTGGTTTTCTTTCATTAACAGAATTAATATCTGATCTAAAATGCATAGATAACGATGGAAGTACCAAAACAATTTTGTTTTTTAATTAATCTGTAAATAATGAAAAAAGCAGTTCTAGTAGATGTTACACAAGTCCTTCGTGGGTGCTCATTAATGGTACGTTCAGATTGGGTCCCTTAAAGCATTTGCAGCAGTACCAGAGTAAAACCAAAGAATATCACTATGGTCTATCCTAGAATCTTTAATTCACTTAATTACAACAATCAATGGCACGGGTGAAGCAAATGTGAGTCATGTCCCCTTTCTGTCCTTGAAAGATAGTGTATTGTATTCAACTATCACATCAAAGGAAACATCTGCACTCTTACTGGTGTCTCTTAGTCACCCTAGTCACTATATTTTATGCATTAAAACTTTGGTTAGAGGCAATCTAAGAGCAGACAGACATTTTCAAGTACAATTCTTCAAGTGACTAATCAGAACAAAAAGTTAGCATGAGCACAAATCAAATTTTTCCATTTTATACTCACACTGACCTTTTCACTCAGATTTCCAGTAGAGGAAAATACACCTCTTTGTGTAAATTCTCCCAATATGGGATCAAATTGCCATAACTAAGAGTGACTGAGAAAATGTCTGCAGGTATCTCCCAATTATAACACTTAGGATCATACAACAATTCAGTACAATACACTGCAGAATATCACTGCGTTCCACTATGAGCACAGTCAATTAAGTCAACGTGGAGTAGATCTGGCACCAATCCGGGCTCAGCTGTTTGAATGTGGCATAAGCTGAAGGACGGACTTGGCTTGTACTATGTATGTGGTGCCAAGAACGCTAGGCTGCACTGCTCTGGCAGCATAAACTCTAACATCCAACAGAAAAAAGTAATCACACCAGTATAACAAGTCTTTTGTCCATATTTCAAGAACTCAATTTTGCAGAACTGAAACTTTTGGCTGTCAGACCACAAATGAATCTTCATGGTTCAACGCCATAGACAGTTCTTTATGTTATGTGGAAATTAAGCAGTTATTCTGAACAGAAGTACATTGGGGAGGTGGACTTATTCTCAAGTGATGTCTAATGATTACATCAGTTTTGCTCAGGGTGGAGAAGTGGTCTATTTTCAGACTAAAAAAATAATGAACTTAAAATACAATGCTGCAAAGAGGGAAAATAGGGAGCAATGTATTCAACTGGTGTCCTTTTCTATTTATAGGTCAACATTGATGGTAATACGAGAGATCTGGTCAGCAGGAGTATTCTACTGCCAAACCCCGCTTGTTTTGAGGGGGCCCAGAGAATTATCTTCAGTCTGATGGAGAAAGACTCTTACCCCAGGTTCTTAAAATCAGATGCCTACGTAAACCTGATAAACAAGACACAGGGCAGCAATAGTTAAACAAAGAGATTTGCCCCCAACAACAAGACAATCAAAATATGGAACACCAATTCTGTATTGCTCAGTCCTGAGTGCACCACAGTACTGCGTAGAGCTAGAGAAATGGATCTGCCAGGAAGCAGGAAAAAACAACCCTGAAACTCAGTTATCAGATGAACAATGACACAGTACATGACACAGTTAAGATAACACAGAAGAAGGGCAAGGGGTACTGTCCACCTTCAGGGACAAATACGTTTCCCAGTTTTGTGACATATGTGTTTAATTGCAAGGCATCTCACCGTTATCAAGACCATTTTTTTTTCCTTTACGAGGCAAATTACACGGAGAACTTGTGATAAATTTGATTTGGTAGAGAGGCAGAATATTTTCATACAGTATGTAAAAATTTGGCCACAGGTAGCCTGGTCACTTTGATCCCGTCAACCAAATATGAACTGAACTTTCTTATTAACGCTGACTGGATCTTAAAGATAAACTGAAAAACATTTCCTTTGACCGTTGCAACATAAGCTACGCGGACAGTTTTAGCAGAGGTTTGTGTATGCCTGCCTCTCAGTACTGAATATCCTGGATTGCTTTGCACAATGCTTCAGGACTAATGTTACCTAATATTCTGATACAGAAAGGAACTGTGGTGATAGATTCGAGTATTTATTTATTATTGCTATTTTTTCTAATTTTAAATGGAACATTCTGAGCTTAGCGTTATAGCGATGGCACGAGAATGATTGTGGGTCATAGACTGTGCTAAATATATTGCTGTAGATAATGGCAATATTTGTCCTCAGTTCATTACAAGCACTTTGATGACTTGGTAACCCAGAGTTTTTTACCAGCAAGGTCAAACGGAAGTGATGGGAAGGCCGAGGCCATACAATACAATGATGGGAACAGCTAGAATACCTGAACTGTTACCACAGTAACAGTGCCTGCAAGGGACTGCTCTTCTGCAGGGACCATCTTGACCCATTCATTAGTGTCTCGAATGATTGCCAAGAGTGAAAAGTTGTTACAATTTCTTTAATAAAGCTAGATTTTAGCCATTTCGAAAGTGCAGAACATAAAATCATTTACGTGGAGCTTCCATTTGTGAAACTCTAAAAATATCTTTGCTAGCGTCTTTAATGCAGTAAAACGTCCCAAGGCGCTTCAGCGGAGTGGAATCAGACAAAAATTGACACTGAGCCAAAGAAGGACAGGTGACCAAACGCTTGGTCAAAGGGACTTATACCCACCATGTCTGTCTTTGATACTATTGAAGGACTTCCCTCTGGCAATTGCATTGGCCATATGGTGATGTCATCAACACAACAATGTAATGATGAGTGAATAACAGATTATGGTTTGATAGCCAAATATTCCTGATGACACAGATTCCTTATCACCAGTGATACTAAAATATCCTATTAGACCAGATAATTTGTCTGGCAAGGAAAAAAATCACCACTTTTCCAACAACATTATCAAAGGTCATTTTGTTACATAACTTCAGGCACACCCTGGCATTTTATTCATTCTAATTGCTGGTACTCATGAACAGGCAATAAAATATTTCCTTTTGCAATTAAACTGTCAGACCATTCATTCTTTTTTCAATCTCGAGTGCATTGATATATAACAAAGCATTTTTTCAGTGGGAGAATAAATAGTAGCAGCTCCCTCAGGTGGTTGATGGGTTCTGGTAACAATACAAACTATGCGTGGTGGTTTTATAATATTTAAGGTCCTTCCTTTCCTGGTTGGTGGACTCGATTGGCCAGCGTGTAGTTGGTCAGCGATACCATTCACACTGAAAAATTAATGACCACCAAGTAATCACAGGCCATCAATTGAGTAATAGTCAACAATTGACTTATGGGACCTAACAAATGGGATGTAATAATGACTATAAATAATAATGTTTATAATAATATACTTTGCTGGGCTATCTTTTCCTCTGTTCATTAATTTTGCATAATATTAAATGAGAATATAAAATGTGAACTAGTACCTGACTCTTTACTGTACTGTATGTTGTTATTACTACCACTTCTGTTTCTTCAGTATGGGATTCTGGGACCATAAAGCACAATGTGATCACTGCTGGGCATTATTATCCCATCTATATAGACTTCCCATCACAGGTTTTAGTAATGATGAACCTAAAGACTGGTGGGCTTCCTTTGCACCACTGCATGGCGGGGCTCTCCACCCCCCTCCGTGCAACCTCCCACAGCAGACCAGCTGCCAAGACCACCTAAAAGCTACCAGGAACTACATGCATGATACCAATCTGTTCCATGCATAAAACATATTAACAATAAAAAGACTGTAACGTGTGGTGCACCATGATATAGTCAATGTACAGCATTCTGCAAAACAGAAATCAAAACTTATTTTTACTACTGTTAACTCTTTATGCATTAATGAAACCATATTCAGAGAAGCATGCCTGCAAAGATTATATTTGGCATTAATATGTGGTCATCTCCTCCAATAAAGAGGATAGGTACTTTTTGATTTTATTGTACAGCTACAGATTTCTAAATGACTCACACACATGCATGGCAACTGTTTAAAAAAAGTACACAAGTACCAAGCCAGGCTTCGTAGTGGTCCTTTCGAGATGGATTCTCATGACACTAATCCAGTGTCAGGAAATAACACAGCAGGATGTTTTTGCGTTTCACGTGATTAGCAAATCAAAATGATAAGATCAAGTCTGATCATTTTTGGTCGGTTAATGTGACATCCAGAACAACAAGGTTAGGAAGGATTACTCACCTCCTGTTAGTGTTCAGTGCATAAAATAGACACTGCTACAGAACAGCTAATGGTGCAGTCATAATTGCAATTTATTGCATAAGTTATCGAGACTCCATCCCAGAAAAGTATAAGCAGCTTGTGACTGGTTAATTGTTCAAAGAACATATTGATAAATGCAGCAGGTAAGTGATAACTGGGGAAGACTGTTTACACTGTGTCTGCACCAATGGCATGAGACCATTAGTGGAACATCACCCCTTTTAATTGTCAAACCAGAGGAGCTACTCCACTTTCCATGTACTCACATTCCTGTAAGTCTTACTGCAATGAACGATTCCCATTTTAAAAAGCTGCAATTTTACATCAGTTACAATCAGTATATGTATCTCCCACTGGTGCTTTGCATTTATGTCAGGGTTGTAGCCAATTGTCCAATCATTTCCATATTGCCACAAGTATTTCATCATTGCGTACACCAACTACAATTACTTCTTGTGTTCTCCGCCACCCCCTGCCTTTTTAGTACATTTTCGTGCTCATCTAGATGAGAGCTTTAGTGCTGGAAAGGTGACTACTTCACCACTTCTCCTTTTCCCTTGCACCATCATCCCTTTTGTCTCTTAATCTCTCTTCTCTTTTATCCTATCACAGACCTTCCCTTTGTTCTTTCCTCCCCTCACCCCTTTCCCTGCCTCTACACTTGCTTAAAAACCTGTTGCATCTCCAACTTTTTCCAGTTCTGACGAAGGGTCATCAACTTGAAACGTTAAATCTGTTTCTCTCTCTACAGATGCTGCCTGACCTGCTGAGTATTTCCACATTTTCTGTTTTTATTACTTTACCACTTGTTCCACACAGAGTCAGTATCAAGCACTTTCAGATCTGGCGTGGGACAGATATTAAAGTTTGGACTTCTTAAACATCACTCTATAGTGCTATAGACAGGGCTAAGCAATCCCACAATCAATGGATCCGATCAAAGCTCTGCAGTCCTGTCACATCCAGTCGTGAATGGTGGAGGACTATTAAACAAGTAACCGGAGGAGGAAGCTCAATGAATATCCCCATCCTCAATGATGGTGCAGCTCAGCGCATGAGTGCAATAGACAAGCCTGAAGCATTTGCAACCATCTCCAGCCAGAAGTGCCGAGTGGATGATGCATATCAGCCTACTCCTGAGGTCCCCACCATCACAGAAGTCAGTCTTCAGCCAATTCAATTCACTCCACGTGATATCAAGAAACGGCTGAGCACACTGGATACAGCAAAGGCTATGGGCCCCGACAGCATCCCGGCTACCGTGCTCAAGACTTGTGCTTCAGAACTAGCCACGCCTCTAGTGAAACAGTTCCAGTACAGCTACAACACTGGCATCTATCTGACAATGTGGAAAACTGCCCAGGTATGTCCTGTCCACAAAAAGCAGGACAAATCTAACCTGGCCAATTACCGCCCCATCAGTCTATTCTCAATCATCAGCAAAGTGATGGAAGGTGTCATCGACAGTGCTATCAAGCGCCACTTATTCACCAATAACCTGTTCACTGATGCCCAGTTTGGGTTCCACTGACACTACTCGGCTACCGACATCATTACAGCCTTGGTCCAAACATGGACAAAGGAGCTGAATTCCAGAGGTGAGGTGAGAGTGACAGCCCTTGACATCAAGGCAGCATTTGACCGAGTGTGGCATCAAGGAGCCCTAGTAAAACTGAAGTCAATCGGAATTGGGGGGAAATTCTCCACTGGCTGGGGTCATACCTAGCACAAAGGAAGATGGTTGTGGTGGTTGAAGGTCAATCATCACAGCCCCAGGACATCACTGCAGGAGTTCCTCAGGGCAGTGTCCTAGGCCCAACCATCTTCAGTTGCTTCATCAATGGCCTTCCCTCCAACATAAGGTCAGAAGTGGGGATGTTTGCTGATGACTGCACAGTGTTCAGTGCCATTCACAACTCCTCAGATAATGAAGCAGTCCATGCCCGCATGCAACAACACCTGGACAACGTTCAGGCTTGGGCTGATAAGTGGCAGGTAACATTCACACCACAGAAGTGCCAAGGCAATGACTATCTCCAACAAACGAGAGTCTAACCACCGCCTCATGACATTTAACAGCATTGCCATCACTGAAACCCCCACCATCAACATCCTGGGGGTCACCTATGACCAGAAACTTAACTGGACCAGCCACATAAATACTGTGGCAACAAGAGCAGGTCAGAGGCTAGGTATTCTGCGGCGAGTGTCTCACCGCCTGACTCCCCAAAGCCTTTCCACCATCTACAAGGCACAAGTAAGGAGTGTGATGTAATACTCTCCACTTGCCTGGATGAGTGGAGCTCCAACAACACTCAAGAAGCTCAACACCATCCAGGACAAAGCAGCCCACTTGATTGGCACCCCATCCACCACCTTAAACATTCACTCCCTCCACCACCAGTGTACCGTGGCTGCAGTGTGCACCATCTACAAGATGCACTGCAGCAACTCGCCAAGGCTTCTTCGGCAGCACCACCCAAACCCGCGACCTCTTCCACCTAGAAGGACAAGGGCAGAAGGTGCATGGGAACACCACCACCTCCAAGTTCCCCTCCAAGTCACACACCATCCTGACTTAGAAGTATATCGCTGATCCTTCATCGTCGCTGGGTCAAAATCCTGGAACTCCCTACCTAACAGCACTGTGGGAGTACCTTCACCACACAGACTGCAGCGGTTCAAGAAGGCGGTTCCCCACCACCTTCTCAAGGGCAATTAGGGATGGGCAATAAATGCTGGCCTTGCCAGCAATGCCCACATCTCTTAAATGAATTTTAAAAAGTGATCTGTGCCTTTTGCTTTCGGCCTTGCAAAGATAGCCCAGGTCTGAGAGTTATCATAGGTAAGTTGCATCTTGGGAGTTTATGAAGGATTCCCATTGTGTCTTCAGTCAATATTTGGGCACAGATATACTCCATCCTCTCAGAAGCTACAGCAGTATCAGTTGCGAAACCCATCAGCTAATAACTGGTAAATTAGATATTCCTACCAACAAAATATTGCTTCATTACAAAACTGTACCAGATCTGACAACACTGCAGATTCCACAACGTTTTGTGTGAAATCAGGATGTTTCAGATAGACTAAAATAGTTCAAAGGTAGCTTGAGTCATTTATCATCTGGACAGATGCATAACAAACAGCATCTGATAGAGCACTGTAAGGGAATGGCTGTTGGTGGTCAAAGTAATGGATATAAACAAGATGGTAGACCATTACAATTTAGTACCAAATAAATATTGGCTGTGTAAGATATAATTCACTGTTCGTTGTGACTTGGCTGTAGTTAATGTACCAGCATACTTCGAGAGTTCTGCAAACAAACCTTTAAATAGATTTAGTTAACTTCTGTAACCCTTTTAGACATGGCATAAGCGGCCCAATGTCTACAGAGTTAGTTAACTTCTGCAACCTCATCAGACAGGACCTTGAGAGAACTGCAAAACAAACCTTTAAGCTGACTGAACAATGAGGAACTTCTGCAACCCCTTCAGACATGGCGCAAGTGGCCTTGAGGCCCATTGATTACAGATAAGGAGAAGAGATGCCCATGATTGAACAATCGCCAACGTTGTCTGGGACAGATATGTATTGGGATGCCTACCAAGTTTTGGGTATAAAGGAAACAGTTAGGGAACACTTGGGGCTGCTGCAGTGAGTCAGACAACTTGACCGGTCGCACAGAAAGAAGGGCCTACTAGTCACCGCTGAACTGGTCACTCGCTGGTGTTAGTACATATGCATGCTTATGCTTGCTTGTTGAAGCTTATGCTTGCATGTAAACTTAATTTTATGCTTGCTTGTAAACTTGATTGATTTTAAGTAGAGAAGTAGTTACCCTGAAATCTTGTTTTCATTCTGGTTCGAGTCAGAACTCTAAGGGCTTGATTTTTCGATTGGAGGTGGGTTGGTGTCAGGAATGTTAGTCGGCAGGTTCCGGTCTCGCTCCTGGCTCCAGCCAGTCTGCTGACACAATTTTCTGTTGATTGGGCTCATTAAGCCTGCCGTGCTCGTTACCCGCCTTGATCACAAGGTGCGGGTCTGCTGAGCTGCTCCAGTGATGTGTTTGCAGCCGGTGTATTTAAGGGGGGCCATGTCCCCATTAGCTCTCACTTCGTTTCTGATGCTCCTGAGTGCTGGTGCTCTCCACAATGTTTGCAGAGAGACCAAAGGCTGCTCCTTGTAGTGTATGTACCTTTAAGGGGAGAACTACTTTTTACAGCTCCTGTATACTGTAGTACCGGCAGTGACCACACCTGTATATAAACCCTGAGTAGGGATCTGTACATTTAGTTTTAGAGTAACCCTCATCCAGTAAAAACCTGTTGATTGTTCCCTGCAGTCTCTTGTCTAATTATTGAAGGACACACAACATCAAGATACACGGATCTAACATTGGCGACGAGAAGATTCAAACCTACCTGCAACTCCGCATCACCTCCCAGGGATTCGCTCCTGGAGAACAGTGAAAGAAGAAGGCCGAGTCCAGAAGCACGGGCGTCAACCACGGGAAACCCCCCAGTCATCCAGCGGAGATTTGAGTATCGCAGGGGAGGCTGTCGAGAGCCGGGCTTGGTTCTCCAGTCACGGTGGTCCAGCGAAACGGGCTGGCAACAGGTACGGCGCAGACCCTTCCCGGACAGTGGCGGCTAGAGCCGACCGATGGCACAGAAAAAGGCCGAGCAGCGTCGACGGGAGAAGAGAGAGGGTAGAGCGCACAGGGCGCAGCCGGTGTTCAAGGGCCGAGCAGCGTCAGTGAGAGAGAGAGGTGCGCAGGAAAACGCGCAGAGCGCAGCCGGTGTTCAAGTGCCGAGCAGCGTCAGTGGGGAAGAAAGGAAAGCGTGGGAGACGCCATTTTGAGCCACAGCGGAGAAGAAGGGAGAGCGCGGGAGACGCCATTTTGAGCCAGTCTAACCACACCCAGGGATGCCGAAGAGTGGCAGTGTCACAGCGTTCGACAATGAAGTCGAAGATTGGACGACATATGTCGAACGCATAGAAGTGTACTGCAAGGCGAATGAAGTGCCAGATGACAGGAAAGCGCTGGTATTGTTGAATTCAATGGGTGCAAAAACGTATGGCTTACTGCGAAACCTAGTAACCCCAGAGAAGCCAGTGGAAAAGGATTTTGAAAACATAGTGTCAATCCTACAGGACCACTTAGACCCCACACCGCTGCTGATAGCGGAAAGATTTAAGTTTCACAAAAGGAACCAGCATAAAGATGAAAGTAATGCTGAGTTTTTAATGGGACTGCGCAAGCTATCGCAACACTGCCAGTTTGGAATGGGACTAGCAGATACTTTAAGGGACAAGTTTGTGTGTGGGCTTCAAAGTGAAGGAACCCAGAAACAGCTTCTATCAGAAAAGGATCTTACGCTGGACAAGGCTGTCAGCATGGCAGTATCACACAAAGCAGTAGCACGGGGCGCGGCAGAGATACAACGGAGACCGCAAGAATATGGCACAAATGAAATGTCATACGGAACAGTGAAGTGCTATCGCTGCGGCAGAACAACACACGACCATAAGGATTGCTGGTTCAAGGACCAAGTGTGCAGACGGTGTGGAAAAGTAGAACACATAGCAAGAGTCTGCAGGTCGGAAAAGAAAACCAGCAGCAAGAAATCTCCACAGGAGAAGTACAAGAAGGTACATAAGGTGACGGAGAGTAGTGCAGACGAACAGAAAAGTGATACAGACTCTGGAAGCAAGGAGCTGGGTTGTCTGAAACTACATAATGTGATCAAAACGGAGGATCACCAAACTATCTGGGTCACGCTCAAGATAGCCGGAGTCCAAGTGAAAATGGAATTGGACACAGGATCAGCCCCAACAGTCATAAACCGAAGGGACTACAAGCGGCTATTCACACACCCTTGAGAGATACAGAGATTGTCTTGAAGACGTACACGGGGCAAAAAGTCTACCCCAAAGGAAAAATAAGGGTGAGCGTTATATATAATGGCAAGGAAACACCAAAAATGGATCTATATGTATTGCCAGATGAAGGACCACCACTACTAGGACATGAATGGATCCGGAAGATACAGCTAGATTGGCATTCCGTACAAGCACTGACTGTAGATGCCAAAAAGGATGATGACATCACACCTGGACGACTGTCAAAAATGCTAACTGACGCACAAGAAGTGTTCCAGGAGGGACTCGGAACACTAAAAGGCATAACAGCGACGATCAAAATAGAGGAAAATGCAAGCCCAAAGTTTTTTAAGGCCAGACCGGTACCTTATGCGATCCGCCCAGCCGTCGAAGCAGAGCTGGAAGGTTTGGAACGTTCAGGAGTACTGTCCAAAGTGGACTGGAGCGAGTGGGCTACACCCATCGTTCCTGTAATGAAGAGGTCGTTGAGTAATACACCTGGGGAACCAAAGAAGGCTCGCATCTGTGGGGACTTTAAGGTGACAGTGAACCCAGTCCTTTACACTGCACAATATCCGCTTCCGCGGATTGAAGATATTTTCGCCTCGCTATCTGGAGGGAAACGCTTCACTAAGATTGATCTGGCCCAGGCGTACCTGCAAATGGAGGTAGAAGAAGCCTTGAAACAGTACCTCATGATCAACACTCATAAAGGTCTCTACCAATACAACCGGCTGGTGTTCGGGGTAGCATCAGCTCCGGCTATTTGGCAAAGGGCAATGGATCAAGTCCTGCAAGGGATTCCAGGGACCCAGTGTTATTTGGACGACATCCTGGTCACGGGCGAAAATGACAGTGATCACCTCGCCAACCTGGAGCAGGTGTTCACTAGATTGAAGGAATATGGGCTCCGAGCTAATCGCCACAAATGCGAGTTTTTCCAGAAGCAGATCTCGTATTGTGGCACGTTATTGATGAAGAGGGGTTACATAAGTCCCCTGAAAAGATTGAGGCAGTAGTCAAGGCTCCAGCACCGGAAAATGTGTCACAACTGAGGTCGTTCCTTGGGCTGGTGAACTACTACCATAAGTTCTTGCCGAATTTGTCTACAGTACTACACCCACTGAACGCCCTACTGCAAACGGGGGTACCATGGAAGTGGAATGACGAATGTAAGTGAGCTTTCCAGAAGTGCAAAGAATTGATCACATCAAAAGAGGTGTTGGCTCATTTCAACCCAGCACTACCAATTCGGTTGGCATGTGATGCATCACCCTATGGCATTGGAGCGGCGCTGTCGCACAAATTCCCGGACGGCTCGGAGAGGCCAGTAGCCTTAGCGTCTCGGTCACTAACCTTAGCCGAGCGTAACTACACCCAGATTGACAGGGAGGCCCTCAGCCTAGTGTGGGGAGTGAAAAAGTTCAACCACTATCTGCACGGGCAGAAGTTCACCTTGCTGACTGACCACCAACCACTTGTCTCCATCTTTAATCCAAAGAAGGGCGTTCCGGTGATGACTGCGCAACGGCTACAAAGATGGTCCCTTTTTCTAGGGGCGAACAAATATGAAATCGAGTATAAGGGCACGAAACAGCATGGAAATGCTGATGGGCTATCACGCCTGCCACTGCCTACTGCGGAGGAAGCACCAGCAGTGGACCCTGTCGAAATATTTCATTCAACTATAATTGAACACTTGCCAGTAACTAACGCTGATATAGAAAAGGAGACCCAAAATGACCCGACACTGTCTCGGGTATATGACTTGACGGTGAAACGATGGCCAACACATGGCGACTCACTGTTGCCAGCATTCTCATCCAAAAGAGAACAGCTGTCAGTATGCCAGGGGACATTGATGTGTGGATCCCGAGTGGTAATTCCACCCAAGTTAAGGGAGAGAGTGCTCAATGAGCTTCACGAAGGTCACCTGGGAGGGGTGAAAATGAAAAGCCTTGCTAGGGCTTATGTGTGGTGGCCAGGGATCGATCAGCAAATTGAGGACCTGACAAAGAGCTGCTCAGGATGCCAGAAGGTCCAAAATGCACCACCACATGCCCCTCTACACCCATGGGAGTGGCCCTCATCTCCTTGGCAACGGGTGCATATTGATTTTGCTGGTCCATTCATGGACTCAATGTTTTTAATAGCCGTGGATGCGCACTCGAAATGGCCTGAGGTGATCAAAATGTCCTCCACCACCACGGAGAAAACTATTGCAGTCCTACGGACCATATTTGCCAGGAACGGCTTGCCAGAGCAGATTTGCTCTGATAACGGACCATAGTTTGTGTCCGAAGAGTTTCGAAGATTTATGAAAAGGAATGGGGTAAGGCATTACACATCCGCCCCGTATCATCCAGCCACAAATGGATTGGCTGAGAGGTTCATACAAACCTTTAAAAAAGCAGTAAGGGCCATGTGCAATGACGACATTCCACTGCAGCATAAGGTGGACAATTTCCTGTTAGCCTACAGAAATGCGACACATGCAGTCACCAACCAGACCCCGGCCATGATGTTCTTTAACCGAAGGTTGAGATCTCGTCTGGATTTGCTCAGACCAAATGTACGAAGAGATGTTGAGAATAAGCAATTCCAGCACATCAATGAGAAGCCGACAAGGAGCTTCAATGTAGGGCAACCAGTCTTGGCCCGCGACTACCGAACAGAGAAATGGCAACCAGGAACGATATGCACACGGCAGGGGCCACTAATGTACACAGTGGATGTTGGGGAGAACATTGTGAGGCGCCATGTTGACCAGATCCTAGAGTCACAGGAACGAGTCAACCCCATGTCTCGTGTACCTGGTGATGAACCCGACATACAGGTAGCATCTACCCCAAAAACAGTAGCATCGGAAGCTGATGAACCAACCGACGACAGGGGGCCAGAATCGCCTCCGCACCAAGAGCAGGACACTCAGAAAAGGCGCTATCCAGAAAGGATCAGGAAGCCTCCCCAAAGACTGAATTTATAGACTATTTTCAGTTAATGTTGCATGTTAAAAGTGTTAATTGTAATTAGTTGATATTTAATTGTTAAATGAATGTTATGGTACTGTTGATCTAAAAGGGGAGGAATTGTAGTGTATGTACCTTTAAGGGGAGGACTACTTTTTGCAGCTCCTGTATACTGTAGTACCGGCAGTGAACACACCTGTATATAAAGCCTGAGTAGGGATCTGTATAGTTAGTTTTAGAGTAACCCTCATCCAGTAAACACCTGTTGATTGTTCCCTGCAGTCTCTTGTCTAATTATTGAAGGACACACAACATCAAGATACACGGATCTAACACTCCTCACTTCAGCGGTGACTCCCTCCATGTTCTTGTGGAGGAAGTCAGCGGACGTCGGGAGATCCTATACCCAGGTGATGGAAGAAGGAAACCTCCTCAGCAGACAAAGGCAGCCTAGCTGCAAATAGCTGTAGAGATCACTGCAAGGTGTCTGTTCAGTCACACCTGGGTCTAATGCAGGAAGAGGTTCAATAATCTCCTGCGTTCTGGAAAAGTGAGTATAAAAACAAATTACCTTAATTCTGCTGTGCCTGTCATCACATCCCCATCACTTTGCATTGCCAACCCTACTCCTGCACATCCTAACTCGCCCCAACATCCCTTGCAACATCACCCATCCCTCTCTCCCTATGTACAGAATCTCATCCCCATCTTACTATGTAGCACTCACACCCACCCTCAATGTAATGCAATGACAACAACTAGCAACTCAAAAGGAGGGAACTTGGTAATGGGAAACCACTCCATCATAGTCTCCCTCTAAACATCTATCCTATACATTCTTTACACTCATTCCATCACTCTCACTGAAATTCCACTTCTTTCCCTCATCGCAGGAAAAGAGAGCCCACAATAAGAGGGAGAGGGAGAGAACAGGAGGAGGACCACCATGTTTAGAACACTGTATCAATAATCTTAAAGTCTATCATGTGGCATCTTCCCTAACAACAATCTGAAGTAACCTCTCCACCCTTTATATTTTTACTTCACATATTTATGCATATTAGCTCTTTGTTCAAGAGATGCTATCTCTGACTGATGCAATATTGCACACACCATGGAAAAATGTAGGTGACTGGATTGCACATGCTCTGATCATTCATATTGCTGAGTTATGCAATATACTCTATTTGTGATCTCAGCCAGTGTGACAATGGGAGAGGGAGAGGGGTTAGAATTAGCCTCAGAGCTCCTAAACACAGCAGGAGGTAAATCAACCAGAGTTCCCACTCCTTTGCAGGCACCTCTACTAAGTGTATCTGTATGAACAGGATCAGGTTTAGCCATGTTGCCCTCTCATCGTACAACAGCTGACCCATATTCAACACTAAGTTAGAATTATAGAATGGTTACAGCACAGAAGGAGGCCATTCGGCCCGTCGAGCCTGCACCGGCTCTCTGCAAGAGCATTTCAGCTAGTCCCACTCCCCCGCCCTTTCCTCAGCTCTGCAAATTTTTTCCCCTCAGGTACTTATCCAACTCCCTTTTGAAAGCCATGATTGAGTCTGCCTCCACCACCCTTTCAGGCAGTGCATTCCAGATCATAATCACTCGCTGCGTAAAAATGTTTTTCCTCATGTCACCCTTGGTTCTTCTGGCAATCAACTTAACATGTTGATTCAAGTTCACATGCGAAGAATGGCCATTTGGGCTAAGTGCCAGAGGACTGTTGGCACTCATGGAAATGTAGGAGTATCATTGTTCTATTTGCTATTGGTAGGCATCTAAAAAGCATGCCCATTTTCCCTTCTCTTTTTTTCTCCCATCCTTTCCCGAGGTATAGATTATGGACTCCCGTCAACAGCAATATTTCTTATATAGCATTACTCCTTCCAGAGAAAGAAACAACCAATAGCTGTCATTCACACTATTTTCCCACTTTGTAAAAGGATCAGGTTTACATAGAAATACAAAGAAGTTACAGCACAGAAACAACAGGTCCATGCCAGTGTTTATACTCCATATGCGCCTCCTCCCATCCTACTTCATCTAACACTATCAGCATATCCTTCTATTCTTTCTCCCTCATGCACTTATCTAGCTTCCCCTTAAATCCATTTTTTTTTAATGTTGGTTTTCTTTAGGGGTCGAGGCCTCGATTTCAGCCTGCACCCCCTGGTTGGCGAGGCACACCTGGTATGGCATACACCAGGTCCCACTGAAGGCCAGAGATCCTTACTGATTGGAGTCCCTGCGCCTCCTACACCAGTGGCCATAGTTGGGGTAGGTGGAGGCTCCACTCTCAATAGGTTAACAAACCCCTTGTAACCAGATCCCAGCCTAATTTCCAGTCATTCCTTCTTTTTATTTTGTTCTCGGGATGTGGGCACCACTGGCAAAGGCATTAAGAGGCAACCATGTAGCGTGGGACTGCATACCAATGTCATCACAAAGTTACATGTACATGTAGGAGGCAAATGGTATGTTGGCCTTCGTAGCAAGAGGGTTCGAGTACAGGAACAATGAAGTCTTGCTGCAGTTGTACAGGGCCTTGGTGAGACCACACCTTGAATATTGTGTGCAGTTTTGGTCACCTTATCTGAGGAAGGATGTTCTTGCCATGGAGGGAGTGCAGCGAAGATTCACCAGGCTGATACCTGGGATGGCAGGAATGATGTATGAGGAGAGATTGGGTCGATTGGGCTTATACTCACAGGAGTTTAGACGAATGAGAGGGGATCTCATTGAAACTTATAAAATTCTAACAGGACTAGACAGACTAGATGCAGGAAGGATGTTCCCGATGGTGGGGGAGTCCAGAACCAGGGGTCACAGTCTAAGGATAAGGGGTAAGCCATTTAGGACAGAGACGAGGAGGAATTTCTTCACCCAGAGAGTGGTGAACCTGTGGAATTCTCTACCACAGAAGGCAGTGGAGGCCAAGTCATTAAATATATTTAAGAAGGAGTTGGATATATTTCTTAAGGCTAAAGGGATCAAGGGATATGGGGAGAAAGCAGGGACAGGGTACTGAATTTGGATGATCAGCCATGATCTCGTTGAATGGTGGAGCAGGCTCGAGGGGCCGAATGGCCTACTCCTGCTCCTATCTTCTATGTATCTATGTTTCTATGTATCTATGTTTCAGGTGGTTATCTAGCTTCCCCATAAATGCACCTACGCTGGTCACCTCAACTCCTCCTTGTGGTAGCAAGTTCCCCATTCTCACCACTCTCTGAAAGAAGAAAGAAGAAAGACTTGGATTTATATAGCGCCTTTCACAACCTCATGACATCCCAAAGCGCTTTACAGCCAATGAAGTACATTTGAAGTGTAGTCACTGTTGTAATGTGGGAAACGCGGCAGCCAATTTGTGCACAGCAGCTCCCACAAACAGCAAATGTGATAATGAACAGATAATCTGTTTTTTTAGTGATGTTGATTGAGGGATAAATATTGGCCAGGACACCAGTAAAGAAGTTTCTCCTGATGTGCAAAGGATCAGTACCAAAATAAATCGCTCATGTCCAAATCGCCCAGTCACTATAGCAGTAAATCACTGTATTCGCAATTGGAAGGTCATGGGTCGATTTTGACTTTTGGGCGTCCACCTGTTCAGTGGTGAAGAGCCCCCCACCCCTCCCCCGTGTGATTTTGAGTTCTCCTGATGCATTTAAACTTGGCAGGTGAACTGAGGGTTGCCAAACAGGTGTCACAATGCAGCTCGCCTGGTTGAAGCCTCAAGATCGGGCCAGGAGGGCCACCAGTAGGGTAAGGTGTGAGGGGGGGAGTCGTGATCACGGAGGGTGTGGATCCGGGGCAGCAGTGGGACAGATTATCATTGTAGGCCCTGGAAGAGCACTCCTCAGGACTTACCTACAGGCCAGCTCCGCACTGCAGCCAGATGAATTTTCCAGGTCCCCAACCAGCAAGCTGCATCGGGACGGCCGGCTGGCACCCAGAGCTCAGAGCCCAAGGCCTAAAGTCCAGCGAGCCTCGGGCCTTCATCGGCTTTCAACGTTAGACCAATTTCTCGGCCTATGTTCCCAGGCTTAGGTATTTTCCTCATGAACTTGCAAAACTCCTACTTAACTTGGAAACCTGCTTGCTTGTTGCTTTGAACCTTACATAAGAACATAAGAAAGAAGAGCAGGAGTAGGCCATACGGCCCCTCAAGCCTGCTCCGCTATTCAATAAGATAATGGCTTATCATCGACCTCAACTCCACTTCCCCGCCCGATCCCCATATCCCTTGATTCCCCTAGAGTCCAAAAATCTATCTATTTCAGTCTTGAATATACTCAAAGACTCAGCATCCACAGCCCTCTGGGGCAGAGAATTCCAAAGATTCACAACCCTCTGAGTGAAGAAATTCCTCCTCATCTGAGTCTTAAATGGCCTACCCCTTATCCTGAGACTATGCCCCCTAGTTTTAGACCAGCCAAGGGAAACAACCTCTCAGCATCTACCCTCTCAATCTCCTTCAGAACCTTGTATGTTTCAATGAGATCACCTCTCATTCTTCTAAACTCCAGAGAGTATAGGCCCATTCTACACAATCTCTCATCATAGGACAGCCCTCCCATCCCAGGAATCAATCTAGTGAACCTTTGTTGTACCGCCTCCAAGGCAAGTATATCCTTCCTTCGATAAGGAGACTAAAACTGTACACCAAGGCCCTATACAATTGTAGCAAGACTTGCTTACTCTTATACTCCAACCCCCTTGCAATAAAGGCCAACATGCCATTTGTCTTCCTTATTGCTTGCTGTACCTGTGATATACCTATCAATTCATCCAATGAAAAGCGACGAGTTAAGATAGTAACTATAGGTTTTTATTGGCTAAATAACAGAGCCCACCCTCGTGGGCGATCGGGTCCAACAAGGAGGAATACCAGCCAGTCGACCACCTTTATACCTGGGCAAGCAGGCGGAGCCATGGGCGGAGTCAGCTGTGGTCAGCCCAGGTATAACAGCGTGACAAGAGGTGACCTTGTGTAATGACACAACAGTGTAAACAGTGATAACCATAGTGTAACGATATAAACAGTGATGACCATAGTGTAACGATAGTGAACGATAAAAGTGGTTTACCACATTCACCCCTTGTTTAGATTTGAGTCCGGCGGGGTGAAGTGTACTACCAGTTCGGGTATGTCAGTCTGTCCGGAGGCCTCGTAAGTCTTTCTGATCGGCGCAGCAGCGGCGGCGGTGATGCAGTATCCAATGTTAATGCTGGTGTCTGCGTGGTCAGCGAAGGCTCGTGGGGTTCCGGCATGCCGTCTACCTGGGCTGGATTTGGGGGGGTGGGGGGTAACGGTGGTGTCTCAGGGGTGCCCGAGGGTGCAAGGTCTCGTAAGGAGACTGTGTCCTCCCGCCCATCTGGGTATGCCACATAGGCGTACTGGGGGTTGGCGTGCAGGAGGTCCACCCTCTCAACCAGGGGGTCCGTTTTATGGGCCCTCACGTGCTTTCGCAGCAAGACGGGCCCCGGAGAAGTCAGCCATGTTGGTAGCGAGGTTCCCGTAGTCGACTTCCTGGGGAAAACAAACATTCGTTCATGGGGGGTGGCGTTAATGGCCGTGCAAAGCAGTGACCGGATGGAATGCAGCGCTGCCGGGAGGACTTCCTGCCAGCGAGAGGTTGGCAGGCCCTTAGACTTTAAGCCTAAGAGAACGGCCTTCCAGACAGTCGCGTGTCAGGAAGTGGTAGAGGCGGCCATTCGCCTCGAAGGCGGTATACTGGCGGTCCTCTGGGCGGATAGGGAGTTGGTGATAGGCCGACTTAAGGTTGATGGTGGAGAATACCCGGTACTGTGCAATCTGATTGACCATATCAGATATGCGGGGAAGGGGGTATGCGTCCAGCTGGGTGTACCGGTTTATGGTTTGGCTGTAGTCGATGACCAGGCAGTTTTTATTGCCGGTCTTAACGACTACGACCTGGGCACGCCAGGGGCTGTTGCTCCTCTCGATGATGCCCTCCTTCAGGAGACGCTGCACCTCAGAGCTAATAAAAGCTCTGTCCCCGGCGCTGTACTGCCTGCTCTTGGTGGCGACGGGTTTACAGTCGCAGGTGAGGTTAGCGAACAGGGAGGGGGGCGGGACCTTGAGGGTGGATAGGCCGCAGGTGGTATGCGGTGGGCGGTTTAAAGGCTGCTGGTTGTCGACTGTGAGTGGAGGGAGGGGTCCACCGTATGCCAAAGTGACACTTTGAAGGTGGGATTGGAAGTCCAGCCCTAGTAGGACGGCAGCGCAGAGCTGGGGCAGGACGAGGAGTTTAAAATTTTTATACTCCGTGCCCCTAACCGACAGGGTCACAGCACAGTAGCCGCTGGTGTCTGTAGAATGCGACCTCGACGCCATCGAGATCCGGTTGCGCATTGGCCGGACAGTGAGGGAGTAGTGGCTCACCGTGTCTGGATGGATGAAACTCTCCGTGCTTCCGCTGTCGAACAGGCAGGTCGTGGCGTGGCCGTTTACTTTGATGTCCATCATGGACTTGGACAGGTGATGCGGGCGAGCTTGGTCCAGTGTGACGGAAGCTAGTGTATGGCTGAGCGAGCTGCTTGATGTGCCTCAATAATCCCGAGACTCGATGTTAGTGAAACAAAACAAGGCTTTTATTAACTTAGAAGTGGAGAGAGGTATCTTCCCTGGAGGTCTGCAGTACTGGCTGTGAGGCCAGACTGAGCTGGCTTACATAGAGGCCAGGTATGGGCGGAGCCCTACACACAACACATTCCATACATTCCAATACACAATACAATGGTGAGGAGAAACCTGAAACCAACCACAGTCACAGGCAATACAATGGTAAGGGGGAACCTGAAACCAACCACAGTCACAGGCAGTGATGAATGGAATATTTCATCACATTCACCCCTTCTATAGATTTAGTCTGTTCGGGGGTTTGGTAGTCCTCTGCGACCGACGCGGCTGTTGTGGTGTTGCGGGTGTCGGCTGGGTGTCCCCGGTGGCCTCCTGGGTCTCTGCCGGGGGTGCCGCCAGGGTTGTTGAAGGGGTAGTTGGTGGGGGTGCCGTTGGTCGATGTTCTTCCGGGGGTGATGAAAGAGTAGTGGGTGGGTAAGAGTTGCTGTGGTCGTTGTTGCTGCTATTGCCATGGTTGCTGTCGTTACCGGCTGGGGCGACGTCTTTTATTGACACGGTGTCCTCCCTTCCGTCGGCGTGCCGGACATACGTGTATTGGGGGTTGGCGTGGAGTAGGTGCACTGGGTCCACGAGAGGGTCCGTCTTATGGCCCCTCACATGCCTTCGCACGAATACCGGACCCGGGGTGGAGAGCCATGACGGCATGGATACGCCTGAGGTGGATTTCCGGG
The DNA here is from genome assembly GCF_052327205.1 of Somniosus microcephalus. Taxonomy (NCBI): domain Eukaryota; kingdom Metazoa; phylum Chordata; class Chondrichthyes; order Squaliformes; family Somniosidae; genus Somniosus; species Somniosus microcephalus. Next base: position 256,940,767 of record NC_140989.1, read on the forward strand.
GGAAGCTAAACATTCGTTCATGAGGCGTGGCATTAGTGGCAGTACACAATAGCGACCGTATCGAATGGAGCACATCTGAGAGGACTTCCTGCCAGCGGGAGATAGGGAGGCCCTTGGTCCTTAGAGCTAGAGTGACTGCTTTCCATACTGTCCCGTTCTCTCGCTCCACTTGACCGTTACCCCGGGGGTTGTAGCTGGTGGTACGGCTCGTGGCGATACCCCTGGACAGCATGTACTGGCGTAGCTCTTCACTCATGAAGGACGCCCCCCTATCCGTGTGGATGTAGCTCGGCATACCGAACAGGCAGAACAGGCTGTTGAGGCATTTAATGACCGTGGCGCTGGTCATGTCTGGGCAGGGGAAGGCGAATGGGAACCGGGAGTATTCGTCCACAATGTTCAGGAAGTAAACATTGCGGTCGACGGACGGGAGGGGGCCCTTGAAATCTAAGCTGAGCCGCTCAAAGGGCCGTGTAGCTTTGATTAAGTGGGCTCTATCAGGGTGGTAGAACCAAGGCTTGCACTCAGCGCAAGTGCGGCAGTTCCTGGTCAGAGGCCGAACTTCCTCAATCGAGTAGGGTAAGTTGCGGGACTTTATGAAGTGGAACAGCCGCGTGACCCCTGGGTGGCAGAGGTCATTGTGGAGGGTCTGTAGCCGATCCCCGGTGGCGCTGGCACACATCCCTCGTGAGAGGGCATCTGGGGATTCGTTAAGGGCCCCTGGCCGGTAAATGATGTCATACTCGAAGGTGGAGAGCTCGATCCGCCACCTAAGAATCTTATCATTTTTGCTCTTCCCCCTCTGTTTATTATTGAACATAAACGCTACCGACCGCTGGTCGGTAAGTAGGGTGAAGCGTTTGCCGGCTAGGTAGTGGCGCCAGTGGCGCACTGCCTCCACGATGGCTTGGGCCTCCTTTTCCACGGAGGAGTGTCTGATCTCGGGCCCTTGGAGGGTCCTCGAGAAGAAAGCTACGGGCCGCCCCGCCTGGTTGAGGGTGGCCGCCAAGGCAAAGTCAGACGCATCACTTTCCACTTGAAATGGAGTGTTCTCGTCCACTGCCTGTAGCGTGGCCCGCTCAATATCCTGCTTAATGCTTTTGAAGGCGGCGTGGGCCTCAGCAGAGAGCGGAAAAGAGGATGCTTTCAAGAGGGGGCGGGCTTTGTCGGAGTAGTTGGGGACCCATTGGGAATAATAAGAAAATAACCCCAGGCACCTTTTCAGGGCTTTGGGAGTGTTGGGCAGGGGCAGCTCCCGTAGGGGGCGCAATCAGTCGGGGTCTGGTCCGATTTCCCCATTCTCCACCACGCTGCCTAGTATGCAGAGGCGCGTGGTGTTGAAAACGCACTTGTCCTCGTTATAGGTGAGGTTGAGTTTTTGTGCGGTTTTCAGGAACCTCTCGAGGTTCGAGTCGTGATCCTGCTGGTTGTGACCGCAGATGGTGACGTTGTCGAGGTAGGGGAAGGTTGCCTGCAAGTGGTGGTCATCGACCATGCGATCCATCTCCCTCTGGAAGACCGAGACCCCATTCGTCACCTCAAACGGGACTCTGAGGAATTGGTAGAGGCGTCCGTTCGCCTCGAAGGCGGTGTACGGGCAGTCCTCTGGTCTGATAGGGAGCAGGTGGTACGCTGACTTGAGGTCAATGGTGGAGAACACCCGGTATTGGGCGATTTGGTTCACCATTTCTGATATGCGGGGTAGCGGGTAGGCGTCTAGTTGGGTGTACCTGTTGATCGTTTGGCTATAGTCGATCACCATCCGTTTCTTCTCGCTACCCCTTACCACCACCACTTGGGCGCGCCACGGGCTATTGCTGCATTCAATAATGCGCTCTTTCAGGAGCCTGTCTACCTCGGTTGCGATAAACCGCCTGTCCTCCCAGCTGTACCTCCTGCTTTTGGTCGCTATTGGCCGGCAGTTAGGGGTAAGGTTCGCGAATAGCGAAGGCGGCTTTACCTTCAGGGTAGCCAGGCCGCACACTGTGAGGGGCGGCTGGGACCCACCGTACTTGAGCGTGATGCTTTGGTGGTTGCACTGGAAATCCAGGCCCAAGATCACGCTCGCGCATAGATTCTTCATGATTAATACTTTAAAATTATCGTATACAGTCCCGTTAACGGACAATTGTACCGTGCAGTAACCCAGAATGGTCGATGTCTGGGTTTTATCAGCCATAGAGATGGTACCCCGAGTAGGGACCACCTTTAGGGAGAGTTGTCGTGCCAGTTCCGGGTGGATAAAACTCACCGTGCTTCCACTGTCAATTAAACATTTAACCCCGCACCCGTTTACCTCGATGTCCACCATTGATTTGGATAGCGGGTGGGGCCTGGTCTGGTCCACTGTGACCGATGCCACTGTAGGGCCCTGATCGAGACAAGATGGCGTCCGCGCTGTCTGCTCACAAGATGGCGGACCATACGAGGTCGGGCAAGATGGCGTCCAAGATGGCCGCTCCCACGGCGCACACGCGGCGGTGGCGGGTTTTGGTTTTCCAGCGGGGTTCCCTCTGCACACCTTCCCAAAGTGCCCCTTCTTACCGCACTTAAAGCAGGTGGTGCCTTTCGCCAGGCACAGGTTTCTGGTGTGCTTTGGCTGCCCGCAGAAGTAGCAGTTGGGTCCCCGACGCGTCGCGGCTGTCGTAGGGCTTCTGGGGGGAGAGCGGGGCCCCGACGGTGTCGGGCTGCCGGGCGGGGAAGATGCCTTCCAAGATGGCGGCGCCCTTGGTGCACACGTGGCGGCGTGGACGGCGCGGGCTGAAGAGTAGGCGTCCGAGTTTCTCTGGGCCACATCCAGGGATCGCGCGGTGTCCGCAGCCTGTTTCAGGTCCAATCCCGTTTTTTCCAGCAGTCTTTGCCGGATGTAAGTGGAGCTGAGGCCTGTGATAAAGGCATCGCGAACAAGCTCGTCGGTGTACACTGCGGCTTTTACATCTCGGCACTTGCAGTCTTTGCCAAGCATTTTCAGGGTGCCTAGGAACTCCTCCACCGATTCCCCAGGTCGCTGTGCGCGAGTGGCGAGCAGATGCCTAGCATACACCTCATTCGTAGGCTGCTGGTAATGCACCTTTAAGATGTCGCAGGCGGCCAGGTACGTGTCGGCGTCTTGGATGAGGGGGTAAACCCGGTGGCTTACCCAATTCCGCAGAATTCCGAGTTTCATACTCGCAGCGGCCGTAGCGTCTTTGACGGCTGCGGAATTGTCCAGGAAGAATTCCATACACATAAACCAGTGTCCGAAGCGTGCTGATGCGTCCGGAGCATGCTGATCCAAATCCAAACGTTCGGGTTTCAGGAGTTGATCCATTGTGTTGAAAAATAAGTTAATAAAATTGATGTGCCTCAATAATCCCGAGACTCGATGTTAGCGAAACAAAACAAGGCTTTTATTAACTTAGAAGTGGAGAGCGGTATCTTCCCTGGAGGTCTGCAGTATTGGCTGTGAGGCCAGACTGAGCTGGCTTACATAGAGGCCAGGTATGGGCGGAGCCCTACACACAACACATTCCATACATTCCAATACACAATACAATGGTGAGGAGAAACCTGAAACCAACCACAGTCACAGGCAATACAATGGTAAGGGGGAACCTGAAACCAACCACAGTCACAGGCAGTGATGAATGGAATATTTCATCACACTGCTGTAGTCTGCGGGTGAGGCGGTGGTCGGGTCTGGAGGCAAGGTGGCGGTCGAGTGTGGTGGGCAAAATGGCGGTGCCCACGACATTGAATAAAATGGCGAAGAAGATGGCCGCCCCCACAATTCACATGAGGCATTGCTGGCGTCGGTGGCCTTGATCAAAGATGGCCGCCCCCACGACTCACACGAGGGGATACTGGCATCTGTGGCCTTGATGAAAGATGGCCGCCCCCACAACTCGCATGAGGCACTGCTGGCGTCTGTGGCTCTCCCCCTGCAGGCCTTCGCGAAGTGGCCTTTCTTGTGGCAATCGGAGCAAGTCGCGTTTCTTGCAGGGCAGCGCGTCCTCGCGTGTTTCGCCTGGCCACAGAAGAAGCAGCTGGCGGCCCAATCGCGGGGCTCCAATGTCGCAGCCGGTACCGGGGGTGGCGGTCCCGATCGGTTCTGGGACGCTGACGCTGAGGTAGGTCCCAGAGGCGGCGGTGCGAGGGGTATTGCGGCCGGGGTTGGGCCGGAGTCCCAGGGTCGCGCAGCACAGTACCTGGAGTACGCCTCGAGGTCCCGATGGGCCACTTCCAGAGAGCGAGCGAGGGCTGCAGTTGTATTCAGGTCGAGGTCCTTTGATTCGAGCAGTCTTTGCCGTGAGTAGTCGGACCGAAGGCCTTTCACGAAGGCATCGCGGATATTCCCTTCAGTATTTTCTGCAGCCGTTACAGCTTTAAAGTCACAGTCCCTGCCGAGTGTTTGTAGCGCCCGTAAAAATTCATCTACAGACTCTCCTGGCTGTTGCGAGCGGGATCTTAGGAGATGTCTGGCATACATAGAGTTTACCGGGCTCCGGTACTGCTCTTTCAGCAGGTTGAGGGCGTCCTCGTATGTAGTAAGGTCCTGGATGAATGCAAATACTTTAGGGCTCACTTGGGCGGTCAGAACTCTTAGTTTGGATCCCGGAGGCATGCCGGATTCTCCCAGGTAGGATTCGAAACAGCTCAGCCAGTGTTTGAAGTCGAGGGCTGAGTTCGCTGCCTGTGGGTTTAGATCCAGGTACGGCGGTCGGAGGGCTCGCAGCCAGGCCGGCTGCTGTGGCTGTTGTAGCTGGCCGTTTGGCTGGTCGTTTTGCTGCTCCGATCCACTCATTTCAAAATTTAGCCAATAAAATTGATATACCTATCAATTCATCCAATGAAAAGCGACGAGTTAAGATAGTAACTATAGGTTTTTATTGGCTAAATAACAGAGCCCACCCTCGTGGGCGATCGGGTCCAACAAGGAGGAATACCAGCCAGTCGACCACCTTTATACCTGGGCAAGCAGGCGGAGCCATGGGCGGAGTCAGCTGTGGTCAGCCCAGGTATAACAGCGTGACAAGAGGTGACCTTGTGTAGTGACACAACAGTGTAAACAGTGATAACCATAGTGTAACGATATAAACAGTGATGACCATAGTGTAACGATAGTGAACGATAAAAGTGGTTTACCACAACCTGCATGCTGGCTTTCTGCGTTTCTTGCACGAGGGCACCCAAATCTCTCTGAACACCAACATTTGAAAGTTTCTCACCATTTAAAAAATATTCTGTTTTTCTATTCTTCCTACCAAAGTGAATAACCTCACATTTCCCTACATTATACTCCATCTGCCACCTTACTGTCCACTCACTCAGTCTATCTATATCCCTTTGCAGACTCTTTGTGTTCTCTTCACAGCTTACTGACCCACCTAGCTTTGTATCATCAGCAAACTTGGATACATTACACTTGGTCCCTTCATCTAGTTCATTAATATAGATTGTAAATAGCTGAGGCCCGAACACTGATCCTTGTGGCACCCCACTAGTTACAGCCTGCCAACCTGAAAAAGATCTGTTTATCCCTACTCTCTGTTTTCTGTCCATTAACCAATTCTCTATCCATGCTACTATATTACCCCCAACCCCATGAGCCCTTATCTTATGTAATAACCTTTTATGTGGCACCTTATTGAATGCCTTTTGGAAATCCAAATATACGACATCCACTGGTTCCCCTTTATCTACCCTGCTAGTTACATCCTCAGAAAACTCTAACACATTTGTCAAACACAATTTACCTTCCATATAACCATGTAGACTCTGCCTAAGCATGTTATGATTTTCTAAGTGCCCTGATACCACGTCCTTAACAATTGATTCCAGCATTTTCCCTACTATTGATATCAGGCTAACTGACCTGTAGTTCCTGTTTTCTCTCTCCATCCTTTATTGAATAGCGGTGTTACATTTGCTACCTTCCAATCCATGGGAACTGTTCTAGAATCTAGAGCATTTTGGAAGATCACAACCAATGCATCCACTATTTCTGCAGCCACCACATTTAGAACCCTAGGATGTAGACCGTCAGGTTCAGGGGATTTGTCGGCTTTTAGTCCCATTAGTTTCTCTAGTACTTTTTCTCTACTTATATTAATTACGTTAAGTTCCTCACCCTCATTAGACCCCTTGGTCTGTCTTATTGATATAGTTAATATATAACTACAAGATTTGCCATGGGTAAACATTTCTTAAGTAATGTAGGACGAGGGTTGTGAAATCTAGTTGGACATATTCTTTGAGGCCTGATCACATGATGTCTGATTACATGACATTCAATCGTGCAATGCCCAATCACTGCCTGAAACAGCAACATTTTTTTTTGGTTACAGACTTGCGGAGTGTTTCCTGCATTTTCTGTTTTTATTTGCGAAATTACAATGGGAGGGCTGGAGCAGCTACAAGGGAAATGCAGGCTGACGTGGAGCCTCGAGCAGCAGGTACATTGGTGGGGGCGGGAAGGGTTTTGTGCCGGCAGCCTTTGTGCGAGAAGTCCTAAGAAGCCACCCGCAGCAGGTGAAGAAAGCACAGGAAACTCTACTTTCCTCCCGGGTTGCTAGCAGCAGTGCCCAGAAGATTAACCTCCCATTCCTGGAGACCCATGTACAACCTGGGATGGTTGGCACCCTTCCATAGGACTGGATTTTACTAACTGTATCTGTTAAGGATCTGAAGGACTTGTTTACTCCCCAGTCATGAGCAAATAGTGTTGCACTTTTGTAAATGCAGTAGCACCACTGGCTTAAACTATTTGCATCTGGGCCACATTTCTGACCTGTTCTACCAGCTGCTTGGTGATCTTACAATCCTGTATCAAATCAAGCAGCAGGGGCCTTAAATGATCTATATGGCAAAATTGCTCCTTTAACATAAATGTGGAAGAATGCCTCCTTTTCTCACAATTAATGAATCGCTAGCAAAATCTAATTCCCACAAAACCACATGTTCCTGTGATGTTGTAGTGAAAGATGGAAAGAACTTGCATTTATATAGCACCTTTCTCAACCTCAGGACGTCCCCAAGCACTTTACAGCTAATGAAGTACTTTTGGAGTGTAGTTACTGTTGTAATGTAGGAAACACAGCCAATCTGTGCGCAGCAAGCTCCCACAAACAGCAATGTGATAATGACCAGTGTGATGAAATATTCCATTCATCACTGCCTGTGACTGTGGTTGGTTTCAGGTTTCCCCTCACCATTGTATTGTATATCATCACTGCCTGTGACTGTGGTTGGTTTCAGGTTTCTCCTCACCATTGTATTGTATATTGGAATGTATGGAATGCATTGTGTGTAGGGCTCCACCCATACCTGGCCTCTATGTAAGCCAGCTCAGTCTGGCCTCATATCCAGTACTGCAGAGCTCCAGATGGAAGATACCTCTCTCCACTGCGTGTTATCTTCTAAGTTAATAAAAGCCTTGTTTTGTTTCGCTAACATCGAGTCTCGGGATTATGGAGGCACATCAATTTTATTAACTTATTTTTCAACACAATGGATCAACTCCTGAAACCCGAACGTTTGGATTTGGATCAGCATGCTCCGGACGCATCAGCACGCTTCGGACACTGGTTTATGTGTATGGAATTCTTCCTGGACAATTCCACAGCCGTCAAAGACGCTACGGACGCTGCGAGTATGAAACTCGGAATTCTGCGGAATTGGGTAAGCCACCGGGTTTACCCCCTCATCCAAGACGCCGACACGTACCTGGCCGCCTGCGACATCTTAAAGGCGCATTACCAGCAGCCTACGAATGAAGTGTATGCTAGGCATCTGCTCGCCACTCGCGCACAGCGACCTGGGGAATCGGTGGAGGAGTTCCTAGGCACCCTGAAAATGCTTGGAAAAGACTGCAAGTGCCGAGATGTAAAAGCCGCAGTGTACACCGACGAGTTTGTTCGCGATGCCTTTATCACAGGCCTCAGCTCCACTGACATCCGGCAAAGACTGCTGGAAAAAACGGGATTGGACCTGGAGCAGGCTGCGGACACCGCGCGATCCCTGGATGTGGCCCAGAGAAACTCGGACGCCTACTCTTCAGCCCGCGCCGTCCACGCCGCCACGTGTGCACCAAGGGCGCCGCCATCTTGGAAGGCATCTTCCCCGCCCGGCAGCCCGACACTGTCGGGGCCCCGCTCTCCCCCCAGAAGCCCTACGACAGCCGCGACGCATCGGGGACCCAACTGCTACTTCTGCGGGCAGCCAAAGCACACCAGAAACCTGTGCCCGGCGAAAGGAACCACCTGCTTTAAGTGCGGTAAGAAGGGGCACTTCGGGAAGGTGTGCAGAGGGAACCCCGCCTGAAAACCAAAACCCGCCACCGCCGCGTGTGCGCCGTGGGAGCGGCCATCTTGGACGCCATCTTGCCCGACCTCGTGGGGTCCGCCATCTTGTGAGCAGACAGCGTGGACGCCATCTTGTCTCGATCAGGGCCCTACCGTGGCACCGGTCACAGTGGACCAGACCAGGCCCCACCCGCTATCCAAATCAATGGTGGACATCGAGGTAAACGGGTGCCGGGTGAAATGTTTAATTGACAGTGGAAGCACGGAGAGTTTTATCCACCCTGAACTGGCACAACAACTCTCCCTAAAGGTGGTCCCTACTCGGGGTACCATCTCTATGGCTGATAAAACCCAGACATCGACCATTCTGGGTTATTGCACGGTACAATTGTCCATTAACGGGACTGTATACGATAATTTTAAAGTATTGATCATGAAGAATCTATGTGCGAGCGTGATCTTGGGCCTGGATTTCCAGTGCAACCACCAAAGCATCACGCTCAAGTACGGTGGGTCCCAGTCGCCCCTCACAGTGTGCGGTCTGGCTACCCTGAAGGTAAAGCCGCCTTCGCTATTCGCGAACCTTACCCCTAACTGCCGGCCAATAGCGACCAAAAGCAGGAGGTACAGCTGGGAGGACAGGCGGTTTATCGCGACCGAGGTAGACAGGCTCCTGAAAGAGCGCATTATTGAATGCAGCAATAGCCCATGGCGCACCCAAGTGGTGGTGGTAAGGGGTAGCGAGAAGAAACAGATGGTGATCGACTATAGCCAAACGATCAACAGGTACACCCAACTAGACGCCTACCCGCTACCCCGCATATCAGAAATGGTGAACCAAATCGCCCAATACCGGGTGTTCTCCACCATCGACCTCAAGTCAGCGTACCACCAGCTCCCTTTCAGACCAGAGGACCGCCCGTACACCGCCTTCGAGGCGAACGGACGCCTCTACCAATTCCTCAGAGTCCCCTTTGGGGTGACGAATGGGGTCTCGGTCTTCCAGAGGGAGATGGACCGCATGGTCGATGACCACTACTTGCAGGCAACCTTCCCCTACCTCGACAACGTCACCATCTGCGGTCACAACCAGCAGGATCACGACTCGAACCTCGAGAGGTTCCTGAAAACCGCACAAAAACTCAACCTCACCTATAACGAGGACAAGTGCGTTTTCAACACCACGCGCCTCTGCATACTAGGCAGCGTGGTGGAGAATGGGGAAATCGGACCAGACCCCGACCGATTGCGCCCCCTACGGGAGCTGCCCCTGCCCAACACTCCCAAAGCCCTGAAAAGGTGCCTGGGGTTATTTTCTTATTATTCCCAATGGGTCCCCAACTACTCCGACAAAGCCCGCCCCCTCTTGAAAGCATCCTCTTTTCCGCTCTCTGCTGAGGCCCACGCCGCCTTCAAAAGCATTAAGCAGGATATTGAGCGGGCCACGCTACAGGCAGTGGACGAGAACACTCCATTTCAAGTGGAAAGTGATGCGTCTGACTTTGCCTTGGCGGCCACCCTCAACCAGGCGGGGCAGCCCGTAGCTTTCTTCTCGAGGACCCTCCAAGGGCCCGAGATCAGACACTCCTCCGTGGAAAAGGAGGCCCAAGCCATCGTGGAGGCAGTGCGCCACTGGCGCCACTACCTAGCCGGCAAACGCTTCACCCTACTTACCGACCAGCGGTCGGTAGCATTTATGTTCAATAATAAACGGAGGGGGAAGATCAAAAATGATAAGATTCTTAGGTGGCGGATCGATCTCTCCACCTTCGAGTATGACATCATTTACCGGCCAGGGGCCCTTAACGAATCCCCAGATGCCCTCTCACGAGGGATGTGTGCCAGCGCCACCGGGGATCGGCTACAGACCCTCCACAACGACCTCTGCCACCCAGGGGTCACGCGGCTGTTCCACTTCATAAAGTCCCGCAACTTACCCTACTCGATTGAGGAAGTTCGGTCTCTGACCAGGAACTGCCGCACTTGCGCTGAGTGCAAGCCTCGGTTCTACCACCCTGATAGAGCCCACTTAATCAAAGCTACACGGCCCTTTGAGCGGCTCAGCTTAGATTTCAAGGGCCCCCTCCCGTCCGTCGACCGCAATGTTTACTTCCTGAACATTGTGGACGAATACTCCCGGTTCCCATTTGCCTTCCCCTGCCCAGACATGACCAGCGCCACGGTCATTAAATGCCTCAACAGCCTGTTCTGCCTGTTCGGTATGCCGAGCTACATCCACACGGATAGGGGGGCGTCCTTCATGAGTGAAGAGCTACGCCAGTACATGCTGTCCAGGGGTATCGCCACGAGCCGTACCACCAGCTACAACCCCCGGGGTAACGGTCAAGTGGAGCGAGAGAATGGGACAGTATGGAAAGCAGTCACTCTAGCTCTAAGGACCAAGGGCCTCCCTATCTCCCGCTGGCAGGAAGTCCTCTCAGATGTGCTCCATTCGATACGGTCGCTATTGTGCACTGCCACTAATGCCACACCTCATGAACGAATGTTTAGCTTTCCCCAGAAATCCACCTCAGGCGTATCCATGCCGTCATGGCTCTCCACCCCAGGTCCGGTATTCGTGCGAAGGCATGTGAGGGGCCATAAGACGGACCCTCTCGTGGAGCCAGTGCACCTACTCCATGCCAACCCCCAATACGCATATGTCCGGCACGCCGACGGAAGGGAGGACACCGTGTCAATAAAAGACGTCGCCCCAGCCGGTAACGACAACAACCACGGCAATAGCAGCAACAACGACCACAGCAACTCTTACCCACCCACTACTCTTTCATCACCCCCGGAAGAACATCGACCAACAGCACCCCCACCAACTACCCCTTCAACAACCCTGGCGGCACCCCCGGCAGAGACCCAGGAGACCACCGGTGACACCCAGCCGACACCCGCGACACCACAACAGCCACGTCGGTCGCAGAGGACTACCAAACCCCCGAACAGACTAAACCTATAGAAGGGGTGAATGTGATGAAATATTCCATTCATCACTGCCTGTGACTGTGGTTGGTTTCAGGTTTCCCCTCACCATTGTATTGTATATCATCACTGCCTGTGACTGTGGTTGGTTTCAGGTTTCTCCTCACCATTGTATTGTATATTGGAATGTATGGAATGCATTGTGTGTAGGGCTCCGCCCATACCTGGCCTCTATGTAAGCCAGCTCAGTCTGGCCTCATATCCAGTACTGCAGAGCTCCAGATGGAAGATACCTCTCTCCACTGCGTGTTATCTTCTAAGTTAATAAAAGCCTTGTTTTGTTTCGCTAACATCGAGTCTCGGGATTATTGAGGCACATCAACCAGATCATCTGTTTTAGCGATGTTGGTTGAGAGATAAATATTGGCCAGGATACCAGGGATAACTCCCCTGCTCTTCTTCAAAATAGTGCCATGGCATCTTTTACATCCACCTGAGAGAGCAGACAGGGCCTTGGTTTAACATCTCATCCAAAAGTCGGCACCTCCGACAGTGCAGCACTCCCCCAGCACTGCACTAAAGTGTCAGCGAGATTAGGTGGACATTAATCACAGGGTAAAGTAAATCTGCACTTTGTGCGATGAGAAATTTTGGTAACCAAAGTGATTGAAGCTCAAAGAAAAACGAAAAATATGAGAGTAATTGGATGGACTCAGAACGATAGCAAAATACTGCAGATGTTGAATATTGGTTCAATTGCTTCTTGGCTACTTTTGCAGCAACTTTTACCATCCAAGATGAAGTTAGACCTTAAAAAATAAACTGCGCAAAATCCCATGCAGCACTGGCTGATGATAAATGCCTCAAACACTGCCCTAGTTTACAAAAAATTCAGCTCCTAAGTAATGAAAAATGGAAAACAATTCACACAAAATGAACCAGAACCCCGGCGCCTCAGGTTTTGATTAGATCTTTTTAACGGTCTCTTAAAAACTTGAAAGTGAAGAAATACCTCTGCAGGACAGAAGCATGGCAGAGGCAAGTTAGCTCTTGCTTTTTAAAAAAAGCAAAGTATTTTAAGTGGACAGGCACCTCCTGCCTTTTCCAGTTGTACTGCCATTCTTGCTGAAGGTGCGCGCTGTGTCATATGATTCATAAACTGAGGGTTAACATACCTAAAGGTGAGTAACCTACTGTGTTCAGGGCCAGAATGTAGTAGAATTTGGCACATGATGGGTCACGTCTTCCAAATAATTCACACAATTTTTAATACTTTCACATTACCATTAATCTCATTTCCTGTGGTCGTTTGTTGACACAATGCTTGCTTTCTCTCAATAAGGCAAAATACGGTTTGTGCCCTTAGCTCCTGTTGTCATGCAGACCTAATCTTATTTCGCCTGAGGCCGCCAGAACAGAGTATTGCTGAGGTACATACGTCAACGCCGTACTAAATAAGGGTTCCCTGCCCAGTGTCTTGAAACTGGTTCTAACTTGTTGTGAAACAGCAAATCATCCTTCACAACAGGTACAGCTAATCCACGCCCACCAGCAAAACCACAACGTATGTGTGTGTATATATAGAGGCAGAAGAGGAGAGAGGGTAGATGCTATTAGCTCTTGGCAGAGAGAGTGTAACTGGAGCCTAATCGGAGAGATCGAGCAGCAGCTTTGGGTGAGCAAAAAACATGCAAAGTGTCCTGATCCTGCTCGTGCAACAGAAACATTCCCCAAGCAAAAGACAATACGACAACTACAAGATACAAGGCGAGATGCCAGCAAACATACAGAAACGGAGCTTGTAAGTAATAAGTAACCTTTTTTAAGCCCTGCTCAAAGTAGTTGTTATGCAGACCGTCGTAAAGTGGTTAGTTGTATGGTTGTCAGGCACTTGGGGAAAATGCATAAGGTTCTGAGATTCTTCTAATGCATGCTGTGCAAAATCTATTGTACTTTCAAAACTCAGGACTCCTATCAGTGAATCCAGCTGGAAAGGATGTTGTGTGAGCACAGGATCTGGCTTGGCAGTGATTCCTCCATAGTCCTATAGCCTGCTGACACTCAGCATCAAAGCTGGTCCATGATTATAAAGGCCACTTGGCTGAGATATCAGCAGGAAACTGGCTCGTGTGGAGCATAAACATCGGCATGGACCTATTGGGCCGAATGGCCTGTTTCTGTAAAGACTTCCTAACAATAACCCAGCAAGGAGAGACCATCCCCCGACAGCAAGGCTGGGGGTGGGGGAGCCTGGCTTTGAAAAATCAGTGAAACTTGGCAATCGCAGATATTGCTGCCAGTCTAGAAATGTCGAATCCTACAAACAATAGTCCAGTACTTTACCAACATTGTTACAACTTTGAAAAAAGTAACAAATTGCTTAATTAAAAAGACAAACCAAAGATGATTGCTAGATTAACAGCATGAGATTTGAAAGGTAATTGCAGGTAATAGGCAGATATTGCTCTCGGAATCAGCGGCTGTGATTTTTGACTTGCCTATTTGCTCATTTTCTTTCGAGGGGAGGTTGAGGAATGACTATTGCTTGTAAAGTTGAGCTGGGAATTAATTAACTGGATAATTAATGCTGCTAACCCAATTCAAACACGATGCCAAGTTACATCTGGTGGCTTTTCCTGCAACATTCTGAATGTTTCTGTCTTTCTTTCACAGTATCGATGGGCTGAAGAACCGATGTTCTTACCTTTTGCATCATCCGAAGGCGGACACTGATTCTTCTCGGCATGTGACGGTCAAGTCAGGAGCGGCAAAAATAACTTTAAAGTATGTTATCGTGGTTACCTGTACCTTCGTGCTCTCCGAAGTTTATTTGAAGTGTGGGAACTATCCCTGTGTATATTTGCAACCTTTTCGCAAGCAAAAAATCCATTTTTTTCCCCACAGTCCCTCCCGTGAAGAAGTACTGAAGTGGGCTGAATCGCTGGACAACCTACTGGCTCATAAATGTAAGCAGCTTGTATATCTTCGAATAAGCGGCTCCTCGGAGCGCTGACTCCCTTTTCTTGTCCAAAATGTAACGAGAAGCTATTCAAAGACACCCGTTAAAAATCGGTGTCCAGAGAAAATACCTCAATGCTTTTATGAAGGATTGCAATCTATTTAAATCTAAATATTACAAATGTTGATATAAAAGGACAAAAGTCTCTTAAATACTGGATTTTAATTTGATTGAATTATCTAATTTACGTATGTACTACTTGAAGATAACTGAATTGAAAAATTTGCATAGTTGTCTGCAATCCGTGTACTATCTACCATTACAAGAAGTCCAGGCTGTTTAGGTTTTTAGTCTAACAAACAACAGGATCGGTTTGGGAACAGTTGCTAATGAACAATCCCTCACAGCCCTGCCTTACGTTTGTACGTGGTTTCTATTAAGTGCTAATAATTTTAAGGGGCATGATATTAATATCAAGGTTTAACATTATGATTAATAACATTGTTCTCCATTCCATAACAACACATGCACATTGCATGTCTTGTTGTATATGTCAATATTGCAGCCAACTGTAGAATATGGAAAGGCAGCATTAGTCTATGCTGCAATAATCAAAGACAGTGAGATAAAGCCTCAATAGTATGAGCATTAGAGACTAACTGTTAGTGAAGACCTTTTGGTGTACAGTACTATAATGACTGTGACAAAGGAGGAAAGGTGTATCAGTAAGTAATGTCTTATTCCCCTTTATTCTCTCCAGATGGCCTGGTTGCTTTTAAAACCTTTCTCAAATCAGAGTACAATGACGAGAACATCGAGTTCTGGCTGGCCTGTGAGGACTACAAGAAAATAACGTCACCTGCAAAACGAGTCTCCAAAGCAAAGAAGATCTTCTCCAATTTCATTGAATCAATGTCTCCTAAAGAGGTAATTGTTGATTTTTTCCCCCCTATCTTTTAACAGGATTTACTTTATTGAAAACTGGTCAAATATAAATGTCTAAAGAATCAAATATAACAATAGAATGTAATAGAAACTGCACAGTGGTGCTGGCTCCATGTGTCGTGTGCATGTTACTGAGCCACACAGAACAAGAAGGTCCTAGATTCAATCTCTGGTGCGTGATGAGTAAGCTGCTCTCAGCGGGGAAAGGTAATAGGGGCACCACCATTGGCCCCAGCGACAGAGGGTGAATAATTACTGTAGACTAAACACTTCAATGTTACTTGATGACGTACAGCAATCACTAACAAGTACTATGATTTTTTTTTTAAACAGATCAATTTGGATTACTACACCAAAGATGCGATCACTAAAAACCTTCAACATCCAACCTTCTCGTGCTTTGAGGCAGCACAGAAAAAGATCTATGGTCTGATGGAGAATAACTGCTACACCAGGTTCCTTCAGTCAGATATCTACCAGAACATACTAAACAACAGTCATGACCATCACCATACATGAATATAGTTACTCTTCCAAAACAGATCAGAAACTGGTCTCTTATCGAGATGTGGTTGTTTTCTGCTGTGAATAAAGTACTCGGTGTGACGTCAAATCACACCAGGGTGCTTGAAGCTTATAGCTGATGGGACAGGAAAAGGAAAAGCCAAGACAAGAACTTAGAATGTATGGCAGTGAGGATCAAGGAAGCCATGTCAAAAACTGAAGAGAGAAAAGTAATAATGCATGATGGGCAGAAGGCTCAATTGCCTTCGATTCGGCTCAGCTTCAAATCTTGGCATGGTGCCGCAGGAAGCTGCCAAGCAGAGCCATGTATTGCCCAGCAGAATAGAAGGGAACAAAATAAGGTGGGGAGTCTCCCGGCCAACAGAAGTATTGGTAGAGGTTTGGAAGCCCACCCTGCCCTTTGAGAAGCAGGCCTGGGATAAAGGAGGAACCAGCTACCAGAGGAAGTTAGGGAAGAGAGGGTGCATGTTGTATTAGCAGGGTACCTGCACTCAAAGTGCATTAACACACTGAGAATGCCATTCCTCCATCAATGTATAGGATCTATATACTTAACACAGCTGGCTATCTCAATCTTGCAACATATACATCTGGCAGTGGAGAATGTAAAATCTGCATCTGAAATCTCTAAGATTGGTTTTGTGCTTCTAACTACCTAGTTGGGTAGTCAAAACTAAAATAACCAACCAGATGTCTGTACTTTCACACTCCCACCATCAGGTTAAAATGTTTTGGGGTATGGCTCTTACAGAGGAAAGGGTTAACTGCCCTGAGTTCTAGCTGTGTTGATCCTGTACAATGTATCACTGCAGATTACTTAAGTTCAATATTACATTTTTTTTTGTATAACTAAAGATTTCCCAGCTTCTCACACTTTCAATATTCATTTTGATACAAGCCAAAGTAATAGAAACCAATCAATCCTAGAGCCAGAAAAAGGTTTTCCAATTACAATTAAAATCAGTAATGAAACTGCGAACTTTGAGTGATGAGCCACATAATCCAGTTTATAAACCATGCCTTTATCCTTCTTTACACAAGGCGACTCATCCTACACAATGGACAAGCCAGCTCTTGATACTGAACCAAACTAAGCCTCTTTAAGAGGGATGTAAATTATTCAAAGGTGTGAATTATAATCTAAGAAAATGCAATTGCTGGAATTGTGCTCTAGTTTGTAATGTGAACATTTGTTTGCCAATCAAAACATATCTGTGAAGATTCCATTTTTGTATTATACCGATGAATATTATAAATAAAGTTATTTGAATTCAATGATGCACCCATTTTCTTGTCTTTTTATAGTTGATACAGTGCAGTACTCTAGTTCTCTGTTAAGCTTATGATATAACTTGTTGCAAGATTAAAAAGATCCATACAAAGATTTCAAAGTTCCCAGGTGCTCCAAAGACCCCCTATATAATTTCAAAATGCAACTTCATACCAGGTTGGAGCCTTGCTGCACCAAGTGTGGAATCAGACAGGTGTGAGATGGTCTCTAGCAGGAGGTGTCACGCACCTTTCATGTAGCTGCACATCCGAAACTTGTTCACATTAATGTAACATTGACGATATAACGGCAGTCAAAAATAAGGTGCCATAATGCCTGGAGACTGTTGTGGTAGTTTATAGATATTTTAGTTAGAAACTCAAATGTTATTGATTTGGAGATGCTGCTTGATATCACTAGCAATGTAACTCAAAGAATACTTTGATAAAACGTACAGGGAGAAACCCCTATTTTCATTTCCCTCCACTGTTTTCCTTTGCCTCTTCTCTATCAAGGCAATGATTCATGTCAAACCCTAGACAGTAAGGGTTAGCTGGATATCTGAGCATGGGGAGAGGGAGTGAGGGACATCACAGCCAAATCCAATCTGTCCCCACCTGACACCCACACTTCAAGAAGGGACCACTGAAGCCAATTGAAGCCCATGGGATTAAAGGGGCAGTGGCTGCATGGATACAAAATTGGCTAAGGGACAGAAAGCAGGGAGTAGTGGTTAAGTTGTTTTCAGACTGGAGGGAAGTGTGCAGTTGTGTCCTCCATGGGTCAATGTTGGGACCACTGCTCTTTTTGATATATATTAATTAACTAGACTTGGGTATATATGGCATAATTTCAAAGTTTGAAGATGATATTAAACTCAGAAATATAGTAAACAGTGAGGAGGATAGTAACAGACTTCAGGAGGACACATATAGACTGGTGAAATGAGAAGACACATGGGAGATGAAATTTAATGGAGAGAAGTGTGAAGTTATTCATTTCGGTTGGAAGGAGGAGGAGAGGCAATACAAAGTAAATGGTACAATTTTAAAGGGGGTGCAGGAACAGAGAGATCTGGGGGTGTACATACACAAGTCTTTGAAGGTGGCAGGACAACTTGAGAAGGCTGTTAAAAAAAGTATACTGGATCCTTGGCTTTATAAACAGAGGCATAGAGTACAAAAACAAGAAAGTTATGCTAAACCTTTATAAAACACAGGTTAGGCCTCAGCTGGAGTATATGTTCAATTCTGGGCATCACACTTTAGGAAGAATGGCAAGGCCTTAGGCTGCAGAGGAGATTTACTGGAATGATACCAGGGATGAAAGACTAGAGACTGGAGAAACTGGAGTTGTTCTCCTTAGAGCAGAGAAGGTTAAGGGACAATTTAATAGAGGTGTTCAAAATCACGAAGGGTTCTGATAGATTAAATAAGGAGAAACTGTTTCCAGTGGCAGTAGAGTCAGTACCTAGAGGACACAGATTTAACATAATTGGCAAAAAAGAACCAGAGATAACATGAGGAAATCATTTTTAATGCAGTGAGCTGTTATGATATGGAATGCACTGTCTGAAAGGGTGGTGGAAGTAGATTCGATAGGGAATTGGATAAATTTGCAGGGCTACGGGGAAAGAGTAGGGGAGTGGGACTAACTGGATAGCTCTTTCAATGAGCCGGCACAGGCACGATGGGCTGAATGGCCTCCTTCTGTGCTGTATCATTCCATGGTTCTATGAATTGTATTCCCTAATCCTACCCTAAATAAATCAGGAATTCAGGAGAAACTTCTTTACTCAGAGTGGTGAGAAGGTGGAACTCGCTACCACATGGGATGGTTGAGGCGAATAACATAGATGCATTTAAGGCGAGGCTAGGTAAGTACATTGGGGAAAATGGAATGGAAGGATATGTTGATAGGTGAGATGAAGTAAGGTGGGAGGAGGCTCATGTGGAGCATAAACATCGGCATAGACCATTTGGGCTGAATAGCCTGTTTCTGTGCGGTAAATTCAATGTCATTCTATGTAAGTATGATCAGTTAACTCAGCACAAACCGTGGGATCACACTTGGGACCATCCAGATCTGTATGGCTCAGGACCAACCCACTTGGTGGGATCACCACTGAACTATGAGGGGTACCCACAGCTTTTAATATACACTCAACAAACTCTTAATTCCAGCAGTGAAGTAGTTAATCAATCAGATGATGTCCTTGAGGACACACAGAATGACAAATTCAGGTGGAGCCATTCATACATAATTGTTGCTCAATATCCTTTATTGTAATGGAAAAAAGGCAGCAACCTGGCAAGATCACGGCTTACACAAGAATAGGTGACGCCACTGGAATGGCTGAGACAGACTGTGACCCATTCTGTAAAGTATCTGGTGTGGTTATCACACCCAATTAATAAAGGAAACTGTCCACCTTTTTTACCAAAGCATTCTATTGCAGTATATTAGTGAGTAGTCTTGAGTGGTGATG
Source organism: Somniosus microcephalus (assembly GCF_052327205.1). Classification (NCBI taxonomy): domain Eukaryota; kingdom Metazoa; phylum Chordata; class Chondrichthyes; order Squaliformes; family Somniosidae; genus Somniosus; species Somniosus microcephalus. The sequence continues at coordinate 256,960,170 of NC_140989.1, forward strand.
AAAGGATCTTAGGCTGCTTGTGCAACGTACCAAAGGATCGTAGATTCAACATCCTGAATTAACCAAGCTAATTGCCCATGGTGACATGATCGTATTTTTAGACTGTGTTTACATTGAGACAAGGTTACTCAATCTGGACTCAATGACTAAATTAGCTTTGGCACTTTTACTCTATAAAGTCGGGATCCCCATGGACCAGTGCTTAAGCGGAGACCATGTGTGACCCTCTCCTATTTATCATTCTTCCCACCGCCTCTCCAAATCAAGGCCCAGTTAGAGGCTGGAGACCTACGGTTGGCGGGTAGAAAAGATGGAATGTGATTCTGCACATTCAGGTTTAAATGGAAACCTGAAGTCAGTTCATGAGACGAGGAAAAATGTCGGTCTCTGCTGCAAATAAATCTTCAGAATTCCCCCACTTTATATTATACTGCTGCCAACAGAACTCGATCAACATAACAGTGCCCAGTTGAGCTTCCTTATTTACAGCAACTAAAACAGAAAATGCTGGAGATACTCAGCAGGTCAGGCAGCATCTGTGACGAGAGAAACAGAGTTAACGTTTCAGGTCGATGACCTTTCGTTAGAACTGGAAAAAAGCAGGAAATGGAACAGATTTTTAAGCAAGTATAGGAGCTGGGAAAAGGGGGAGGGGATGAAAGAACAAAAGGGAAGGTCTGTGATAGGATAGAAGGCAGGAGAGGTTAAGAGACATTAAGAGATATTCAAGGCAAAAGGAGATGGTAATGGGACAGGTTATATTTACAGTACTGGCTTTCAGAAGATCAGCACCAGCGGAATTCTTTAGTTTTGTTGTTGTTGGATTGTGCACCACATTGGCAAGGCAGTTTGTATCCTGATTAAAGTCAATCACATAATGTGAGACTGAAGTCACATGTAGGCCAGACTGAGTAGGGTGTCTGGCTCCCTTCCTTTAAGTACATTAGTTGCTTTTTTATTTGGTCATTCTATCTGTTGCTACCCCACAAATTACCAAGTTTATTGAATTCAATTTCTAATTGTCATGGTGGGACTAGTTCAGTACCAGAACCACTAGGCTACCATACCCAATATACCCTTTTTCATACATCATATCAATATGCACCACACTGTATATTAAATGCTCTATCTATATTGTGCCTTTGTAAGTTTTCCATGCATACTCAAATTTACAGTGCACACAATGGACAATGAGTGAAATGAAGATGAAGTGAATCAAACAAATGGTGCCTCAAGTCCTCTCGCCATTCATAGTGCACCACCTCTGAATTGGATTTTTTTTTTAATTTGTTTATGGGATGTAGGCATCACTGGCAAGGCCAGCATTTGTTGCCCATCCCTAGTTGCCCTTGAGAAGGTGGTGATGAGCTGCCTTCTTGAACCGCTGCAGTCCGTGTGGTGAAGGTACTCCCACAGTACTGTTAGGTAGGGAGTTCCAGGAATTTGACCCAGCGACGATGAAGGAGCGGCGATATAGTTCCAAGTCAGGATGGTGTGTGACTTGGAGAGGAACTTGGAGGTGGTGGTGTTCCCATGCGCCTGCTGCTCTTGTCCTTCTAGGTGGAAGAGGTCGCTGGTTTGGGAGGTGCTGCCGAAGAAGCCTCGACGAGTTGCTGCAGTGCATCTTGTAGATGGTACAGACTGCAGCCACGGTACGCTGGTGGTGGAGGGAGTGAATGTTTAAGGTGGTGGATGGGATGCCAATCAAGCGGGCTGCTTTGTCCTGGATGGTGTCGAGCTTCTTGAGTGTTGTTTGAGCTCCACTCATCCAGGCAAGTGGAGAGTATTCCATCACACTCCTTACTTGTGCCTTGCAGATGGCGGAAAGGCTTTGGGGAAACAGGAGATGAGACACTTGCCGCAGAATACCCAGCCGCTGAACTGCTCTTGTTGCCACAGTATTTATGTGGCTGGTCCAGTTAAATTTCTGGTCAATGGTGACCCCCAGGATGTTGATGGTGGGGGATTCGGTGATGGTAGTGCCATTGAATATCAAGGGGAGGTGGTTAGACTCTCACTTGTTGGAGATAGTCATTGCCTGACACTTCTGTGGCGTGAATGGTAACACAATTGTAAGGAAGGATATTAGCTCTGATGATGTGGAATCTGTAATGGTAGCACTGAGAAATACCAAGGGGCAGAAAACGTTAGTGGGAGTGGTATACAGACCCCCAAACAGTAATGCGGAGGTTGGGGATGGCATTAAACGGGAAGTTAGAGATGCGTGCAATAAGGGCACAGCAGTTATCATGGGTGACTTTAATCTACATATAGATTGGGCCAACCAAATTAGTAACAATACTGTGGAGGAGGAATTCCTGGAGTGTATACGGGATGGTTTCCTGGACCAATATGTCGAGGAATCAACTAGAGATCAGGCCATCTTACACTGGGTATTATGCAATGAGAAAGGATTAATTAGCAATCTTGTTGTGCGAGGCCCCTTGGGACGGAGCGATCATAATATGATAGAATTCTTCATTAAGATGGAGAGTGAAGTAGTTGACTCAGAGACTAGGGTCCTGAATTTAAATAAAGGAAACTATGATCGTATGAGGCGCGAGTTGGGTAGGATTGATTGGGGAATGTTACTCAAAGGGTTGATGGTGGATAGGCAATGGCAAACATTCAAAGATCGCATAGATGAACTATAGAATTTGTTCATCCCTGTTTGGCATAAAAATAAAACAAAAAAGGTGACTCAACTGTGGCTAACAAGGGAAATTAGGGATAGCATAAGATCCAAGGAGAGGACATACAAATTGGCCAAAAAAAGCAGTAAACCTGAGGATTGGGAGCAGTTTAAGATTCAGCAAAGGAGGACAAAGGTATTAATTAAGAGGAGGAAAATAGAGTATGAGAGTAAGCTTGCAGGGAACATAAAAACTGACTGTATAAGCTTTTATAGATATGTGAAGAGAAAAAGATTGGTGAAGTCAAGCGTAGGTCCCTTGCAGTCAGAATCAAGGGAATTTATAATGGGGAACAAAGAAATTGCAGAACAATTAAATACATACTTTGGTTCTGTCTTCACAAAGGAGGACACAAATAACCTCCCAGAGATGGCAGGGAACATAGGGTCTAAGGAGAGGGAGGAACTGAATGAATTCAGTATTTGTAGGGAAATGGTGTTAGGGGAATTGATGGGATTGAAGGCCGATAAATCCCCAGGGCCTGATAATCTACATCCTAGGGTACTTAAGGAAGTGGCCCTAGAAATCGTAGATGCATTGCTGGTCATCTTCCAAAACTCTATGGCCTAGAAATTCAGTATCATCACGTTTGGGGCGCTATAGTCGAGCGTGCGCTAAATTTAGCACCCGGCGCAAATTATCGCTACCTTCAGCGAAATTGAGTTGCTTCGCCTCAAGAGGTTCTTGGTGCGCTAAAGCAGGCAGTGCACAACTATCCTAAGGCGCTAAGCCGGAGAGGCAAGGCGCTACCACTGAGGGCGGGCGCAGCGCAGGTGCGGCCAGTTAGCGATTGCAGGCAGACACGCTGGCGCCGGTCACCTCTTAAAGGGGCAGGGTCGATTTGGCTTGCAGCCACGCCCTGCACATTGGAGCCCTGATTCTCGGCCTGGACAGACCTGCTGCGACATTGTAACGCCTACGACCATGGAGAAGGCCAGGGAGCGAGCACAGCGGTTCAGTGAGGGGGCCCTGAAGGTTCTGGTTGGCGCAGTGGAGCGCAGGCGACCTATCCTCTTTCCGGACAGTGGTAGGAGGCCGCTGCCCAACGAATATCAAAAAGCTTGGAGGGAGGTGGCACACAGAGTGACCTCCAGCAGCATGGTACCTAGGACCCCGACGCAATGCAGGAAGAAGTTCAACGACCTCACTCGGGTTGTCAGGGTGAGTACCCTTTCCAGTATCCTCTTCATCCCTGCATGTGCACCTCACTTTATGGCCAAAGGGTCCTGAAAGCCCCAATGCCCAGCCCTCATCCAACACCTATGGGCCTCTCATGAAACTCACATGCACATTCAGCACTTTACACACCATAAGGGCTATTCAACCAAGGGAGGCAGTGCAGCCAAGATCAGGGCTTCACACTGTAAGGGCTATTCCACCATGGGAGGCAGTGCAGCCAAGATCAGGGCTTCACACTGTAAGGGCTATTCCACCATGGGAGGCAGTGCAGCCAAGATCAGGGCTTCACACTGTACTGAGAGCCCACCCTTTCTCTTGCAGGGCAAGCTGGCGCACAATAGGAGGCAACAGCAACGGACCGGGGGAGGCCGTCCTGAACTTAAAGACCGCAGCGATCTGGAGCAGCAAGTGGAATGGATTATGGCAGGCTGGATGTTTGGCCCCGTCGCCACTGGAGATGCCGAACCCGTTCTGGACAGCAATGGTAAGGTGATCACCTTTTTGACCTCTCTCCTTCCACTTGTGCCACACACCAGCATCCTTTGCCACTATTGAACCAATGCAGTGCATTGCAGCACTCATGCCTCCCTCGCTGCCGCCCTGTCCTCACGCTAAAGCAACTCTTGTACCTCCCTGCTTTCAGATGCTGATTCACCAGCTGAGGAGGCGGGCCCTCAAGCTGCCACTGTGAGTGATTCGGAAGGCGAGGAGGAGGAAGAGGAAGCTGGACCATCGGTGCCACCCTCAGCCGAGGCAGCCCATGGGGACACGTCTTCCCTGGAGGGGAGCAGGGGGGAAGAATCTGAGGAGGGTGAAGCTCCAGGGCCCAGCGGGCTGCAGCAATGCGGGGGGGGGGCTAGGGAAGCGCGGCGGCCTTCTCCCCAGAGGGAGAGTGTGGCCTCTAGTCCTGCTACAGCGAGCGCAGAGGAGGTGCGGCTCCTTGCTGAAATGGGCGCCCAGGCGAAGCACAGGCACACTGAGCTCATGGCTGCAGTGGCAAGGATGCCAGACTCCATAGAGTCACTGGCAAGGAGTGTACAGGAATTCGAGGCAGCACAGGCAAGGAGTCTGCAGGACTTCGGTGCAGCACAGGCAAGGAGTCTGCAGGACTTCGGTGCAGCACAGGCGCTTCCACGCAAGTGCTTAGTCGTACCATGCAGTCACTGGCTGGTCTGATGCAGACACAGATCAGGGCCACACGAGCACTAACTGCTGCCACCCTCGCTGGATCAGGCAGGATTTGCCGGGGCCCTCGCCGTGCTGCAGCAGGCCAGCAGTCTGTGCTTCAGCATATTGCTGCGCATGCTTCAGTGCTGCCCCATGCGAGTGCCAGTGTCTCGTCCGACCAGGGAGTGCCTGTGCTCTGTCAGGTTGGCAGCATTCTTGCTGCCAACACTGTCACTCCTCCACTGCAGCTGCTACCACCCGTAGGACAGACTGCTGCCGCCCATGCAGAGTTGGAGCAGTCAGCAGCCGGGCCCCCCAGGCCCAGAGCTGGTCCAGGCCGCCCCTCAAGGGCATCTGCCGACTCACTATCTGACACTCAGCAGCCTTCCCCCAGCCTTGCTGCAGCCACTGGAGTCCCATTGCGGAGGAGCTGCAGGGTGGGAAGGGGCCAATCTCGCAAGCGAGGCAGATCACCCTCGCAGGCCAAAAGTAGGAGGTGTGGTAAAATGCTGTGATTTTTTTTTAGTGAAGGCTGAGGATCATGGTCATTTTTGGTTAAGTCTTTTGTTCATTGTCTCCAGGTTGTGAGAGCCAGTTATGTGTCTGACTGTTTTTGTGGGGGTTTCTCTGTATTAGTTTGTCATGCGGGAAGGGCACAGAGTTTGTTAAATAAATAATTGTCTTTATTCAGATTGTGCATGTTTGCTCTTTGAACTATTTGTTGCCTTGACTGGCTCAGGGTTTGCGGCCCGGTTCCATTCTTGTTCTTTCAATGGCACAAGCCATTCACTCAGAGGGGGCCTAGAACCAACTTGCAATAAGCCGCTGACGGACGGCCCTTGCACTTTGTGCCTCCCTCCCGTCTTGGTGCTCCTCCTCCTCCTCCTCCTCCTCTGGCGGTCCTCCAATGTCTGCTGGCAGTGGCTGAGTCCTGAGGATAGCCAGGTTGTGCAGCATGCAGTACACTACAACGAAATGGGAGACTCGCTCAGGCGAGCACTGAAGGGCTCCCCCGGAATGGTCCAGACAGTGGAACCGTTGCTTTAGCACGCCGATTGTGTGCTCAATTATGTTCCTGGTCGCTTGATGGCTGTCATTGTATCGCTCTTCAGCAGGGGTGCTGGGCGCACGGAGCGGGGTCATCAGCCAGGTGCACAAAGGATAGCCCTTGTCCCCGAGAAGCCAACCTCCTGGGTGAGCCGGGGCTTCGAAAAGGTCTGCCGCAGAAGTCTGGCGCAGGATGAAGGTGTCATGGCTGCTGCCTGGAAAGCGGGCATTGACAGCTAGTATCAACTGTCTGTGGTCACACACCAACTGCACGTTCAACAAATGGAACCCCTTCCAGTTGCGGTAATCCTCAGCATTCTCTAGAGGCGCCCGCAACGCCACATGCATGCAGTCAATGGCACCCTGGACCATGGGGAAGCCCGCTATTCTTGCAAATCCCATTGCGCGCTCTTGCTGCTTGTCCAGGGTCATGGGGAAGGAAATGTACTGTTGTCTCGTTTTGAAGAGGGCATTCGTGACTTGGTGGATGCAGCAATGCACCGCGAACTGGGAGACATTGGCAATGTCCCCAGTAGCGGCTTGGAAGGAGCCGGTGGCATAGAAGTTGAGAGCCACTGTCACCTTCACTGCCACCGAGAGAGACCTCCTGCTCCTCAGCTGAGGCTGCAGATCTGTCTGAAGCAGGTGGCAGAGCTCAGTTACCACCTCCCTTCTGAATCAAAGCCTCCGAATACACTGCTCCTCAGGCATGTTGAGGTATGAGAACTGCTGGCGGTATACCCTGGGAGGGTAAGGCCTCCTGTGCCGACGCCTGTTGGCCCTCCACCATCTGGCCATGATTGGCAGTCTCTCTCGGCGTCTCTGAGCCCTCTCAATGCAATGGAGAAACCCAACGTTTCCACCCATTGCAGCCCCCATAATATGTGGCGATTCAAGGCTATGGCACTGAAAAATCAATCCACCTGCAAAGTTCTGGGCTGAAGCCAGAAGTACCTGTGCGAGCACTGAGTCAATGCAGAAAGCTCTCTCCCTTTGTCTCTCTGCAAATCTCTCTCTCTCTCACAGAAGGAGTGGTCCAAAAATGGCTACCACTAAGCAGCCAGGAAGAGCCCCCTTTAAGTAGCGCCCCCCCCCCAGCCCCACAGCGACTGGGAACCATTCCACTCAACCAGTCGCTGGGAGCGCCAGGCGGAAAGAAGGGGGGCGCCACTGAAGTTCCGGTTCGGGGCGCACCAAGGGCGTTGCACCATGAAATGACGTCAGGATCTGCGCGAGCAGCTGAGCGGGCGTTGCGGTTTTGCGCCGCCACTAAATGTCCGCTCAATTTCGCGAGAGGTGCAGGTCGTGCCGCGCCCGGGTGCTAGCCGCTTCGCGCCCCACTTATCGTTCTCTTAAGGCGCTAGCAGCTGGCGCTACCAACTGAATTTCTCCCCCTATAGATTCTGGAACAGTTCCCATGGATTGGAGGGTAGCTAATGTTACCCCACTGTTCAAAAACGGTGGTAGAGAGAAAACGGGGAATTATAGACCGGTAAGCCTGACATCGGTAGTGGGGAAAATGCTAGAGTCCATTATAAAACATGTAATAGCAGAGCACTTGGAAAACAGTGACAGGATCGGACAAAGTCAACATGGATTTACAAAAGGTAAATCGTGCTTGACTAATCTACTGGAATTTTTTGAGGATGTAACTGGTAGAATAGGTAAGGGAGAACCAGTGGATGTGGTGTATTTGGACTTTCAGAAGGCTTTCGATAAGGTCCCACATAAGAGATTAGCGTGTAAAGTTAAGGCACATGGGATTGGGGGCAAAGTACTGACTTGGATAGAGAACTGTTTGACAGACAGGAAGCAAAGAGTTGGAATAAACGGGTCTTTTTCTGAGTGGCAGGCAGTGACTAGTTGGTTACCGCAGGGATCGGTGCTAGGACCCCAGCTATTCACAATATATATTAATGACCTAGACGAGGGAACTAGATGTAATATCTCCAAGTTTGCAGATGACACAAAGTTGGGTGGGCATGTGTGCTGTGAGGAGGATGCCGATAAACTCCAGTATGATTTGGACAGGTTGGGTGATTATACTGCATTTGCCATGCATCTGCCCAATGTGGAGAAATGCGAGGTTATCCACTTCGGTGGCCAAAACAGGGAGGCAGATTATTATCTGAACGGCAATAGATTGGGAGAAGGGGAAGTGCAACGAGACCTGTGTGTCCTTGTGCACCAGTCGCTGAAGGTAAGCATGCAGGTGCAGCAGGCGGTTAAGAAGGCAAATGGTATGCTGGCCTTCATAGTGAGAGGATTCGCGTACAGGAGCAAGGATGTCTTGCTGCAGTTGTACAGGGCCTTGGTGAGACCACATCTTGAGTATTGTGTGCAGTTTTGGTCACCTTATCTGAGGAAGGATGTTTTTGCCATGGAGGGAGTGCAGCGAAGATTCACCAGACTGATACCTGGGATGGCAGGAATGACGTATAAGGAGAGATTGGGTCGATTGGGCCTATACTCGCTGGAGTTTAGAAGAATGAGAGGGGATCTCATTGAAACTTCTAACAGGACTAGACAGACTAGATGCAGGAAGGATGTGCCTGATGGCAGGGGAGTCCAGAACCAGGGGTCACAATCTAAGGATAAGGGGGTGGAGATGCCGCTGTTGGACTGGGGTGGACAATTGTAAGAAGTCACACAACACCAGATTATAGTCCAACAGTTTTATTTGAAATCACAAGCTTTCGGAGCGCTGCCCCTTCCTCAGGTGAAGTGGAGAGATGCATAAAGACACAGCTTATATAGTCAGAGAATAATGCCAGGTGATTACAGGTAATCTTTCTAACTGCCATTTATCACACCTCGGCAGAGAGATAATCACAGCAATCAAAGGTGTGAATGGTGTCCAAATAGGCTAGTCAGGAAAACATTACATCAAAGAACAATGAGGTGGGGTCACAAGGGGTCAAATGTTGCAGATGCTGGGGTCTGTATGAAAAACAAAAAACATTTTTTTTGCTGGAAATCACAGCAGGTCCGGCCGCATCTGCGTAGAGAGAACAAGCCAACGACGACTCGAGTCTGGATGACCCTGCGTCAGGTGGGGTTACATGTAGCGTGACATGAACCCAAGATCCCGGTTGAGGCCGTCCTCATGAATGCGGAACTTGGCTATCAGTTTCTGCTCTAAGAGTTTGAACGCGTGCATGGGAGAGGCTGCGCGTGCGCATCAAACTTAGGTTTTTTTTGTAGGTTTTCCCAGGAGGGTAAGTCTGCAGAAGTTACACATGTAAAAAGCAGGCGTAAGGCCTGCTTTTTACAAGGTAAGTGGTGAATTAATTCAAATTAAAACATTTTTTCCACAGATTTATTATTTTTAAATACTTTAAAGCAAGGTATGTTTACTTTTAGCCCCGTTAGAAAATAAAATTATTTTTTTCAAAAATTTAAATTATTGTTTAAAATAGTTATTTCTTGTAATTTATAGTTTACTAGCTGAAGTGCCCGGCGGTGCCGAGGGTTTTTTGAGGGCATGTTGTTGTTGGAAGAGAGAGAGAGAGAGAGACTGGGGGGGAGAGAGAGAGAGAGACTGGGGGAGAGAGAGAGAGAGAGAGACTGGGGGAGAGAGAGAGAGAGAGAGACTGGGGGGAGAGAGAGAGAGACTGGGGGAAGAGAGAGAGTGACTGGGGGAGAAGAGGGAGACAGGGAGAGAGAGAGTGTGGGGGAGAGAGAGAGAGACTGGGGGGAGAGAGAGAGTGAGGCACTGGGGGGGAGAGAGAGAGAGAGACTGGGGGGAGAGAGAGAGAGAGAGAGAGACTGGGGGGAAAAGAGAGAGAGAGAGATGGGGGGAAGAGAGAGAGAGAGAGAGACTGGGGGGAAGAGAGAGAGAGAGACTGGGGGGAAGAGAGAGAGAGAGACGGGGAGTGAGAGAGAGAGAGACTGGGTGGAAGAGAGAGAGAGACTAGGGGAGAGAGAGAGAGAGAGGCTGGGGGGAGAAGAGAGAGAGAGAGAGACTGGGGGGAGAAGAGAGAGACGGGGGGGGGGGAGAGAGAGAGAGACTGCTGGATTTAGTTCGGGATTAGCCTGGAGAGGGAGGGGGGGAAGGAGCGCCTCAGGCCCAGCCCGATGGACCCCTGCGAAGGAAGGAAGGAAGGAAGAAGGCGAGCTCTCCCTCCCTCTCCCGCCCCCTCACTCTTTCCCTCCCTCACCCTCTCCCTCCCCCTCTCTCCCCCTGCCTCTCTCTCCCTCCCTCTCTCCCGTCTCCCTGCCTCTCCCTCTCCCCCTCTCCTTTCCCTGCCTCTCTCCCTCCCTCCCCCTGTCTCTCTCTGCTTTCCTCTCTCTCCCTCCCTCCCCTCTCCCTCCCTCCCCTCTCCCTCCCTAGTGCCTCAGGCCCGGACACTGAGCCAAGCCCCGGGACCGGGCCGAGGGGGGGAAAGGCCGAGACCCCGGCCGCAAACGGAGCCGAGCCCCGGAACCGGGCCGAGGGGAGGAAAGGCCGAGTCGGCGGCCCATGGCCGCAAACGGAGCCGAGCCCCAGGACTGGGCCGAGGGGGGGAAAGGCCAAGTCCCCGGCCCGCGGGCGCAAACGGAGCCAAGCCCCGGGACCGGGCTGAGGGGGGAAAAGCCTGAGTCCCCAGCCGCAAACGGAGCCGAGCCCCGGGACTGGGCCGAGGGGTGGAAAGCCCGAGTCCCCGGCTGCAAACAGAGCCGAGGACCGGGCCGAGTGACCCCAACTCACCTCCCGCTAGGCTCTGTCCCGCCCCGCCAGCCTTTACCAAGATGGCGGTGATGGCTACGCTCGGCTCCGTCCCGCCCGCCAGCCTTTACCAAGATGGCGGTGATCGCGGGCCGCTGGTTTGGAATCGGGCCCAGCGGGACGGGCGGTTCCTAGCTCGGGCGTGGCTGGCGAGGAGAGGCCGAGGCTTCGAGGCCTGAGGCCTGCAGGCAGCTCATCCACCGCTGAGGGGGGGAAAGCCCGAGTCCCCTTTGCAAATGGATTTTTTTTTTAAACCAACTTTTTTTTTGCTGGAAATCTATATTTAATGTGTCAATACTAATGAATCAACAATTTCCTCACCTCCATTACCATTGTTTGAGCTTGAGGCCCAGCAGGTGTTTAATGGCCACCACTCACCTCAACTCAGCTCCCGCTCGGCAGTTTGAACGATTAGGCCCCGCCCACAAATGCCATGAAACGCCCCCCAATTGGTCAACCATGACGTCACTCAACGCTAATGAGCGGTAGGATTCATCAACGTTCACGTCACTCAATGTTAATGAGCAGTAGGATTGGTCAACCGCTAATGAGCGGATTTTGTCCTTTTTTTGAACATTTTTTGTATACTGTCCAAACAATTTTTGTCTGACCAAAAAGTAAATACGCCTATTAGACTCCCCTAATGATAAGCTTTCTTTTGATATAACATGCGTGTAGGTACGCTCTATAACTTTTGAGTGTATAGCAGACAGACAGACAGACAAACAGACAGACAGACAGACAGACAAACCAACTCATTTATATATATAAGATAGATAGATTAAAAAATGTGATATTTAAAAAAATTTATTTGAAAATTTAGTGGTGTTTTGGGGCCGTAGTATTTATAAGTTTTGACAGCTCTTCCTGTCAATCTTATGAATGGAGCATTCCCTGCTCCGATTGGCTCCCCATCGCCCACGTGATCCCAGGGGACGCATCGAACTAACTGCGCCCCTGGTGTTATGTTCATTAATAACTAATCGTTTTTATTATGAACAGCTAGCTTCTAGCTAGTCACTTTATTCATGCCATGTGGACTTCCACAGCATCCATCTTGACTACTGCCTTCTGCGTAGCCTAGTGCATCATGGGTAGCCCACTCTTATATACATACAGCTAAACATACAGCAACATACAGCGCCACCTAGTGTACCATTCTAGAATGACATGTTACTGATCATTACATCCCCCTTTCTTTGAGGTTAAACAAAATCAATATCAATCAATATCAATCAACTTTCAAGAAACACGATAAAGACGATATCAGTAACACTTTTGTTAGTGCTCTATAAACATAAACATTTTCACAACAGTCAACACATTTTCAAAGCTTTACTTTATACTCAAAGATTAAGTCTATCAGGCTTTTTTACTTCACGTGTGGATCTTCTCAGCACAGGTAAGTCTGATGTGTTTTCATGAGAGCCTGTATGTGTGTTTGTGTTAGATTGTTCTGGTGGTGAGTGACAAGATTCAGTTGCGGCATTGTCATCGATTTGCTCTTGGATAGTTTCTTGTGTTTTCAGGAGGGAACGGCGGTTCCTCCTGCGAATCTGTTGCTTTCTTCAGTAGCTGTTTGAGAACTTGAACACCTTTCTCTGCCTTACCATTCGACTGAGCATACAGAGGACTGGATGTGATGTGTTCAAAGTCATAATGTGCTGCAAACTGTTGCCACTCCTTACAGTTGAAGCACGGACCATTGTCGCTAATGGCAATCCTGGGAATTCCATGTCTGGCGAAGATGGATTTAACATGCATTATGACACTGCTTGCTGATGTGCTTGAGAGCAGCGCCATCTCAGGATAGTTAGAATAGTAGTCAATCACTATTAGATAGTCTTTACCATTCAAATGAAAAAGGTCCATACCAACCTTTTGCCATGGTGCTGTTGGTATGTCAGCTACTATCATTGGTTCCTTTGCTTGTTTGTTTTGGTGTTTCTGACATGTCTCACATTCGCCTATCATGTTCTCAATGTCCTTATTTATGCCAGGCCAATAAACAGTGTCTCTTGCTCTCCTTTTGCATTTTTCAATTCCGAGGTGTCCCTCATGAATTCTTTTGAGCATTTCTCGACGTAGAGCCTGTGGAATGACTATTCTGTTCTGTTTTAGTAATAGTCCACTTGCGACACTCAATTCTGACCTGATGTGAAAGTACTTTGGACAGGAACCTTTTGGCCAACCATGGTGAATGTTCTCTATTACTGTTTGTAACACTGTATCTTTTACTGTTTCTTCTGCTATTTGCTTTGATTTTGTGTCTGACACGGGCAGCGCAGCAGTGACCATACTCACATGAACATCCACGTCTTCTTCAGTAGAGCTCACATAACTCATTGTGGGTGCTCGGGATAGTGCATCTGCTAACACTATGTGTTTGCCTGGTGTGTAGATCAGTTCAAAGTCATATCTTTGCAGCTTCATCATGAGTCGTTGAATCCTTGGAGACATCTCATTCAGGTTATTTTTTTATGATGGCAACCAGTGGGCTGTGGTCTGTCTCAACTGTGAAGGTGGGAAGTCCACATATGTAGCCATGGAACTTTTCTAGTCCAACTACCAAGCCTAGACATTCCTTTGCAATCTGGGCGTATCGACACTCAGAATCAGTCATAGACCTGGAGGCATAGGCAACAGGCTTCCAATCTTCACCCTCTGCTTGTAGCAAGACCGCGCCTAGGCCATCTTTTGATGCATCCGTTGACACTTTGATTCTCTTTGTTGGGTCAAAGAAGGTGAGTACAGGTGTGGTTGTCAGCACTGTTTTGAGGTTCATCCACTCTTGTTCATGTCTTTCTGTCCATGCAAACTCATTTGTTTTATGTAGCAGGTCGTGCAGACAGGCTGTCTTGGCTGACAAGTTAGGAATGAACTTTCTAATGAAGTTTATCATCCCCATGATGCGTAGCATTCCTTTTTTGTCAGTGGGTCAGGGCATGTTGAGTATGGCGTTTACTTTTTCCATATCTGGCTCTATTCCTTTACCAGATAGATTATCTCCTAGGAAAGTGACTTCCTGGATGTCGAACTGACACTTGGCTTTGTTGAGCTTCAATCCATTCCGGCATATGCTCTGTAGCACTTTAGTCACTCTCTCATTGTGTTCTTTCAGTGTGGAGCCCCAGATGATGATGTCATCAACATAGACCCGAACCCTTCCAGACCTTCAATTATGTGTTCCATCGCTCTATGAAAGATTTCAGATGCAGATATTATCCCGAAAGGCATTCTGAGTAAACAATACCTGCCAAATGGTGTGTTGAAGGTACAGTATTTGGTGCTCTCTTGTAAGGGGTTTTCCTTGAGAGGTTTCCCTGAGGTTTCTCTCTCCAGAGGCCTCTCTCTCTTGCACAGTAAAACCTTGAGTGGTTCAACCCACTCGCCCCTTAGATTCTATACTCTGGACTTAGGGGCAGGAACTACAATGTAGAGAAAACTCTTGTAGACCAAGTTTGATGAAACAAAATGAAATTTTATTGCATAAGGAAAAATATCAAATCAAATGCAAGCAGATAAGAGAGTACATGGGAGGGAAGAACACAAAACAAATCATAATGACACAGTACTAACTAAAGCAAATACAGGCATTTTATACTCTACAAAGATCATCATGAAATAAGGAAACACACGGAACATCAAGGGACAACAACTCATGTTAATTGTACCCTTAAATACACCCCCTTATAAAACCTATCTAGATCTGATTGTGAAGGGCCAGAAACATGCTCACCAATCTCACTTGGAAGTCCAAGGTTTTGAAATCGAGTCTGTGTTTGGTCCTTTCAGGCGTTTCGTCTCCACGTAGATCATGGAGCCCCTGCGAGCAGCGCCACATCTCTCTCCTGAGGTGGGGGTCGGGGGCGGCTGGACGCCGGCGGGCCTGGATGTCGGCGGGGTCGAGGATCGTCGGCTCGACCCTGGTTAGAGGAGCCTTGGGCTGGCTCCCATCGCTTCTTCAGATTCCTTTTCTCTCTTCTCCCGAGCCGGGGTGGCTGGAAGGTTTCTCCTCTTGGGGTTTTAATTTTTTTGTCTCTTCTCCCAAGTTGCGTCAATGGCCTCTCGTTCCGGCAACGGCCCGGGGATGGTCGATGATCTCCCGATATGTTTCCCCGGGGCAGGCCGCCGGCTTTGAGATGGCCTTCTCGATGTTGGCCTTCTTCTTCCTCCTGCGAGTGCCTGCTTCTTCTTCTGGCTGTGATTCAAACTCTCGTTCTCTCCAGCTCTCTCTGTCTCCAAGCTTCTTTTCAACTCAATAACTCTCCAAGCTTGCCCCAACTGCCGAAAAGTCTCTCCAGATATACCTTTCTTCCAGAAACTTCCGTCTCCCGCCCAAAATCAGGTTAGTCTTTGTTTTATTTTTGGTGGGCTGGGAGCACAGTGGGGTAGTTATTATATTTTAAAATGTCTTAAACGGCCGGTAAAGGCCCATCTCTGGTCTGGAATTACCTTCATTGTTTTTAATGTCCTGCTGATCTCATTATCTAGTCCTGGGTGCTGTTCTCATGAATATGAAATTGTCCCCTTTTGTCTGGGGCAACATTTTGATGGCCTCTGTCTCCAGGCTGATCTTGACTAGATCTGTATCTAATGCATATGCATACCTGTGGGTCTGGTTTCATTCTCTCAGAAACGGCTTCCAGGACTTGCTGTAGGTTGAATCCACAAAGCTGTCTGAGGTTGCGCAGGAACTATTTTAAAGTGTCCCAATAAGCTGGTCACATGGTATGGTGGCCATTTTGTATGCCCCTTTTTCTAGGCTTCTTTTAAAACAGTCTTTAAAATCATGGCCTCTTCTGCCATTTGACCCTTATTAATACAAAGTCAAATTTTGCGAATCCTACACTCCCCCCTGATGATACTGTAACTTGCTTGAAGTATCATAATTCTGGGTGAGCAAAATTTTCTGACTTTTCACAATCTAACCATCCCCTGTATTTACCTATCTATGTCCCCACGATACATGCATTTCCCATTTCAGAAAAATCTAGTGTACATTAAGCATCTATAGATGGCAATACCTTGGAGTTAAAAATCTAACAACTTACTTCCAGGCATGTAGGGGTTCCTTATACCCCTACATCACCTAGTGCATACACATTACCTTCTAATAATATCACATCTAATTCAAATGCAATAAAAAATAAAGTACACACACAAAAAATTCAAAATGCACATGAATACATATCAAAATAATACAGAGGAGGGAGGGAAAACTTTAACGTTATACAAAGCAGCAAAAACTAAACGGGTGTTTCTTCTTCTACCCGCACATAATGCTCCCTCCATTCCCCTCTATTCTCATACTTTTGTGAATGTTTGACCTTTTTACAGTGTACAAACAGTAAATAAACTACAATGACAACCTGGCACACTACAAGAATGTGGGAGGCTATCCTAATCCAGGAAGGGACTTCTATATTAGTGAACAGGTCCCACCACGGTGGGGTCACTATATCCAATATGTCTGCCCCTATCTCTAAAGTCTTCTGCTCCAGTGTGTAGAAGTGTTTCTGTGAAACAACAATGGCTTTTAATATCTTGGTGAGGTGTTCAGGGAGAGGGGGAATGATATATCCAAAATGTGCAATGAATCGCTAAAAATCAGTGAAATTCTCTTTCACAGTGATGTGAACAGTGGAAGGTTCAGGAATGGGGACAATTCGCTCTTGGGCCACTTGAACTTCTGCCCTGGGCTTGAAACAGAAGCTGCTGTCACTAACCGGACACAAACCGTGCTGTCCATGCTGGTAGTGGGGCGCTGCAGTGGTGACACAGTATGTCCCACCTCCTATATATGCCACCTGCGGGGGCACATGGCCTTGTGCCATTGCCTCCATGGTGCAATTTATAGGCTTCACGCCAGCAGTTCTGAACCCGCACTGTGGTTTTAAATGGGCATTCAAGTGCTGGGGACACAGGATGGTGTGTGCTCCCCGGCTCCGGCACTCCGAGAGGTCGGTACCCGTCATTGCATGCTCCCATCGAATGACGTAAGGTGGGACCCCCGTGTAGCGAATGTACGCACCCCCCTGAATGACTCCAATGTTCTCCACCCTGTATACCGGGGCGGGTTTAGCTGTCTTTCCCATCACCGGCATTCTTACCACTATACCCATAATGGTGTGATTAGACCGTCCACAGTCCACTGGGACTGGGTAGGCCTCTGAAGCTAGTCTGAGTTGGCACGGACTCAATGCATTCTCAAAAGGATGGAGGGCTGCGAGGTGCTTGTTGCTGATCCAGGAGGGGACTAAACCTTGCTTTAAATCCTCCAGATTACTGCGGCCCTCGCCCAGTAACCACGCCCCGTATAGCACACAAGCTTCGTTCTGCGCAGCCTGATCGGACGCATTCCGATCCTCCCTGATGAGAGCATTTACCGTTCTGGCATGTTTCTCCAGCTCACCTGTTATCTCTTTTAAGTGTAGTGTCATGGCCTGGTCCTCATGTAACTCAGAACCCACTACCTTATTCTCATTAGTCAGTATCTTTCTTAACTGTGTTTTCAAACCATTGATTTGGGTTTGCAGCTCCACATCATCCAGTGTGTTGATGACGGAAGTTCCTGTATTAAAAGCTGTGAAAATATCATTTACTGCAACCCTTCTTTGTCTCCCTACCCTGTCCAAGACCTCATGTGGTGTGGTGTACAATTCGGCTCTGTCGACATCGGCAAAGTCGAATTCGTAAAACTGTTTAAACATGTTTGCTAACAGGACCTGGTATAATTGCTCCGTTTCCTTGGGGCACCACGCTGGCAATCTTACCTCGGTGAGGTTTAAAATCATCGAAGCCACCGCGTAGTGGACCCCTTGGTACAGTACCTGACCTGTGGGTACCAATACCAATCCATTCCCGGGTCCCTTTGTCGTGGTGGGGCACCCTTTCTTGAGGGCTTTAGCTACTGGAATTGTGGGCAGGGGCTTGCAGGGTCGGGTGATGAGCTCAGTGGCGTTTACTGGGATCTGAGAGTATGGGACTCCGCACGCCCGTGTGCTGACGTCCCACCTCATTCCTTGTCCAGCATCCTGCCACTGCCTTTGGAAAAAGATGGAGACGCCTGTGGGGCAAGCACACTCTGAACCCCACATACAGATGTAGATCCCCTCATCTGGTTCCCACCATTTGTCCCAACAGACACTCAGCCCCCCGTGAGTTCCCGTTATTGTCCGATGGGTGTTATTACCCAATCTCTCCCATTCCACAGTGGAATTCTTCATGGTGCTGCTCAACTTGCGCAGCCACCACCAGCGGTCCAAAGGTACATGTCCGTGGCAAACAAGGCAAATCTTCTTGCCCACGGTGACGCTGATCCTGGGTGCAATGATCCGCACCCTGGGGCACATCAGAGGCGTTTCTCTGTATGCAAACCCCATCTGGCTGGAGTATTCAGTAGAGTTCGACCCCAGCCAGCCTGGCCATCTCCCTTCATGGAAGTAGGCAGCAGTCTCTTCAGCATCCCGTGAGCCGGTTCCGTCAGTCGCGATGGGGCCTCTATTTCCAGAGCACCCATAAATCGTGGAGTCCTTGGTGCGGCCTCGATAGGCCCAGCTCCATCCGATCATCACGAATGCGACGAGGATCCCTCTCATCTTTCTCCTGGTTCCTGCAATAAATCAAACAATATAGCCAGGCTCCCGAGAGATTCTGGCTTAGGTGACGGCATGGTCGGGTCTTTCGACCTCGATCCAAAAAAAACACACACACACACACACTGGGCAAATTTAAAACTACTTAAACTCTAATCCCCTTAATATTTACAGACCTTAAACTTAAACTTAACTTATGTACAGCGCCGCCTGTCCCCGGGTGGCTCGCCTAATCCCTGATTGGACTGCAGCTTGCCGCTCCCTGTGGTGGGGCTGCAGTGACCTGTGGCTCGGGTTCCCCGCAGCCTTTTGCTGGTAATCGGGGACTGTGTTTTCTCAAGGATTTCTGAAGTCGGCGTCTACCGGGAGCGGGGGAATCGAGCCAAGGTTTTACAGGCTGAGGCGCTCGAGTCAACCTGCGAAAAGGTACTTTGGGCGTGGCTCCCTTAGTGAGTGGACCTTCGGGTGGGACCTTAGCTCTCACAGCCCGTGGCTCTTCCACAACTGTAGGCTTCGGCTCCCTTCCCTCAGGCTCCGCCCCTTTGAGATTCAGGCAGGCTCCCTTGGCGAGTGGACCTTCGGGTGGGACTTCAGCTCTCACAGCCCGTGGCTCTTCCACGACTGTGGGCTTTGGCT
The DNA here is from genome assembly GCF_052327205.1 of Somniosus microcephalus. NCBI lineage: Eukaryota > Metazoa > Chordata > Chondrichthyes > Squaliformes > Somniosidae > Somniosus > Somniosus microcephalus. The sequence goes on from NC_140989.1 coordinate 256,979,198, forward strand.
CCCTCCCCTAAGGCTCCGCCCCTTCGGGAATTGGGCCTGTGGCAGATGGCTCCTCCTCACCTGTCCCTACAGGTGGAGAATTTCTGCCCCCAATTTCTGCCTCCCCCACGCTCGAGTCGAGGGCGGGATCTCCGTCCTCCAACTCCACCTCCTCCAGGATCGTGTCGAGGGCGGGACCTTGTTGTTCGGGCCCCTCCTCATCTGAGTCCCAAGCCATCGGAGAAGGCTCCCCCGAGGTGGGCGGGACCTCTTCTCCTTCCAAGCAGGCTACAACGCCAGCTTGTGTGGTCTGTGACTCATCGCGCGCCTCGGGCTGAGGATCTTTATCCTCAGACCTGGCTTCGGTTGCTGATGTTCTTGCACCCGGTTTAAACAGTTTGCACCGCTTCATGCGAAACCACTTGTTGCGTCGGGACACCTCCACTGTGCGAGTGGCGTAGACCGGTGGATTTTCCACCGATTCCGGCCTATCCTCCTGGTCTACGGCTCTCTCACCAGCGCATAGGGTTAGACCCAAGAATTTTACTTCTTGCCGGCCAACCCGCGCCTTCGTAGGGGTTTCCTTAACACTCTCTATCTCCTTCACACTCGTACCCGCTCCCCAGAGGCAATGATTTCTTAGGTCCACGTGGATCACGTGGGCTACCAAGAAATCAGACCCCAGGACTCCCGTTCCACCTCCCACCTCCCACTTCATTAGGGTACACTTCCACGTGGTGCGGAGTGGTCCTAAACGAATGGAGAGGGGAAGGGAATGTGCGCCAGCCTGTTCTTCGCCCGTGAAGCCCGACAGAAGGTATGGGACCCCGGTGGACAGAGGCGAGGCGGTGGGGTTATCTGCGTGGATTACGGTGCACGATGCTCCCGTATCCAACAGATAGGTTCCCTTCACCACCTCCACCTCCATCTCCACGAGGGGTCGTCTCCATATATCGTATCGCAGCGCACACAGGTAGACGGGCTGCGCCGACTCTAGTCACTTGGGTACAGCGATCGGGGTTTCGGGAGCGACAAGACCGGTGGTGACAGCTATTTTCCCCTGCGAAGTCATCAGAGACCGCATTGTCTCTATGATTGATTCAATCACAGCGGGGTTCATAGCTGCACCAACTCCTTGTGCTGGGACAGGAGCTACGGCTTGGGTTTGGGCTGGTGCTGGGGCGGCGGTCTGGGCTTGGGCTTGGGCTGTGGGAAATTTTCCCTAACTATCCTTCCATGGATTTCTACAGTCCTTGCGCCAATGTCCATCCTTCCCACACCTGTAGCAATTGAGCTTGGCTTGGACGCCACTCCTTCTTGCTTGGGGGTGTGGGTTTTGCCTCATGCACCTTTCCCTTCTGGGGAGGTGTTTCCTGACCTCTACAATTCTTGTACGCCACATTTAGCTGATGGAGTACCGTCTCCTCCATGACGCCGGGACCTTGGGGATCAAACCAAGATCTGGCTAGGGCCCGTATCTCTGGCAAGCTGTTGGTAACCAAGCAACGGAGCCAATGAACCCGCTGCTCATTGCTCATTACAGCCCGTTCAGGCATACCCGGACAGCTGCGTCGATACACCAGCCACAGTCTTTCTGCGAAAACCCGTGGGGGTTCTCCAGATAGCTGCACGGTCCCTTCTGTTAAGTCCGTGAATGATTTAGATACGGACTAGCAGGAGTGAAAACAAACAGATGTTTACTGGTGGAAGTCCATAACGAATCTAAACAACAGAGGCTCTCTAGCGCCTTTTATACAGGGGTGGTCACTGCCGGTACTGCAGTCTGAGACCAGTTATTCTCTTAAAGGTACATACACAACAATTCCTCCCCTTTTAGATAAACAGTACATAACATTCATTTAACAACTAATGATAACGAATTACAATCACAATTACTGTTGCTAGATACATTGGTTAAGTTTAAGCAATTATAAGTTCAGTCTTTGAGGAGGCTTCCTGATTCTGTCTGGATAATGCCTCTTTGGAGTATCAGGTTCTTCTGGCAATGTTGAGTTGGAATCAATGTCGTTGTTTGGTTCATCTGCTTCCAATATTACCGGTTCTGCGGTAGCTGCAATTGGAACGTCGATTTCATTACCAGGTGCATCAGATCGTGGTGTGGAGTTGACGTTTTCCAGTGACTCTAGAATCTGGTCAGCATGGCATCTTACAATGCTCTCCCCAACGTCCACGGTATACATGAGAGGTCCTTGTCGTGTACAAATCGTTCCTGGCTGCCATTTCTCAGTGCGGTAGTCCCGGGCCAAAACTGGTTGACCTATCTTAAAACTCCTGGTCGGCCTTTCATTCATATTCTGAAACTGCCTGTTCTCCACATCTCTTCGGACGTTTGGCTTAACCAAATCCAAGCGGCATCATAGTCTTCGATTGAAGAACATCATGGCTGGAGTTTGGTTGGTAACCGCATGTGTCGCATTCCGGTAGGCAAACAAGAAGTTGTCCACCTTGTGTTGTAGGGGTATATCTTCATTACACATTGCCTTGATAGCCTTCTTGAATGTTTGGACAAACCTCTCGGCCAATCCATTAGTGGCTGGATGATATGGGGCAGATGTGTAATGCTTAACACCATTGTTCTTTAAGAACCTCCGGAACTCTTCAGACACAAACTGTGGTCCATTGTCAGAGCAAATCTGTTCAGGCAGCCCATTCCTGGCGAATATGGTTCGTAAAACTGCGATAGTTTTTTCCGTGGTGGTTGAGGACATTTTTATTACCTCTGGCCACTTTGAATGTGCATCCACCGCAATTAAAAACATCGAGTCCATGAAGGGACCAGCAAAATCAATGTGCACCCTTTGCCATGGAGATGAGGGCCACTCCCATGGATGCAGAGGAGCTTGTGGTGGGGCGTTTTGGACCTTCTGGCATCCTGCACAGCTCTTGGTCATCTCTTCGATTTCTCTATCGATTCCCGGCCACCACACAAACGCTCTGGCTAAGCTCTTCATTTTTACCCCACCCAGATGACCCTCATGAAGCTCATTGAGCACTCTATCCGTCAACTTAGGTGGAATTACTACTCTGGATCCACACATCAAGGTTCCTCTGCACACTGACAGCTGTTCTCTTCTTGACGAAAATGCTGGCAGCAGTGGTTCGCCATGTGCTGGCCATCCCTTCACCGTTAAATCATAGACCCGTGATAGTGTCGGGTCATTCCGTGTTTCCTTTTCTATGTTTGCATTCGTCACAGGGAGACATTCGACTATAGTCGAGTGGAATAACTCCATTGGATCCACTGCAAGGTCTTCTTCTTCCACCGTCGGCAACGGTAGACGTGACAATCCATCAGCATTTCCATGCTGTTTAGTTCCCCTGTACTCGATGTCATATTGGTGTGCCCCTAGGAAAAGGGACCATCTCTGCAGCCGTTGTGCTGTCATTATCGGTACGCCCTTCTGAGGGTTGAAAATGGAGACAAGAGGTTGATGATCGGTTAGTTGAGTAAATTTTTGACCGTGCAGATAGTGATTGAACTTCTTCACCCCCCACACTAGGCTGAGGGCCTCTCTGTCAATCTGGGCGTAGTTACGCTCGGCAGAAGTTAACGAGCGTGACGCAAAAGCTATCGGCCTCTCCAAACCATCAAGGAATTTATGTGACAGTACCGCCCCAATGCCGTAGGGAGACGCATCACACGCCAGCCTGATTGGCAGTGCTGGGTTGTAGTGAGCCAATACTTCCTTCGAAGTGATTAAGTCCTTACTCTTCTGAAAAGCACGTTTACAATCATCGCTCCATTTCCATGCTACCCCCGTTCGTAGCAGGGCGTTCAGTGGATGCAGAATTGTCGACAAATTCGGCAAAAACTTATGATAGTAATTCACCAACCCGAGGAATGGCCTCAGTTGCGACACATTTTCAGGCGCTGGGGCCTTAACAACCGCTTCAATTTTGTCAGGGGACTTATGTAACCCCTCTTCATCAATCACGTGGCCACAATACGATATCTGTTTCTTAAGAAATTCGCACTTGGGGCGGTTGGCTCGCAGCCCATGTTCCCGTAGTCTAGTGAGCACCTGTTCTAGGTTGTTAAGGTGTTCACTGTTATCTTCACCTGTTACAAGGATGTCGTCCAAGTAACACTGAGTCCCCGGAATCCCTTGCAGGACTTGTTCCATCGCTCTTTGCCATATCGCCGGAGCCGATGCTACTCTGAATACCAATCGATGATACTGGTAAAGACCTTTGTGAGTGTTTATCGTGAGATACTTCCTAGAGGACTCTTCAACCTCCATCTGCAAATATGCTTGTGCTAGGTCAATTTTTGTAAAACGCTTCCCTCCAGACAGTGAGGCGAAGATGTCTTCTATCCTTGGAAGAGGACATTGTACTGTGTGAAGGACAGGGTTCACCGTCACCTTGAAATCCCCACAGATGCGAATCTTCCTTGGCTCTCCGGACTTATTGCTTAATGTTTTCTTCATGACAGGAACGATGGGTGTCGCCCACTCGCTCCAGTCGACCTTAGACAACACGCCCGCCTTCTCCAGATTCTCCAGCTCTGCCTCGACGGCTGCACGAATTGCATATGGTACTGGTCTCGCTTTGAAAAACTTGGGAACTGCATTCTCTTCTATTTTTAACGAGGCGGTTACGCCTTTAAGCGTGCCCAGTTCTTGTTGAAATACCTCTTTGGCGTTAGCTAAGATTGTTGACAATCGTCCAGGAGTGACGTCTTCATCTTTTTTACCGTCCACCGTCATTGCATGAACGGAATGCCAATCTAAGTTTATCTTCCTGATCCATTCCCATCCCAATAATGGTGGTCCACCATTTGGCAGTATGTAGAGATACAATTTCCGTATTTTCTTGCCATTGTATTCGACAGGCACCCTTATTTTTCCTCTGGAGTATACTTTTTGCCCCGTATACGTCGTCAAGATGATGGATGTCTCTCTCAAGGGTATGTGTGAAAATAGCCGCTCATAGTCTCGTCGATTCATGAAGGTTAGCACTGATCCTGTATCCAATTCCATTTTAACTTGGGACCCTGCTATCGTGAGGGTGACCCAAATGGTTCGGTGATCCCCTTTTGCGATTACATTGTGAAGTTTGAGACAGCTTAATCTCCTGTTCTCGGATTCACTATCGCTCATCTGGTCTTCGGAACTACTGTCCGTCATCTTTTGTACTTTCTTGTACGGTTCCTTAGTAGCCTTTTTGTTGTCGCTGGTCTTCTTCCCAGACCTACAAACTCGTGCAATGTGTCCAATCTTCCCGCATTGTCTGCATATTTTGTCTTTGGACCAGCAGTCCTTCTGGTCATGGTTAGTTCTGCCGCAGCGATAACATTTTGCAAATCCCCGTGTCATTTCGTGGGTGCCGTATTCCTGTGGTTTTTGTTGAATTTCTACAGCTCCCCTGGCTGCTGCTTCATACGATACTGCCACGCTGAAAGCCTTATCTAGCGTCAGCTCTTTTTCTGCGAGTAACTTCTTCTGTGTTCCTTTACTCAGGAGTCCACAGACAAATTTGTCCCGTAGGGTATCTGCCAGTCCTGCTCCGAACCGGCAGTGCTTTGATAGCTTGCGTAGTTCCGTAAGATACTCAGCATTGCTCTCATCTTTGTGCTGAGTTCTCCTGTGGAATTTAAATCTTTCTGCTATCAACAGCGGTGCAGGGTTTAAGTGCTCCTGTAGAACAGCAACAATTCCGTTAAAACTCTTCGCCATCGGTTTGGCTGGAGTAATCAGATCCCGCAATAGGCCGTACGTTCTAGCACCCATTAAGTTTAGCAATATTGATGCCTTTTTCCCCTCCGCTATTTCATTTGCCTCGAAATATACCTCGACTCTTTCCACATACGTGGTCCAGTCCTCTAATGTATTATCAAAAGCAGTGATACAGCCAGTCTTCGGCATCTTGCAAATCTAAAATGGCGCCTCCCGCGCTTTGCCTTCTTCCCCGATTTAACAAAATGGCGCCTCCCGCGCTTTGTCTTCTTCCCCGTTATTGTTAGCACTGCTTTCCACGGTTTCCTGCGCGTTAAATATTAATTCGTTTTCTTTTATTATCTTCCCGTCGTGGAGCAGACCCTCTGGGACACTTCCCTCCCTCTTCTGAGGTCCGAACGCTGCCCAGCTTCGAAACACCGGCCGCGCCCTGTATGCTCCACCCTCTCTCTCTCTCCTTCCTTCCCGACTCGCTGCCCGGCCCCGTTGCAGCCCAGGAAGGATCAGAGCACTACCTGCCACCAGCCCGATTAGCTGGGAAACCACGGACCGAGGAACCCAGCCTAGCTCTGGAAAGTCGCTCCTGCAAAGCCTTGAACCCGATGATTGACGGTCGACGCCCGTTTCTCGAGTTTCAATGGCCTCTATTTTTTTTTTTTTCTGGCTCCGACCTTCAACAACGTCGTCGGAGCTGCTGCTGAGTTGCAGGTAAGTTGGTTTCTTTACTCGTCGCCAGTGTTAAGTCCGTGAATGATTTAGACACAGACTAGCAGGAGTGAAAACAAACAGATGTTTACTGGTGGAAGTCCATAACGAATCTAAACAGAGGCTTTCTAGCGCCTTTTATACAGGGGTGGTCACTGCCGGTACTGCAGTCTGAGACCAGTTATTCTCTTAAAGGTACATACACAACACCTTCCACACGGTCGAACGGACTACCGTCGTCCACTCCCATTACTTCTAAAACTTCCTCCCTGAGATCCGAATACCCTTTCTGTCCCCTCTTACCATCCTCTGAGAGGCACTGAAGGATTGTGGAATCCAGGGAGAAAAGCAACAGTTTCACCTGTTCCTGATCATCACAGTCATTAATGGCTGCTGTTTCCTCTATCTCCCTGAAATGAAGCGAGGGATCTCCCTTTACTGTGAGTCGTGCGAGGTGGCTCACCATGGACATTAATTGCGGGCCAGCGTAGGGCACCACGAGCTGGTTCTGGTGGGGTCCGATACTGCCATCGGCAGCGTTGGGACCGAACCTCTGGTGCCGAGCGGGACACATTGGTGCCGGTCCCGGCTTTGCTACCAGTGGTTCTTCCTCACACTCCACCTCGGCTACCTCCTCTTTCACTACCCCCTCCTTTTCCGACCAAGTCTCACTATAGCTCGACGGTGCTGAGGGCTCGGTGGCTGGTACCACAATTACCTCAGCTGGAATCGGCTGTTTTGATTGCATTAAAAAGTCCATGTGACTGGCTTTCGGGCTGACGAGACACACCATACCTTTTGCCTTTACCAGGGCCATTCTTTGGTCCTCTATGGTCTTTTGGCAGGGGCCGTGGTCTGTGCTCTCAAACCCGTGCTCGAGGGCTAGTTTGTAAGCTGCCTTAACCGCCACTACTCTCTCCTCCTGCGCTCTTAGCTGTTGTGCGAGGCGGGCGTTTTTCTCCCATATCCTCATTTCATTGATCTTTGCCTCACTAACCTGGCACTCCAGGTACTCTATCTTAGCCTGATGTTGTCTAGCTACCACTTGGCATTCCTGATTCAGCGCGTGAAGCGCTGTGATGAGCTTTTCCCCACCCATGGCCTTTTCCTCTATCTCTGCTGCCTGGGTTGTGATCCTGGCTGCCTGTGCTGCAACGACCCGGTCCAAGATCTGGACCTGCTTCTTGTAACACATCAGCCACACTGCCTTTTCCACTGACTTCTTATGCTCTTTGCTCTCTGTCCACCTGATGGCTGCGTCCACCGGACGCCCATCCAGCAAGAGATCGGAAATCCACTGTTTAGTGAGATTTACCTTGCCAAAGACATAATCCGCTATCCTCTCATCCATTGCATTTCGACCATTCAAACTTGGATCTACTACATTGCAATCCTGCTGCCAGAGTCCTGCCACGGTCACCATTTTCTGTAAGGGGTTTTCCTTGAGAGGTTTCCCTGAGGTTTCTCTCTCCAGAGGCCTCTCTCTCTTGCACAGTAAAACCTTGAGTGGTTCGACCCACTCGCCCCTTAGATTCTAGACTCTGGACTTAGGGGCAGGAACTACAATGTAGAGAAAACTCTTGTAGACCAAGTTTGATGAAACAAAATGAAATTTTATTGCATAAGGAAAAATATCAAATCAAATGCAAGCAGATAAGAGAGTACATGGGAGGGAAGAACACAAAACAAATCATAACGACACAGTACCAACTAAAGCAAATACAGGCATCTTATACTCTACAAAGATCATCATGAAATAAGGAAACACACGGAACATCGAGGGACAACAACTCATGTTAATTGTACCCTTAAATCCACCCCCTTATTAAACCTATCTAGATCTGATTGTGAAGGGCCAGAAACATGCTCACCAATCTCACTTGGAAGTGCAAGGTTTTGAAATCGAGTCTGTGTTTGGTCCTTTCAGGCGTTTCGTCTCCTCGTGGATCGTGGAGCCCCTGCGAGCTGCGCCACATCTCTCTCCTGAGGTGGGGGTTGGGGGCGGCTGGACGCCGGCGGGCCTGGATGTCGGCGGGGTCGAGGATCGTCGGCTCGACCCTGGTTAGAGGAGCCTTGGGCTGGCTCCCATCACTTCTTCAGATTCCTTTTCTCTCTTCTCCCGAGCCGGGGTGGCTGGAAGGTTTCTCCTCTTGGGGTTTTAATTTTTTTGTCTCTTCTCCCAAGTTGGGTCGATGGCCTCTCGTTCCGGCAACGGCCCGGGGATGGTCGATGATCTCCCGATATGTTTCCCCGGGGCAGGCCGCCGGCTTCAAGACGGCCTTCTCGATGTTGGCCTTCTTCTTCCTCCTGCGAGTGCCTGCTTCTTCTTCTGGCTGTGATTCAAACTCTCGTTCTCTCCAGCTCGCTCTGTCTCCAAGCTTCTTTTCAACTCAGTAACTCTCCAAGCTTGCCCCAACTGCCGAAAAGTCTCTCCAGATATACCTTTCTTCCAGAAACTTCCGTCTCCCGCCCAAAATCAGGTTAGTCTTTGTTTTATTTTTGGTGGGCTGGGAGCACAGTGGGGTAGTTATTATATTTTAAAATGTCTTAAACGGCCGGTAAAGGCCCATCTCTGGTCTGGAATTACCTTCATTGTTTTTAATGTCCTGCTGATCTCATTATCTAGTCCTGGGTGCTGTTCTCATGAATATGAAATTGTCCCCTTTTGTCTGGGGCAACATTTTGATGGCCTCTGTCTCCAGGCTGATCTTGACTAGATCTGTATCTAATGCATATGCATACCTGTGGGTCTGGTTTCGTTCTCTCAGAAACGGCTTCCAGAACTTGCTGTAGGTGGAATCCACAAAGCTGTCTGAGGTTGCGCAGGAACCATTTTAAAGTGTCCCAATAAGCTTGTCACATGGTATGGTGGCCATTTTGTATGCCCCTTTTTCTAGGCTTCTTTTAAAACAGTCTTTAAAATCATGGCCTCTTCTGCCATTTGACCCTTATTAATACAAAGTCCAATTTTGCGAATCCTACAATCTTCATCCAGTTTTAGTTGCCAAAATCCTTGTGAGGCATCGAGCTTTGTGAAGTATCTGGCACTTGTCATTTCACTGGTGATTTCTTCTCGCTTGGGAATCTGGTAGTGTTCACGTTTTATGTTTGCATTTAAGTCCTTTGGATCCATGCATATTCTTAGATCATTGTTCTTTTTCTTTACACATACCATGGAGTTAACCCAGTCTGTTGGCTCTTCGACTTTCCTGATGACTCCTAGTGTGGTCATTCTGTCCAGTTCTTTCTTGAGCCGGTCACGCAGGGGTGCTGGAACTCTCCGTGGAGCATGTACCACTGGCTGAGCATCCTCCTTTAGCTGGATCTTGTAAGTGAATGGTAGAACTCCAAATCCTTTGAACACACCCTGGAAATTACTCACTACAGAATCCACCGAGTCATCTGGTCTGCTTATGGCACAGTTTATACGGTAGACTCTCTTGACCAGTTCTAAGTCCTCACAAGCTTTGTCACCTAATATTGAATCAAGTCCTTCAGCCACAACAGAAAACATGAGATGATGCACTTTGTCTTTGACTGTCACTTTAAGTCTGCATACAAATAAGCTATCTATTTTCTGTCCATTATAGTCCTTTAGTAGTACTGACTTTTTTTGTATTTTGGGCTTTTCTTTCATATTTTTAATGTCACTCATACTGATTAAGTTTGCTTTTGCCCCGTGTCTAGTTTCAATGTAACTAATGCTCCATTTACCTGCAGTGACATTATCCATTTGTCCTCTTTTACTGCATTAACTTTATGTTCAGCATTGTCCATTCCTGAGGGCTGCACATTTTCTGTATCCTTTTCTATGTTGTCAAATGACACCATTCATACAAAAAATGTCTCACTTAAATCAGTGTCCTCAATCACATTGACTTGTCGCCCTTTCTTTGTTTTTACTTTTGAAAAGCATTGTTTGGCAAAGTGATTCTTTCCATAACATTCTGTGCACATTTTCCCAAACGCAGGGCATTGTCGTGACTGGTGTTTGTAACCGCAGCGTTTACAATTAAAAAGTCCTTCCTCCGATTGCTTTTCATTTCTGTTCTGCCCACGTTTCTTCCCCTTGTAGTACACAGCACCAACAGCAGCACAGTCACTCATTACAGTCGCATCATTATTCATTTCACTGAAAGTCTTAGCGTGCTTTTGAGCTAGCTCACTGGCTTGGCATATTTTCACAGCATTCTCCAATGTTAGTTCGGTTTCTCTCAACAGACGTTCCCTGACCTTTTTATCATGAATACCAAACACAATCTGGGCACAAATCATGGATGATTTCAGTTCAGAGAAATTACACGTCTGTGCTTTCAGTTTCAGATCGGTCACAAAGCTATCAAAAGTCTCATTTTGCTGCTGTGTCCATGAACGGAACACGTACCTCTCATAGGTTTCATTCTTTTTGGGAGAACAATGTGTATCAAACTTCTTTAGCACATCTTCCAATTTTTCTCTGTTCTCCTCTTGATCAAATACAAATGTATTAAATACCTCTGTCGCCTGTGGGCCTGCAACCGTGAGCAGTAACGCTATTTTCCTTGCATCTGGCTTCGTACCGAACCCGATGGCAGCAATGTAGAGTTCGAATTGTTGTTTGAAAGTCTGCCAATTGCAGTCGACATTCCCCGTGAGTTTCAAACCCTCTGGTGGCTTCAAAGTCTCCATGTCGCATTTCACAATATTCCGCAGATTTTACCAATCCTGGTACCATGTTATGTTCATTAATAACTAGTCGTTTTCATTATGAACAACTAGCTTCTATCTAGTCACTTTATTCATGCCATGTGGACTTCTACAGCATCCATCTTGACTACTGCCTTCTGCATAGCCTAGTGCATCATGGGTAGCCCACTCTTATATACATACAGCTAAACATACAGCAACATACAGCTCCACCTAGTGTACCATTCTAGAATGACATGTTACTGATCATTACACCTGGGATATGCAAGCACTGCACGCCAGCAGCTGGAGCAGGTCCAGGATCGGAATTCCACGCGGGCCCACAGCTCAACGGCCGATGCGCTAGGTAAGTACAGGTCGGGGGCTTGCACCCGCGGGAAGCCCCCGACCCGAATTTCTGGGCCCATAAGTTTATCAGGAATAAAATTATATTTATGCAGTAAAGATAATAGCCTGTATTTTCCGATCGGAGGCTTCCTGCGTGCGGAGGCCTCTGATCTGGAAAATATCTACGGACTTACCTGAGGGTTCCTGTGTTGCGTACACTTCCGCTCCTGGGCCTCTCCAACTCAAAATACGCAGGGCCCACATATCCCAGAGGCACATGCGGTTCGCAAGTGTCCCTGGAATCACGTGGGCCATGGGGAGCCAATAGGAGAAGGGAATCTCCTTTCATACACTTGACAGATAGACCTGTCAAATATATGAATGGAGATCACCCCAAAAGCACTGCAAAACATTCAATAATTTTTTTTAATCACATTTTTTTAAATGAGTTGAAGTTACAATAAATTAAATATTCTAAACAAAAATTTAATTTTTTGAAAAATGTAATTAAAGGATTTTACGGGGCTAAAAATAAACTTAGCATTAAAAATATTTTTAAATGATAAATGAAAAAAATTCTTTTTTTTAACTCTTATGCTGGTAAAAGCAGGCCTTATGCCTGTTTGTACCAGACCTAAGATTTCTAAGGGTTTTCTGCGGGCGGAGGCTCTGCAGAAAGCTGAACTATCTACCTGCGGTGGCCCTTCTCCAGGGCAGGCGTCCAATCTGTCAAGAGGTTCTTGACAGATCGGAAATGCCGGTTTTCAGTGCATGCGCTTGGCATGCCAGAAACTGACATTTCCGTTGGCCCTACGGATGATGACACAGCGCGTACACACCCGTAGGCATCGGAATATCCGGCCCTATATTGTGCGATGCTACAGTAGATCATAGAATCTTACAGCACAGTAGGAGGCCATTTGGCCCATCTTGCCCGTTCCGGCTCTCTGAAAGAGCGGTTCATTTAGTCCCACACCCCCTTTTCCCATAGCCCTTCAAGTTTTCCTTTTTCAAGTATTTATCCAATTCCCTTTTGAAAGCTACGATTGAATCTGTATCCTCCACGCTCAGGCGGTGAATTTCAGATCATAACAACTCGCTGCGTAAAATAAATTCTCATCCACCCCTGGTTCTTTTGCCACTTATCTTAAATCTGTATCCTCTGGTTACCGACCCTCCTGCCTGTGGAAACAGTTTCTCCCTATCTACTCTATCAAAACGCTAGATGAAAATGTTACTGCAAAACGATTACTTTTTTTTAACAAGATTTATTTAATTGGTTTGCTCTTGGCTGGGCCTGCAATGTTAATTTTCAACCTTCGGTTCCACCCATTGGCATATGACTAATATATGCACATGCAGAAGGGCAGCATGAGTATTTTTTTGTCATTTGCCTCTTTCTCCATGACACATAGTTGCTAACATCCCTTGTCATTAACTGGCTTTTTTTAATAACATGCGAGTCTAAATGTGATCCTCATTTTTTTTTAATCTGGCTGTTAAATGTGTTAATATCTGATCAGGGAATAATAGTAAAAAGTTAAAATTAGAGGCACTATATCTGAATGCATGAAGCATTCGTATTAAGATAGAAACATTAATGACACAAATAGAGATAAATACAAATAAGAACATAAGAAATAGGAGCAGGAGTAGGCCAATCGGCCCCTCGAGCCTGCTCCACCATTCAATAAGATCATGGCTGATCTGATCCTAACCTCAAATCTTCTAACACTCTGCATCCACCCGAACCCATGTGATCTCCCGGGAGAGGCGAAAAACCAGATAAAGACCCAATGGCCAATTTGGGAGAAAAAAATCTGGGAAATTCCTCTCCGACCCATCTAGGCGATCGAAATTCTTCCAGGAGATCACTCTGTCCCTATATTTTCTACAGTACTTACCTTCTGTAAAGGCGATCTCCACCCCAGCCAGGAACAGGAATAAAACCATCTCCTGAAATCTAACACAGAATTAGAACACAGTAGGAGCAGAACAAGGCTACACGGCCCCTGGGCCCACTCCACTACCCACAGGGCCATGACCATTCCGAACCTAGACTCATGTCCAATTTCCTGCCCGCTCCCCGTAACCCTTAATTCCCTTTACTTCTAGGAAACTATCTATTTCTGTTTTAAATTTATTTAATGATGTAGCTTCCACAGCTTTCTGGGGCAGCAAATTCCACAAACCTATCACCCTCTGAGTGAAGAAGTTTCTCCTCATCTCAGTTTTGAATGAGCAGCCCCTTATTTTAAGATTATGCCCCCTAGTTCTAGTTTCACCCATCATTGGGAACATCCTCACCACATCCACCCGATCAAGCCCCTTCACAATCTTATATGTTTCAATAAGATCGCCTCTCATTCTTCTGAACTCCAATGAGTAGAGTCCCAATCTACTCAACCTCTCCTCATATGACCACCCCCTCATCCCCGGGATTAACCGAGTGAACCTTCTTTGTACTGACTCGAGAGCAAGTATGTCTTTTCTTAAGTATGGACACCAAAACTGTATGCAGTATTCCAGGTGCGGTCTCACCAATACCTTGTACAACTGCAGCAATACCTCCCTGTTTTTATATTCTATCCCCCTAGCAATAAAAGCCAACATTCCATTGGCCTTCTTAATCACTTGCTGCACCTGCATACTAACCTTTTGAGTTTCGTGCACCAGGACCCCCAGATCCCTTTGTACTGCAGTACTTTCCAGTTTCTTGCCATTAAGATAATAACTTGCTCTATGATTTTTCCTGCCAAAGTGCATAACCTCACACTTTCCAGTATTGTATTCCATCTGCCAAATCTCTGCCCACTTACTTAGCCTGTCTATGTCCCTTTGCAGGTTTTTTATGTCCTCCTCACTCACTACTTTCCGTCCCATCTTTGTATCATCTGCAAACTTTGATATGTTACACTCGGTCCCCTCCTCCAAATCGTTAATATAGATTGTAAAGAGTTGGGGACCCAGCATTGACCCCTGCGGAACACCACTAGTTACTGGTTGCCAATCTGAGAATGAACCATTTATCCCAACTCTCTGCTTTCTGTTAGAGAGCCAATCCTCCACCCACGCCAGAATATTACCCCCAATCCCGTGATTTTTTATCTTGAGCAATAATCTTTTGTGTGGCACCTTGTCAAATGCCTTTTGGAAGTCTAAATACACTACGTCCACTGGTTCCCCTTTATCCACCCTGTATGTTACTTCCTCAAAAAACTCAAGCAAATTTGTGAAACATGACTTCCCCTTCATGAAACCATGCTGAGTTTGTCCTATTAAATTACGTTTATCCAAATGTCCCATTACTGTCTCCTTAATAATGGACTCTAACATTTTACCAACCACAGATGTTAGGCTAACAGGTCTATAGTTTCCAGCCTTCTGCCTACTACCCTTTTTAAATAAGGGTGTTACATTAGCAGTTTTCCAATCTGCCGGGACCTTTGCTGAGTCCAGTGAGTTTTGGAAAATTATTACCAATGCATCCACAATCCCTACCGCTACTTCCCTCAAGACCCTAGGATGCAAGCCATCAGGTCCAGGGGATTTATCCGCCTTGAGTCCCATTATTTTACCAAGTACCACTTCCTTAGTGATTTTAATCGTATTTAGTTCCTCCCCCCCTAGAGCCCCCTGTTTGTCCAATGTTGGGATATTCTTAGTGTCCTCTACTGTAAAGACTGATACAAAATAATTGTTCAGTGTTTTTGCCATCTCCATGTTTCCCACCATTAATTTCCCGGTCTCATCCTCTAAGGGACCAACATTTACTTTAGCCACCCTTTTTCTTTTTATATAACTATAGAAACTTTTACTGTCTGTTTTTATATTTTTTGCTAATTTACTTTCATAATCTATCTTCCCTTTCTTAATCAATCTTTTAGTTATTTTCTGCTGCCTTTTAAAGACTTCCCAATCTTCCATCCTCCCACTAGATTTGGCTATCTTATATGCCCTTGTTTTTAGTCGGATACTATCCTTAATTACTTTACTTAGCCACGGATGGCTATCTTTTCTTTTACACCCTTTTTTCCTCAGTGGAATATATTTTTTTTGGAAGTTGTAAAATAACTCCTTAAATGTACACCACTGATCATGTACCGTCTTACCCTTTAATCTATTTTCCCAGTCCACTCTAATTAATTCCGCTCTCATACCTTCATAGTCTCCTTTATTCAAGCTCAGCACGCTTGTTTGAGATCCAACCTTCTCACCCTCTAATTGAATATGGAACTCAACCATGTTACTGAGATTTGATTTGAGATGTGATTGCAGGGTGACCAAGGTTAGAAACTAAATATTCCAGGGTACTTGACTTTTAGAAGAGATAGGTAGAATGGAAAAGGAGGTGGGGTAGCCCTGATAATAAAGGATGAGACAAAGGCAGTAGTGAGAAAGGATATTAGCCCAGAAAATCAGGATGTATAATCAGGATGGGTGGAGCTAAGAAATAATAAATGGCAGAAAACACTGTTGGGAGTAGTTTATAGGATCCCTAACAGTAATCATAGAGTTGGACAGAGTATAAATCAGGAAATTAGAGGAGCATGTTACAAGAATAATGTAACAAACATGGGGGACTTTAATCTTTCTATAGACTGGGAAAACCAAATTGGTAAAAGTAGCTTGGAGGACGTGTTCATGGAATGCATTCAAGACAATTTTCTAAAACTAGGGGCGTGATCTTGCCAGCCCTGGGGAGGCGGGTTTGGAGGCAGGACTGCCGGGAAAATGGCAGAATCTGGGGGCGGGTGCCCAACCTGCCCCCAACCCGCCTCTGTACCATCTTCCCAGGAGGCGGGTAGCTGACCCGCGCCGGGTCCCGTCTGCTGGAGGTGGGAAGGGGATTACTGCCACTTAACTGCCTGTTAACAGGTAGTTAACAGGCAGATAAGAGGATTATCCCCATTTTACCCACACAGGTGTGGGCTTCCCGAAGGCTGCGAACCCTGCCAGGGTCACCGAGGCGAGCAGTGGGTCTGCGGGTGTCAGAGGGGTGCAAAAGTGCGCTGTGGAGGTAAGTGATGGGTGCAAGTGTGGAGAGGTAAGTATGTGAGGTAAGTGGAAAGTGTTAGAAAAAGTTTACTTACCTTTGTTTCTTCCTGCAAGCTTCAATCATTGAGGATGCGGAGAGTCTTGCATCTCCGTGACAGAGATGACAGATGGCTGCTGCATTCTCCAATGCAACAACCATCTAATTCCTGCTAAAGAAAGAGGTTTGATGAGTCTTGAATACAAGAACTCATCAAACTACAGAGAATGTCAGTGTTTGACATCTTCACAGAGCTGTCAAATGATGACAATTCATCTGTCAAATATTTTTGACAGATGAAACGTCATACACTGTAGTTCTCTGTAACCAGTTTCCCCTTAATTGGCCTGCTAAGCCCGCTGGGTGGGCTTAACAAGGTCAATCAAGGGAAAATAGCGTGGGTTGGACAGAAGTCAATGGAGGCGGGACTAAAACCCAAAATCCAGCCCAATATGTTGAGGAACCAACTAGGGAACAGACTATTATAGATCTAGTATTGTGTAATGAGACAGGGTTAATTAGTAATCTTATCATAATGGATCCTCTGGGGAAGAGTGATTATAATATAATCGAATTTCATATTAAGTTTGAGAGTGATGTGGTTAAGTCCAAAACTAGGGTGTTAAATTTAAACAAAGCCAATTACAGAGGTATGAGGGGCGAGTTGACTGAGGTAGATTGGGAAATTAGATTAAAAGATATGATGGTAGATAAGCAATGGCAAACATTTAAATAAATAATTCATAATTCTCAATGAATATACATTCCCTTGAGGAATAAAAACTCCACTGGAAAAGTTGTACAACCATGGCTAACTAGAGAAGTTAAGGATAGTATTAGATTAAAAGAAGAGGCTTACAATTTTGCCAAAAAGAGTAGTAAGCCTGAAGATTGGGAGGATTTTAAAAATCAGCAAAGGGTGACCAAGAAATTAATAAAGAGGGAGAAAATAGAATGAGAGTAATCTAGCAAGAAATATAAAAACAGATTTTAAGAGATTTTACAAGTATGTAAAAAGGAAGAGATTAGCAAAAGTAAACATGAGTCCCTTAGAGGCAGAGAGGAGAAATTATGATGGGGGAATAAGGAAATGGCAGAGACGTTAAACAAATATTGTGTGCCTGTCTTCACAGTAGAAGACACAAAGAATATACTGGAAATTGTGAGGAACCAAAGGTCTAATGAGAGTCAAGAATTTAAAGTAATCAATATTAGTAAAGAAAAAATACTGGAGAAATTAATGGGACTAAAAGCCAACAAATCCCCTGGACCTGATGGCCTACATCCTAGGGTTCTAAAAGAGGTGGCTGCAGAGATAGTGGATGCATTGGTTTTGATCTGCCAGAGGTCCCTAAATTCTGGAACAGACCCCGCAGATTGGAAGGTAGCAAATGTAACCCCGCTGTTCAAGAAAGGAGGGAGAGAGAGAACTAAAGGCCAGTTAGCCTGATATCAGTAGTGGGGAAAATGCTAGAATCTATTATTAAGGACATGGTAACAGGGCACTTGGAAAATCACAATTTGATTAGGCAAAGTCAACATAGTTTTATGAAAGGGAAATTGTGTTTGGCAAATCTATTAGAGTTTTTTGAGGGCATAACTAGTAGGGTAGATAAGGGGGAACTAGTGGATGTAGTATATTTGGATATTCAGAAGGCATTCAATAAGTTGCCACACAAGGGGTTGTTACACAAGATTGGATTGGGGTAATATATTAGCATGGATTGAAGATTGGTTAATGGACAGAAAACAGAGAGTAGGAATAAACGGGTCATTTTTGGGATGGCAGGCTGTAACTAATGGAGTGCCAGAAGGTTCAGTGCTTGGTCTTCAGCTAGTTACAATCTATATCAATGACTTAGATGAGGGGACGGAGTGTAACATATCCAAGTTTGCTGACAATACAAAGCTAGGTGGGAAAGTAAGCTGTGAGGAGGACATAAAGAGGCTGCAAAGGGATATAAACCTTTGTTAAGTGATTGGGTAAGAAGGTGGCAGATGGAGTTTAATGTGGGGAAGTGTGAAATTATCCGCTTCGGTAGGAAGAGTGGAAAAGCAGAATATTTTTTAAAAGGTGAGAGACTAATAATGTTGGTATTCGAAGGGATTTGGAGTCTTTGAACACAAATCACAGAAAGTTAACATGCAGGTACAGCAAGCAGTTAGGAAGGCAAATTGTATGTTAGCCTTTATTGCAAGGGGGTTGGAGTATAAGAGTAAGGAAGTCTTGCTGTAATTGTACAGGACTTTGTGAGACCACACCTGGAGTACTGTGTACAATTTTGCATTCCTTACCTAAGGAAGGACATACTTTCCTTAGAGACGGTGCAGCAATGGCTCACTAGATTGATTCCTGGGATGAGAGGATTGTCCTTTGAGGAGAGATTGAGTAGAATGAGTCTATATTCTCTGGAGTTTGGAAGAATAAGAGGTGATCTCATTGAAGTGTATAAAATTCTTAGAAGGCTTGTCCGGATAGATGCTGAGAGGCTGTTTCCCCTGGCTGGAGGGTCTAGAACTAGGGGTCATAGTCTCAGAATAAGGGATCGGCTATTTAGGACTGAGCTGAGCAGAAATTTCTTCACTCAAGAGTGTTGTGAATCTTTGGAATTCTCTGGCTGTGGGGGCTCAGTCGATGAGTATATTTAAGGCTGAGATTGATAGATTTTTGTGCACTAATGGAATCAAGGGATATGGGGATAGGGCGGAAAAGTGGAGTTGATGTAGAAGTTCAGCCATGATCTTTGAATGGTGGAACAGGGCCGAGGAGCCGTATGGCCTACTCCAGCTCCTAATTCTTATGTTCTTAAACTGTGAAAATAGCTGTCATTGAAGCTTTTTTTAAAACATCTTCTCTTTCGGCTCATTCTCTTTTCTCTTTAGCCACTTCCCATGTAACCTACCAAGAATATGAAGTGGTAACTAGTCATTAAAAGAAAAGAGATGAGCATTTTTATAGTGTCGTATCATATCTCTCTGCAATATATAAAATACTTCACGTAAGATACTGTGGTGTGGTGATTGTTACTATGAAGGCAAAAAACAACAGCAGCCATTTTGTGCTTGTCAAGATGACACAAACAGCACTGAACAATTAATTGTTTGTTGGTGCTGTTGATTAAGGGAGAAATGTTGACCAGGACGTTCTTCTCCGAATAGTGCCATGGGATTAACCTCATTTGATCCACTAGAACAGGAAACATAGGAACAGGAGTAGGACATTCAGCCCATCGAGCCTGTTCCATCATTCAATCAGATCTTGGCTGATCTGTGCATCAGCTCCATTTACCCACCTTTTGATCCACATCCCTCGATTCCTTTACCTTATAAAAATCTATCGATCTCAGTCTTAAAAATTTCAATTGACCCATCATCTACAGCCTTTTGGTGGAAAGAGTTCCAGAATATTCCTCCAGAAGGGCTGGTGGCTGCTCAATATGCCCGCCCATATTCGGGTGGGTGTATTTAAATGAAAGTTTAATGATGGGAATACATCATCCAATGTATTTCCCTTCATTATCGCCTTAGCAACACTAAACATCATTTCTGGCATCCAATACTGCTAAGGCAGCGCAGAGCAGATTTTAAAATTAAAGAGACTCCCACACAAAGAGCAGGATTTTCCCTGCGGAGGCGGGATGGCGGCAGGAGAGCTGGTTGGCGGGTTCCAGTCCCACTCCTGTCTGCAGTCGCTCTCTGAAAATGATTTTCCGTACATTGGCCTTGTTAAGCCTGCCCTGCGGGATTCCTGGCCAATTAACAGGAAGCAGGTCTGATGACGTCATTTGATGACGTGTCATCAGCCGGTTTCCTTAAAGGGACCACGGCCACATTGATTTTGACAGTTGTGCTGTCAATGTTCTACAGCATTGAGGTGCTGCAAACACGGACAAACACTGCACAGCTGCACCCAGGCTCACGCACGACTTCCTACATATGCTTATGGAGGGAGTCACAGCACGCAGGGAGATTCTCTTCCCTTCCCATGGGTGGAAGAGACCTCCCCAGGGCACTAACGCAGTCTGGTTGCACGTTGCAGAGGAGGACACAAGCAGAGATGTCGTCAGGAGTATCTGGCTGCAGTGGCGCCAACCTTTCAATGATCTCAGTAGATCATGAAACATTACTGCAAAGCCACACTCAAACCCACCCTGCTGTGCCACCGATCACTCTGCCTTCCCTACCCTACTCCTGCACATCCTTACTCACACCAACTTACCTTGAACCTTCACCCATCCCTCTCTATCTACATTATCACTTCCCCATCTCACTAGCCACCCCTCAGACTCACCCTCATCCTACTGCAAGCATACCAACTAACAATACACAAGGGTAGGCACTTGAGAGGTTTAGCCAATGTTCATGTGAAGTTTCTGTTAATGTGCTGTCAAACATTGAAATCTTTATTTTCAACACTTCACCTTATTGGACAGATCTGTGCGCACCTTCTCAAGAGCAATTAGGAATGGGCAATAAATGCCGGCATTGCCAGTGACGCCCACATCCCATGAATGAATAAAAAAAAGAGTTCCAGTGAATGTTGAGATGCAACTTCCCCCCCCCCTCCCCCCCAGCTATTGTGATGAGTGTGAAAGGAATGACTTGGACATTATAGGGATGCTTTATGGTGCTGGTGTGGGATGGTGTCAACCTGGCGCATCATGTGGCAACCAGGGTATACAGCATCAAGTGAAGTAAATCTGGCCATGGTGATGCCATCGCTGGCCTCCCGGGCAGCAATGTTGTCAGGTGCTGATGCCCTGTGTCCTGTGCAGCATCAGGTGATGGTGGAAAAGGTTGGTACTGTTGTTGGTGATGTTGTTGGTGATGTTGTTGGTGATGTTGTTGGTGATGTTGTTGGTGATGTTGTTGGTGATGTTGTTGGTGATGTTGTTGGTGTGCCTGGTGATGTTGTTGTTGGGGCTGATCGTGGAAGGATTCAGAGGACCAAGGTCTGATTTTTTTAAGGGCACCGATGTTGCTGGAATAGATGGTAGCTGTAGTTGAGATGACAGAAGCGATCTGTCAATGGTGAGAGAGCTTGCTCCAAGGAGGTGCCACTGGATAGAGAGTTGGCTCTAAACACTTGCAAGCTAAAGAAATCTCATGTGGGGGAAAAATTTGGTTGGTTAGCGTCTCCAGTTAGCGCCTCCGGGAGCGGCTTACCACCCGAGCGCGGCGATGTTGGCATTGTCCGCGAAATTGGCGTGACGGTTTGCGGTGGCGCTGAACACTACCACCATGATCTCCTGCGCCCGGAGATTGTGATGTCATCGAAGCGCGCATCGCCCCGGTGGTGCCCCGGACCGGAAATTGATTCCCACCCCGCTGGCTCGGTGCCTGGCGCTAGGAACAACAGGTAAAGGGGGACTTTTGCAGTCAGCTGGAAGCTGGGGGAGCACTATTTAAAGGCGTGCACTTCCTGTTTTTTCCTGTCGGCAAAATACTCTGCATACACAAGTTGAGAGAGACATCTGGGGACATTTAACGCTATCCTACAAGGAGTTTTTTTCCTCAGCAAGACTTTTCAGGTTCCTATTTGTGTCAGGTTTATTATTACCACATTTAGAAGATGAAATGTGGGCTGTACTAGCATGGGGCCTCGTCCTCCAGCTTAACTGTCGGAGGCAGTGAAGGCGGAGAGAGAGTGGAAAATGTGGCCAGAGGGAGGAGCGCCAACAGGGCTCTGCACAGGAGACCTTGCCCTCCCAGGGTATTCCAGGAGCAATTCTCATATACTGTATCCATCTGTCCAAGGAGCACTGTTTTAGAAGGCTGCGCTTCAGCAAAGAGGTGGTCACAGAGCTCTGCCACCTCCTGCAACCAGAGCTCCAGCCTCAGCTCAGGAACAGGACATCTCTGTCAGTGGCAGTGAAGGTGATGGTGGCTCTCAATTTCTACGCCAGCAGCTCCTTCCAAGCTTCAGCAGGGGATATTGCGAACATCTCCCAGTTCGCCGTCCAATGTTGCATCCGGGAAGTCACAAATGCTCTATACAAAAGGAGAAGGGAGTTCATCTCTTTCCCCATGACCCGAGACAAACAGCGTGAACACGCATGTGGCTTCGCTAGGATAGCGAGCGTTCACATGGTTCACACCGCATGGTTCAGGGCGCCATTGACTGCACGCACGTGGCATTGCGGGCACCTCATCCAAATGCAGAGGTTTTCCACAACTGCAAAGGCTTCCACTCTATCAACATCCAGTTGGTTGGCGACCACAGACAGCGCATCCTCGCCGTCAATGCCCGCTATCCTGGCAGCAGCCACGATGCATTCATCCTGCGCCAGACTGGTGTCCCAAACCTGTTCCAACCATTGCATCAACCTTGTGGCTGGCTCCTCGGGGACAAGGGTTATCCACTCTGCACCTGGCTGGTGACACCGCTCTGTAACCCCAAAACTCCTGCTGACCTCACATACAATGAGAGCCATAGTGTCACTAGGAACCTCATCGAACAGACTATCGGCCTGCTGAAGCAACGGTTCCGGTGTCTTGACCACTCTGGAGGAGCCCTGCAGTACTCCCCCGATCGAGTATCGGTTTTCATTGTTGTGTGCTGCTTGCTGCACAAACTCGCCATTCTGAGGACCCAGCCATTTCCACCACGGATTGGTGGACCACCTCAGGAGGAGGAAGAGGGAGAGGAGGAGGAGGAGGTGGAGGAGGAGGAGGAAGAGGAGGATGAACAGCAACAACGTGGGAGGGAGGCGCTCAATGTTGCTTCTGCAAGGGCCATTCGTGGACATAGAAACATAGAAACAAAGAAGATAGGAGCAGGAGTAGGCCATTCGGCCCCTCGAGCCTGCTCCGCCATTCAATGCGATCAGGGCTGATCATCCAAATTCAGTACCCTGTCCTTGCTTTCTCCCCATATCCCTTGATCCCCTTAGCCTTAAGAAATATATCTAACTCTTTCTTGAATATATTTAATGAATTGGCCTCAACTGTCTTCTGTGGTAGAGAATTCCACAGGTTCACCACTCTCTGGGTGAAGAAATTCCTCCTCATCTCAGACCTAAATGGCTTACCCCTTATCCTTAGACTCTGACCCCTGGTTCTGGACTCCCCCGCCATCGGGAACAGCCTTCCTGCATCTAGTCTGTCTAGTCCTGTTAGAATTTTATAAGTTTCAATGAGATCCCCTCTCATTCTTCTAAACTCTAGCAAATATAAGCCTAATCGACCCAATCTCTCTTCATACATCATTCCTGCCATCCCAGGTATCAGTCTGGTGAATCTTCGCTGCATTCCCTCCATGGCAAGAACATCCTTCCTCAGATAAGGTGACCAAAACTGCACACAATACTCAAGGTGTGGTCTCACCAAGGCCCTGTACAACTGCAGCAAGACATCCTTGCTCCTGTACTCAAATCCTCTTGCTATGAAGGCCAGCATATCATTTGCCTTCTTAACCGCCTGCTGCACCTGCATAAGAACACCTCATAAGACACCGCTTCTGATGAATGACAGAGAAGATGGCTTTTGGGATCAACAAACACATCATTACAGCCATCCCACAGCCCCTATAACCGGGCAAAGCTCCAATAAGTAACATGAGGAGATTTGTAAATTTCAATTAAAAAAAAAATTTCTGACCATCTGTGTCTTATTAAGCACAACCAATAACAAACACAACAATTCATTAACAAACAAAACTGGTTCTTACCACATCAAAATAAGTCTTAACAGAGTGAACAATATATCTACGTACACATCCAACTTTGGGACAAACATTCCCCCCAATGTGTTAGAGAAATTTTAGTTATTCGCCCTTCGAGAATGATCTCCCTTCCCTTCCAACCCTACTGCTCCTCCGTTATGTGGCCCCAGTAGCTGCAGCAAGGCTGGCGGAAGGCTGCTGAATGTCGGATCCAGCTCTGGGCCTGGAGGGCCCGGCAGCAGTCTGGGCTGGCTGGGTTACAGGCTGTGGCAAATGTAATGGCGGAGTGGCAGTGGTGGGAGCAGGAATGCTTTCATCCTGAGAGAGGACAGTACCTTCCTGCTTGACCGACATACTGCCACTCCCCCGGGCAGAAACTCAGCATCCGGAGCAATCTGCTCGAGCAGTGAGTGCATGAGAGCAGTCTGAGATTGGATGGCACCAACCAATGACTCGATTCCAGCACTAAGCCATTGCGTTGCCTCAGCCTGTGCTGCAATAGATGCTGTCACCTGACCCATTACACGCGGTATGGGGTCTGGGTCCCCACGGTCTCTGCAATTCAATCATCCTCTGCAAAGAGGCAAGGATAGGTTCAAGGGTTTGCGCACAGATGACAGCTGTGCTGGCGGTGGACTCCTCCACGCTCCTAGCCAGTGCATCCATGCTCTCGGGCACCCTTGCCATTGCACCCATGGGCTCATCACTTGGTTATTCATCGCCGCGATATCGAGGTCTTCATCCAAGTCCTGTGTGGCAAAACTCATGCGCGCACTCACCCTCCAGGGAGATGGCTCCCAAGCTTCCCTTCCCCCATGGCATTGCTGCAGCCTGCTGGGTCCCGGAGCTTCACCCACATCAGGTCCAAATCCACTGCTCCCCTCCAGTGAACACGTGTCCCCAGTATCCGATGCCTTGCCCTCGGGCGACGCAGACGGTGAGGCGCCGGCTTCGTGTTCCTCCTCCTCTCCTGCGTCGCTGCCACTGTGGAGCTGAGGGACAGGCTGGTCAGATGGTGGCTCACTATCTGAGAACAGGAAGAGTGGGTTTAATGTGAGGGCAGGGTGGCAGGAAGGGAGCAGGGAATGGAGACAGTATAGTTAGATGGAAAGTGGGAAAGGCTGGTGCAGTGAAGGGGAAGTGGTATAGGAGAAGAGAGTGAGATGATGAACATACCATTGGTGTCCCCAAGGGGGTCACCCTCTCCAACTGCCACAGCACCCATGACATGACTCGCGATGAGTCTGTAAACTCGCTCCTCCAGCTTAGTGAGGGGGGTGCAATCCCACCTGACCTCCTCCCGTGCATTGTTGCTCCCTCCTGTTATGTGAAAGCTTGGCCTGCAAGTGTGTGAGTGAGTGTGCGCCATGTGTTTAGCATATGTGCCTACCATAGTTGAATAGCCGTTAATGTCTGCATGGTGTGGGATGTGGATGTGACTTTTAGTAGATGGGCATAGTGTTGGGTGAGTGTTGGGGATTTGGGACTTTACACTGTCTGTGCACAGTGTGAGGTTGAGATGGTGGGATGTAGAGGTATTTCATGCATCTACTCACCCTGACCACCTGAGTGAGGTTGTTGAACTTCTTGTGGCACTGAGTGTGAGTCCTTTGGACCAGGCTCCTGGATGAAACGTACTGGGCCACCTCCCTCCACACCCTTGTAAACTCCCGGGGCAATGGCCTCCTGCCAGTATCCGGAAATGCACTGCCCGTTGGCATTCCACAGCCACAAGCAGAGCCACCAATGCCTGGTTGCTAAACCGGCGAGCTCTCTCCCTGGGCCTCTGAGCAGCCATGATAATCTATGGTGAAGATTTGCACCTCCTTGCAGGCCCAGGTCAAAAGCAGCAATGATCAGGGTGAGGCTGTGCAGCATGATGGACCCTCCCCTTTAAGAACTGGAAGACGCCAGTATGTCTGAGTGCAAGGTAATTGACATCACCTGAGCTTGATTAGCGCTCTGAGGTAGCGCCCCGTTCCCTGATGTTAGCACCCTATGAGGTGTGTGTAGAGCTTGATTTAGCGCTCCAATCATCTCCAGGGGCGCTGGAGATGAATTTCCTGGTCGCCGGTGATAATTTGTGCTGGGCGGACAACCCGTGGGAGAGCACGTAAAATTATAAGGTAGGCTCAAAATGGCTTTAATTGGCTGTTGACAAGCCATTTAATGATCTAAATTGTCACCCCCGCCACTTGGTGTCGGGCCAGATCTGCGCAGGCAGACCCGACACCTTAGAGGTTCAGGTGGAGGCGGGTTGACAGAGGGTTTCCTACCCACTGTCAGTCTTTGTGATTACGACAGCGGACCCGCCTCCAAACCCACACTCTGAGCGCCAGCAAAATTCAGCCCAAAGTTGGAGTATTGGAAAAAGTAGAAAATACATGAAATTTGTTCACTGCGACCAGCACCACCAGCCACACCACAGTGCGGTGGGCACTTCAGCCATCTACCTCAGACCCAATCGGAGGTGGGCCAGCTGGCAGCAGCAAAATACCGCCAGTGACCGCCAGCCTCACGCCAATGAGCCTGACTCCAGGGGGTCCATCGGGGTAGTGGCGGACTGAGACAGGGAGGCACAAGTTCCGCCAGATGTAATTCCATTGGGAACACTGCTACAGGGGAAAATTGAAGGCTATCCATTCCAACATCACTGAGACACTGACTGCAAAGAAAATAGTCTAGATTTTCTGGTCGGGTATTAGCCCGAAAAAAAGTGGAGTGGTGCATGATTCACAGTAACCCACATGTTGAGAGACTGACTCTACCATATTTTCTAAAGTCTGTTCTACTGAAAAAAGAAAGACTTGTATTTATATCACACTTTTCACGACTTCAGGATGTCCCAAAGCGCTTTACAGCCAATGCAGTACTTTTGAAGTATAGTCACTTTTGTAATGTAATGTACGGCAATACACACAGGCCTAGAAATTGAGTTTGCGCTGCGCCAGGGCTTTAGCGCCGGAAGTTAGCGCCGGCGCTAAGTCCCTTTGCGCGCGCCAAAAATTCAGTAGCGCCGCGCCCAAACGGCTGCCGGCGCTACTGAAGGGTTTTAGCGCCTGAAAACTGGCGCAACGCGCCGCATTGCGGCGCTATTCCGGCGCTGCGGCGCCCGCTGCGGTGCGGCAGGCTCAGGAAGTGCAGGCCTCCTCCTTCCGTTAAGGAGGAGCTGCCTGCACCCGGCCGCGGCCCGCGCAAATCTCCTCAAAAATGAGCCCGGCACCTCGGACAAGTGCCGGGCTTGCATCTGTTCCGGGGGGGGGAGAAGTCCGGGGAGGGAGCTGCGGGCAGGCGGCCGGCGGGAAAGCGGCCGGCCGCCGCGCCTCCTTAAAGCGCCGGCGCAGACTCCGGCAACACTCGTTTGCCGGAGTCTTAGTTGCGGCTGCCACTGGCGAGGCAGCCGCAACTGAATTTCGGCTTGGGGCCGGGTTACCACGGCAACCGGGACGCTGCGCACACCGATGACGTCATCGGTGCCGGCGCAGCGCTACCGGTCTACCGCCGCGGAAGGGCCCCAGGCAATTTAGGAACCGGCGCCAATTGCAGCGCTAGGCCCTCTAGCGCCGCAAAATCGGTGCTAAGGGCACTGAATTTCTAGGCCACAGTGTCCATAATAAAACAGCTGGAGGGGAGCTGGAGGCAATCATGCGTTGCAAGGAACCAGACATAGTAGGTAATACTGAGACATGGCTACAGAAAAATCAGGACTGGGAATTAAACATTGCAGGGTATAACATATTTAGAAAAGATAGAGAGGGAAAAAGGGGAGGTGGAGTAGCTGTACTTATTAGGGATAACATAATGGCAGTAGAAAAAAGTGACGCAGCTATCAGCAAGACAGAAATAGAATCCATGTGGATAGAGATAAAAGATAATTGGCCGTATTTTCCGATCGGAGGCTTCCTGCATGCGGAGGCCTCCGATCCGGAAAAAATCTATGGACTTACCTGAGGGCTCCCGAGGTCTGGACTCTTCCGCTCCTGGGCCTCTCCAACTGGAAATGCGCAGGGCCCACGTATCCCAGAGGCGCAGGCGGTTCGCAAGCGTCCCTGGGATCACGTGGGCCATGGGGAGCCAATCAAAGAAGGGAATCTCCCTTCATACACTTGACAGACCTGTCAAATATATGAATGGAGAACACCCCAAAAACACTGTAAAACATTAAATAATTTTTTTTTAAATCACATTTTTAAAATCAGTTGAAATTACAATAAATTAAATATTTTAAACAAAAATTTAATTTTTTGAAAAAAATAATTAAAGTTTTTTACGGGGCTAAAAATAAACTTACCTTTTTTAAAGTATTTTTAAATGATAAATGAGTGAAACATTTTTTTTTAACTTTGTTCAAATCTTATGCTGGTAAAAGCAGGCCTTACGCCTGCTTTTATCAGGAGTAAGATTTCTAAGGGTTTTCTGCGGGCGGAGGTTCTGCAGAAAGCGGAACTCACCACCTGCAGAGGCCCTTCTCCAGGGCAGGGAATGCTTTTGACAGATCGGAAATGCCGGTTTTCAGCGCATGCACTTGGCATGCCTGAAACCAGCATTTCCGAAGTCCCTACGGGTGTGTACACAGCACGTACACACCTGTAGGGATTGGAATATACGGCCCAATAAAGGATCAATCACACTAATAGGCATAGTCTACGGACCACCTAATAGTGGAAGGGAGGTGGAGGAAGAATTATGCTAACAAATTAGGGAAATGAGTAAAAAAAACATAGAGTAATAATCATGGGGGATTTCAACTACCCCAATATTAATTGGACAGAAGAGGTAGGTAAAAGGGGATAAGGGAATAGAGTTCTTACAATGTGCACAGAACTCCTTTCTAACCCAATATGTAAAAAGCCCAACAAGGGAGAATTTGCTATTGGATCTAGTAATGAGGAATGAACCAGAGCAGATAAGAGAAGTAAAAGTAGGGAACATCTAGGCAACAGCGACCATAATATAATACGCTTTAATATAATAATTGAGAAGGAAGATGTGGGTGAGGATTTAAATGAGTATTTTGCATCTGTGTTCACTATGGAGAAGGACAATGTAGGCATAGAAATCAGGCAGGGGGATTGTGATATGCTTGAACAAATTCATATTGAGAGGGAGGAGGTACTAGCGGTTTTAGCGGGCTTAAAAGTGGATAAATCCCCAGGCCCAGATGAGATGTATCCCAGGCTGCTGTGTGAGGCAAGGGAGAAGATTGCAGGGACTCTGACACAAATTTTCAGAACCTCTCTGGCCACACGGGTGGTGCCAGAGGACTGGAGGACAGCTAACGTAGTACCATTATTCAAGAAGGGTAGTAGGGATAAACCAGGGAATTACAGGCCAGTGAGCCTAACATCAGTGGTAGGGAAATTATTGGAAAAAATTCTGAGGGACAGAATTAGTCTCTACTTGGAGAGGCAAGGATTAATCAAGGATAGTCAGCATGGCTTTGTCAGGAGGAGATCATGTCTAACTAAATTGATTGAATTTTTCGAGGGGGTGACTAGGTGTGTGGATGAGGGTAGTGCAGTTGATGTAGTCTACATGGACTTCAGTAAGGCTTTTGACAAAGTCCCGCATGGGAGACTGGTCAAGAAGGCAAGAGCCCATGGTATCCAGGGCAATTTGGCACATTGGATCCAAAATTGGCTTAGTGGCAGGAGGCAGAGGGTGATGGTCGAAGATTGTTTTTGTGACTGGAAGCCTGTGTCCAGTGGTGTACCACAGGGATCGGTGCTGGGTCCTTTGCTGTTTGTAGAGTACATTAATGATTTAGATATAAATGTAGGAGGTATGATCAGTAAGTTCGCAGATGACACGAAAATTGGTGGAGTGGTAAATAGCGAGGAGGGAAGCCTCAGGCTACAGGACGATGTAGATGGGTTGATGAGATGGGCAGAACAGTGGCAAATGGAATTTAACCCTGAAAAGTGTGAAGTGATGCATTTTGGGAGGACTAACAAGGCAAGGGAATACACAATGAATGGTAGGATCCTAGGAAGGACAGAGGATCAGAGGGACCTTGGTGTGCATGTACATAGATCCCTGAAGGTAGCAGGACAGGTAGATAAGGTGGTTAAAAAGGCATATGGGATACTTGCCTTCATTAGCCGAGGTATAGAATATAAGAGCAGGGAGGTTATGATGGAGTTGTACAAAATGCTAGTTAGGCCACAGCTGGAATACTGTGTGCAGTTCTGGTCACCACACTATAGGAAGGATGTGATTGCATTGGAGAGGGTGCAGAGGAGATTCACCAGGATGTTACCTGGGCTGGAGCGCTTCAGCTATGAAGAGAGACTGGACAGGCTGGGGTTGTTTTCCTTAGAGCAGGGAAGGCTGAGGGGGGACCTGATTGAGGGGTACAAAATTATGAGGGGCATAGATAGGGTAGATAGAAAGGAACTTTTCCTCTTAGTAGAGGGGTCAATAACCAGGGGGCATAGTTTCAAGATAAGGGGCAGGAGGTTTAGAGGGGATTTGAGGAAAAACTGTTTCACCCAGAGGGTGGTTGGAATCTGGAACTCACTGCCTGAAAGTGTGGTAGAGGCAGGAACCCTCACAACATTCAAGAAGCATTTAGATGAGCCATAGCATACAAGGCTATGGACCAAGTGATGGAAAATGGGATTAGAATAGATAGGGCTTGATGGCCGGCGCAGACATGATGGGCTGAAGGGCCTCTTTCTGTGCTGCATAAATCTATGACTCTATCTATCTATGACTCTAAGGACATAAATATGATGAAGACCATGGTAATAGATTGGAGAAAAGTTGATTTTGAGGGGCTGAGAATAGAACTTGGGAAAATAAAATAAACTGGACAACAATATTGGCAAACAATGACATAGAACAGCAATGGGAAACATTTAAAATGGTTCTCAACAGAGTCCAGGGAAAATATATTCTGCTTAAAAAAAAAGAACAAACTAAACACTAATGGGACACCATGGATGAATAAAGCCATAAGGGAAAAATTGAGGGCAAGGAAAGAGGCATACATTAAGTACATGGACAGCAGGGGAGAGCATGATAAGGGAGAATACAAAGAGATTAGGAGAGAAGTAAAAAAAAACAATTAGGAAGGCAAAGAGGAACTATGAAATTAAATTATCAAGGCATATAAAACAAAATAGTAAAATATTTTTCAGGCACATAAATTTTAAAAAAGGAAGGGTGGGATGGGAATAGGGCCACTAAGGATAATACCATAGGCAACGATAGAGAGATGGCAGAAATATTAAATAATTACTTTGCTTCAGTATTTACCAGGGAGATAGACCAGGTGGACATGACATCGGATGATGAGATTAGTAATGAAATAACTGCATTTAAAATAAAAAGAGGAGAAATATTAAATAAACTAATCAAATTCAAAGAGAATAAAACCCCTAGTCTGGACAAATTACATCTGCACTTTTTAAAAGAATCTAGGGAAGAGATGGCAGAGGCATTACTACACATATGTAATAATTCATTAGAAGAAGGTGTAGTGACAGAGGACTGGCAGATAGCAAGCATAATACCTATATTTAAGAAGGGAGATAGAACATCTCCAGGAAACTATAGACTAGTCAGCTTAACATCGGTGGTAGGAAAAGTAATGGAATCCCTACTAAAGGAGAAAATAGCAGAACATCTAGAAACCAAAAATATAATAATCAATAGTCAGCATGGATTTCAAAAGTCAAAGGGGGAAAAATTGGGTTGCACCCCCTTTGGGGCGCCCTGAAAAAGTTAGCGCCCCGGCACCCAAAATTCACCGGCCTCACCCCAAGAGGGAGGCGGGGCACTACTGGAAGCGCCCCGCTTCCCTCTTGGGGTGCTGCGAGTGAATATCACGGCACATCGTGCTGCGGTATTGCAGGCCTTCCTCCCCTTATTAAAGGAGAGGGGCCTTGCGCAGCGCAACCCAGGGCCCAGCCGGGCCACAAGAGATCAGAGTGCCAGCAAAAGAGCCTGGCACTCAAGAGAAGTGCCAGGCTCACGGAGCGCAGCTGACACTCCGCGGGGGTGCTACTCAGGAGGCCGGGGACTGCAACGGGGGTAGGTGCTGGCAGGCGGCCAGCAAAAAAATGGCCGCCCAGCACCTCCCCTTTAATTTGCGCCGCCCCGGCCACAGGTAGGCCCTCCTGACCCTGTCGGACATAGCGTCCGGCGGTAAGTCAGGGGGCACTACTGAAGATCGCAGCCGCGGTGCGAGTGGAGCGCTGCACACAGCGATGATGTCATTTTGCAGGAGGCGTTGGCAGCGCCGCACTAGTTGCTTTGTGCCTCGTTAGAGATGCAAATCAACCACATTTTTAGGACAAAGTTTTGCTTGACCAACCTCATTGAATTTTTTGAAGAGGTAACAGAGAAAGTAGACAAGGGTAATGCAGTAGATGTAATTTATTTAGATTTTCAAAAGGCCTTTGATAAGGTACCACATAAAAGACTAATGAATAAGGTCAGGGAATGCGGAGTCAGGGGACAAGTAGCCAAATGGATAGCTAGCTGGCTTCAAGACAGAAAGCAGAGAGTAGGGGTAAAGGTTAGCTATTCACAGTGGCAAAGGTGGGTAGTGGTGTTCCACAAGGATCAGTGCTGGGACCACTGTTGTTCACAGTTTATACTAACGATTTGGACTTTGGAATCAAAAACACAATTTCTAAATTTGCAGATGACACCAAATTGGGGGAATAGTCAATACTGAGGAGGACTGCAGCAAATTACAGGAGTACATTAATAAACTTGCAGAATGGGCATATAATTGGCAAATGAATTTCAACACAGATAAATGTGAGGTATTACATTTTGGTAAGAAGAATAGGGAGGTCATTTATTACTTGGAGGGTGTGAGTCTAGGTGGAGTAGAGGAACAAAGGGATCTCGGAGTACAAATACACGAATCACTAAAAGTAGTGCCACAGGTTAACAAGGCCATAAAAAAGCAAACCGGGCACTAGGGTTTATTTCTAGGGGGATAGAATTGAAATATAGTGCTAAACCTGTATCGAACCTTGGGTAGACCACATTTGGAGTACTGCGTACAATTCTGGTCGCCATATTGGCCCAGAAATTCGAGTCTCCACAGGTGAGTACGCACGGGGTACTCACCCGTAGGCTCAGTGGAAGTGCCGGATTCCTGCATGCACTGCGCATGCGCGGGAAACCGGCACTTCCGTTCGTCTGAACGAAGGGGTTCAGAGGTTGAATGCGTGCGCAGGAGGGGCTGCGCGTGTGCATCGAAATTCCTTTTTTTTCTGCAGGTTTTCCCGGGAGGGTAAGTCTGCAGAAGTTAGAAATGTAAAAAGCAGGCATAAGGCCTGCTTTTTACAAGGTAAATGGTGAATTAATTAAAATTAAAACATCTTTTTCACAGGTTTATTATTTTTAAAGGCCTAGAAATTCAGCTGCGTTCGCCAGCCGTTAGCGCCATAGAGGAGTAGATCTCGAGCGCTAGGCACTTAGCGGCCGGGCGCAGAGCGATCTGCGCCTACGCCCAACTTCAGTTGACATTTAGCGCCGGCGCAAAGTGTTTGCGCGCGCTCAGCTGCGCGCGCAACTTATGACGTCATTTCGTCGTGCAACGCCGTTTGTGCGCCCCAAACCGGAACTTCAGTGGCACCCGCCCAATGTGGGCGTGGCGCTGTTAAGAACTGTGAAGTGGAACGCAGCAGAGGCCCTGCGGGCCTCGGGGAGCGCTAATTAAAGGGCACTTAGACTGAACTATAAAGGCCAGCCATTTTGCTGCAATGACTTTAGTGCTACGGATTTCTGGACAGAGACCAAGGAAGAGACCTTACTGATTTGGGCCAACATAGGAGAGGTATTTTTGGCTTCTGGCCAGAGCTTGGAAATTTGACTCATTGTGATTTCACTGTTTGCAAGTATATTATGGGGGCTGCATGGGGTTCCAACCCTCAGTTCCAGCATTATGTGCGAAGGGCTCGCAGACGCTGTGTGAGAGGGGCAGCCATGCCTAGACGCAGAGGGGCCATCAGGCGTCGGCAACGTAGGCCTTACCCACTCAGGGAATACCGCCAGCAGGTGTCCTATCTCACCATGACTGCCGCGCATTGTGTTAAGAGGCTGCGCTTCAGAAGGGAGGTGGTTGCAGAGATCTGCCAGCTGCTTCACAGAGATCTGCGTCCACAGCTGATGTGCAGGACGTCTCTGTCGGTGGAAGTGAAGGTCACGGTGGCTCTGAACTTTTATGCAAGCGGCTCCTTCCAAGCCGCTGCTGGGGACATAACGAACATCTCCCAGTTCGCCGTGCATCGCTGCATCTGGCAGGCCACCGATGCCCTTTTCACAAGGAGACACCAATTCATCTCCTTCCCCATGACCCTAGAGAGGCAGGAGCAGTGTGCAGTCGGATTTGCGAGGATCGCCGACTTCCCCATGGTGCAGGGCGCCATTGACTGCACGCATGTGGCTATGCGGGCACCTATCGCCAATGCCGAGGATTACCGCAACCGGAAGGGCTACCATTCCCTCAATGTACAGCTGGTGTGTGACCATAGGCAGCGCATCCTAGCTGTCAATGCCCGCTTTCCAGGCAGCAGCCACGATGCATTTATCCTGCGCCAGACTACTGTGGCTGACATGTTCCAGGCACAGCCTCCCCCAAGAGGATGGCTTATCGGGGACAAAGGCTATCCTTTGTGTACATGGCTCATGACCCCGCTCCACGCGCCCAGGACCCCTGCTGAGGAGGCATACAAAGAAAGCCATCAAGCCACAAGGAACATCATAGAGCAAACGATTGGCGTCCTCAAGCAACGGTTCCGCTGCCTGCATCGCTCCGGGGGATCTCTCCAGTATTCGCCGGGTAGAGTCTCCCAGTTCGTCGTCGTTTGCTGCATGCTGCACAACCTGGCTATCCGCAGGACTCAGGCACTGCCACCTCACGTTGGACCACCACCTCAGGAGGACGAGCAGGAGGACCATGAGGAGGAGGAGGAGGAGGAGGAGGAGTACCAGCCCAGGAGGGAGCCACAAGGTCCAAGGGCCGTCCGCCGGCGGCTTATTGAACGACACTTCTAGGCCCCCTGTCAGGGAATGGCTTGTGGCAATGAAGGCACATGAATGCAGCCGCTCCGCAAGCCCTCAGCCGGTTAACGCAACAACCACTTGAAACATCACACATGGACAAGCTGAATAAATAAAAAGCTTTATTGAACAAACTCAGGGCCCTTCCCACATGAAACCCAAAAACAGACAACACCCCCAAAAAACAGTCAAAAACATATCTCACTCCCACAACCTGGGGAGGAATAACAAAACTTGTCCATCCAAATGGCCTTCATCCTCGGCCTTACCAAAAGAACCCCCCCCATAGAGAACACAACCACCCCCATATAAAAAAACAATGGCCTTCATCCACGGCCTTAACAAGATAAACCCCCCCATAGAGAACACAAACACCCCCATATAAAAAAACATTTGCCAACACTCTCTACTTTGTGTGCCGAGAGGGCGAGTCCTTGTCCAGGCTTTTCCAGCCCCTGGCCGACCTGCTGATCCGCCTCAACCTGGGCCCTGTGGGTGTTGCAAGGCTGGGGGAAGGCTCCTGAGGGGCACATTGCGTGACGGCAGATGCCCTTGGGGGTCGGCCTAGACGAGGTCCGGCCCTCGAGGGGCCGGCTGCTGACTGCTGCAGCTGTGGCTGGGCAGCATCAGTCTCTCCAGCAGCTCGTCGCAGCTTTGCTGGGGGAGTGGCAGTGGCGGCTGCAGCAATGGGGGCAAGCTGGCTGATGCCAGGCGCTCGCTGGTCGCCAGAGACACTGGCACTCGGCCGGGCTGGCACTGCAGCAAGCGCAGCAATCTGGTGAAGGCCAGACCGCTGTGCTGCTGCAGCGCGGCGGGTGCCCTGGCGATGCGTGCGTGACACAGCGAGTGTGGCAGCAGTGAGTGCCCGTACTGCCCTGGTCTGTGCCCGCATCAGACCAGCCAGTGACTGCACGGCACCACTGATCAACTCTCCACTCGCTGCCTGTGCTGCCCTGAAGTCGTCCCGACTCGCGTCCTGTGCTGCCCTGAATTCGACCCGACTCGCGTCCTGTGCTGCCCTGAATTCGGCCCGACTCGCGTCCTGTGATGCCCCGAATTGTGCCCGACTCGCGTCCTGTGATGCCCCGAATTGTGCCCGACTCACGTCCTGTGATGCCCCGAATTGTTCGAGACCCCTGGCCTGTGCTGCCGCGAGCTGTTCGAAACCCCTGGCCTGTGAGGCCCCGAAATCGGACACACTATGAGCCAGGGACTCAATGGCCTCAGGCAACTGTGCCACAACCCCCATGAACTCGGTGTGCCGACGATCTGAGTCCGCGGACATTTGATCAAAGAGGCGCACCTCCTGGGCGAGGACCGTCTCCGGACTGGAGGCCGGACTCTCCCTCTGGGGAGAAGGCCGCCGAGCTGCCCGACCATTCCCGCGTGGCTGGACGCCACTGGGCCCAGCAACTGCACTCCCCTGCAACACTTCCCCCCTCTGGGGAGAAGGCCGCCGAGCTGGCCGTCCCTTCCCGCGTGGCAGGATGCCACTGGGCAGAGGAGCTACACTCCCCTGCAACACTTCCCCCCTCTGGGGAGAAGGCAGCCGTGCTGCCCGACCCTTCCCGCGTGGCTGGACGCCACTGGGCACAGGAGCTACACCCCCCTGCAACACTTCCTCCTGGCTCTCCTCCAGGCAAGACGTGTCCCCTCCATTGCCATCCCCTGGCGCGGATGAGGGTTCCCCGATGTGCCGCCTTCCTCTTACTCCTCCTCATCCTCCTCTTCCGAGGGACTGACACTCGCAGCTTCAGGGACCTCCTCCTCACCAGCTGAAAGCAGGAAGGCACAAGAGTAGCTTTAGAGTGAGGACAGGGCGTCAGCGAGGGAGGCATGAGTGGTTGAATTCTGCGCATTGGTCGGACAGTGGCAAAGGATGTAGATCTGAAGCACAAGGGGAACGAGAGAGGTCCAAACGGTCATGTCCTTACCATTGGGGCCCAGCACAGGGTCGGCATCTCCAATTGCAACGGGGCCAATCACCCGGGCACCCATGAGTCGACCCACGTGCTCCTCCAGGTCACTGAGCTGCTGGAACTGGGCACGGCCTCCCCCGGTGTCAGTCCGGCTCTTCAGATTCTGGGCCAGCTTGGCCTGCAAGAGAAAGGACGGCCTCTAAGTACAGTGTGGTGCCCTGTTGTTGTGTGCACTGCCTCCCATGGTTGAATAGCTTGGCCAGTGTGGTGCCCTGTTGTTGTGTGCACTGCCTCCCATGGTCGAATAGCTTGGCCAGTGTGTAAAGTGCAGAAAGTGCAATTGATGTTCATGCCAGTGCCATAGCTGCTGGATGAGGGCTGGCCATTAGGCCTTTGAGGTCCCTTTGCCCATAATGTGAGGTGCACATGCAAGGATGAGGAGGACACTGGAAAGGGTACTCACCCTGACCAACCGAGTGAGGTCGTTAAACTTTTTCCGGCATTGGTCAGCAGTCCTGGGGACATCGCTGTTGGCTGTGACCCTCTGGGCGATTTCCCTCCAGGCTCTCCTGTACACCCCCTTGGGAGGCTTCTTGCCACTGTCCGGGAACAAGATATGGCTTCTCCTCTCCAAAGCCCTAACCAGCACCCTTAAATCATGGGCAGAGAAGCGCTGCGCTCGCTCACGGGCCCTCTGCATCCTTGCTGGCGCTATTTCTCTCCAGCAGCAGTGTTTAAGCCTAGCTGGAGGGCTGCAGTATCCAGGGCGTGGCAGCAGACCAAGTCGACCCTTCCCCCTTTAAGAGCTGGCCGGCGCCAGGGTGTCTGCTGTCAATCAAAACATGACCGCACCTGCGCTGCGCCCGGCCTCGGCGGTATCAGTCTGCACCGCCGGCTTAGCGCCTAAAGATAGGCGTGCAACGCCAGTTTTAGCGCTCGAGCAAACTCCTTGGCCAAAGCTACTGAATATCGGCGAAGTGGCCTCCACTTTCCGGCGGGCGCAAACTTTAGCGGCCGCCCGACTTTACCGCCCCAAAAGTGGCTATACTGAATTTCTAGGCCAAATACTTTAAAGCAAGGTAAGTTTATTTTTAGCCCCGTTAGAAAATAAAATTATTTTTTTCAAAAATTTAAATTATTGTTTAAAATAGTTATTTCATGTAATTTATAGTTTATTTAAAAAATGTGATTTTTAAAAAATTTATTTGAAGATTTAGTGCTGTTTTGGGGCCTGTAGTATTTCTAAGTTTGACAGCACTTCCTGTCAGACTTATGAATGGAGCATTCCCTGCTCCGATTGGCTCCCCATGGCCCACGTGATCCCAGGGGACGCATCGAACTAACTGTGCCCCTGGGATACGCAAGCACTGTGCCCCGGATCAGAATTCCACGGGGGCCCAGAGCTCAACGGCCGGCGTGCAAGGTAAGTGCAGATCGGGGACCCCCGACCCGAATTTCTGGGCCAGTATAAAAAGGATATAGAGGCACTGGAGAGGGTGCAGAGAAGATTTACAAGGATGATACCAGAAATGCGAGGGTATACATATCAGGAAAGGATGAACAGGCTGGGTCTCTTTTCTCTTAAAAAAAGAAGGCTGAGGGGTGACCTCATCGAGATCTTTAAAATTATGAAAGATTTTGATAGAGTAGATACAGAGAGAATGTTTCCACTTGTGGGGAAGAGCATAACTGGAGATGATCAATATAAAATAGTCACCAAGAAATCAAATAGGGAATTCAGAAGAAATTTCTTTACCGAGAGAGTGTGAGAATGTGGAACTCACTACCACATGGAGTAGTTGAGGCAAATAGTATAGAAGCATTTAAGGGGTAACTAGATAAGCATATGAGGGAGATGGGAATAAAAGGTTTTGCTGATAGATTTAGATGAGGAAAGATGGGAGGAGACTCGAGTGGAGCATAAATGCCGGCATGGACTGGTTGGACCGAATGGCCTGTTTCTGTGCCGTATATCCTATGTAATCCTATCCTATGTAATGTAAGAAACATAGCAGTCAATTTGTGCGCAGCAAGGTCCCACAAACAGCAATGTGATAATGACCAGATAATCTGTTTTAGTGACGTCGGTTGAGGGATAAATATTGGCCAGGACACCAGGGATAACTCCCCTGCTCTTCTTCGAATAGTGCCATGGGATCTTTTACGTCCACCTGAGAGGGTAAATAGGACCTTGGTTTAATATCCAATCGAAAGAAGACACTCCGACAGTGCAGCACTATCTCAGTACTGCACTGGAGTGTCAGCCTGGATTTTGTGCTCAAGCCTCTGGAGTCGGACCTGAACCCACAACCTTCTAACCCAGAGGCGAGGGTGCTACCACTGAGCCAAGGCGAACACCTGAATTAATTTAAATTAATGGAATCGATCTTCAGGAGTAAACTTGAGAATTATCTGTATCATGAAGTAGAATCATAGAATCGTACAGCACAGAAGGAGGCCATTCGGCCCATCGTGTCTGTGCCAGCTCTTCGAAAGAGCTATCCAATTAGTCCAACTTCCCTGCTCTTTCCCAATAGTTCGGCAAATTTTTTCCTTTCAAATATTTATCCAATTCCCTTTTGAAAGTTATTATTGAATTTGCTTCCACCACCCTTTCAGGCAATGAATCCCAGATCATAACAATTTGCTGCGAAAAAATGTTTCTTCTTGACGGTCAAAATGGCTTCTGATAAGGGTCCACATGAAAGGCTATTGATTAAACACCAAGACATGGAGATTCAGGGTAAACACTGGGAATGGATAGAAACTGGCTGAAGGATAGGAAACAAGTTTGCATTAGACGAGTTATGTTGGGGTGGGGGAGAGTACTGAGTGGGGTGTCATAGGGCTTGGTACTAATTTACATAAATGGCCTGGATTCAGAAGCTCAATGCAAAGTGGTCAAGTTTGTATAGGATACCAGACTAGAGGAGGCAGCTCAGAAATTACAGAGCAAATTGGACAAAATATGTAAATGGGCAGAACAATGGAAGACAAAATTTAATGCTGAAAAATGTAAAGTGCCACACATTGGAAGAAAAAATAGATGACATACGTACTTTGTGAGTGGTGTTGAAATAGATATAAAAATAACTTGAAAGAGACCCAAGAGTCTTAGCAGATTCAATGCTAAACATGTCCAACCAATGCACGGCAGCAATCAGCAAAGCCAATAGGCTGTTTGACTACAAAGTCGAAACAGTAGAATATGAATCAGAGGAGGTATTGATCAAACTTTATAGGCCGTACTTTGAATTCTGCATTCAGTTCTGGCCACCAAGAAATAAGAGATACATTCAAGTGCTGGAGGCAAAGCACAAAAGGGCTCCTAGGGTGAACCACTATCAGGGTTATGGGCTATGAGGAAAGACTGGAGAAACTTGGGCTTCTTGACATAAAATGGAGGCATCCAAGAGGTGATCTTATAGAGGTACATAAGATTTTTAAGGGTATAGAAAAAGTTCACCTAGAGTATTACTTCAAACTAGACTGTGGGAGTAGAACTAGGGGACACGAGTACAAACTAGTAAAAAGTAAATTCAAGACTGATATCAGTTCATATTTCTTCACACAGTGATTGAGGAATGGGTGGAATAAACCTCCAGATAGAGTAGTGGAGGGAAAAACCTAGTAATCATTTGAAAAAAACAATTGTATGCTATAATGGAAGTGAGGGGGATGTGGGTGGCTGGTGTTAGGATCTCTCTGGTTGGATGAACTAAGATGGTCCAAATGGCCTTCCTCATCCATTATTATCTTGTGGTCTTATAACTATGGATTTCTGTAACTGATAGATAACAAATACGTTGCGGGACTAAGTACCGTACAAGGCCTATACGTCAGACCAACATCCCTCTCCAACTTGGAGTCCTCATTACAACTTGGGAGTTTCAGTTGCATTCTGATGCAGCTGATCCCTCCCCGTATATTTTGAAAGTTGACACAGCTACTGGCAATCTTGGCAGTGGGCCAGGATCCTACTTGTGGTACAGCCTCTGGCTCCTCATTGTGGGTGGTTCAGGTTCAGGGCTCAAAAGAATTGGGTTCAGCCAATCAGAAAATGTACAACAAACAACCCACACACAAATACTTGCACGCTGACACCATAGTAAGCAGTTTGAAAACTATAGAAGCTTTTTTAAGTTCACAAAGAGTTAGTAAGTGAAAAGACGTTGCCTAGCTACAAAACAGTTTACTATTGTTTTAAATAAACTTGTCAAGGAGAACCTGCAATACATTCCAGACATACATTAAACATTTTTAGATAAAGTTTGGAATATGCAGTGAAGCACAATGATGCTTGAACTAAAGCTGGCTTTTTTAATATAAAGATGCACCATTAGTTCCTTGAAGAAAATCTAGCGTTAAAAGGTAAAGTGTACTGACTTTTCTTTAGCCATTTATAACTCTAAATCCATTTCTTGTGACTCCAGTGTGACTCCAACAGGCCATAAATTTATCAAATGCTTCATGCTTCAGCTCCGCAATGGAAAATCACTGCTGTGTTGTTCAGTCACAAACTACAAAGTGAGTCAATGCTTTTATGCGTCAGTATGCATTGGCACTGCTACGAAGCATCATTAAGACCTTAAACCATTTTATGCCAAGAAGCCCAAGGTCATGCACTTTACTTTCTGATCGCTGTTGCTGCTGAAAGTTATAAAGAATGAAAACTGATTGTTCTGGACCGATGGACCGCTTCACGAAGAATTATTTGGAATAGAATGTTTAACTTGCTGGATAACTAGATAGGAGCACGTCTAGCGCGGCCAGTACACTGATGGATACTTGTATGCCAACAGGCTCCCCACCCCACCAAATCCGCACTCCCCACCCCCCGCCTCCCCACTCCCACACACATATATCATCTGTTGGCACAGGGCTTTCGCAAAATGTAGTTCATGCAGGCCAGACTTTAGCAATGTGAATGACCAAGCTGGCCTCTGGGTCTCATTGAATCTAGATCATGTTGGAACCACTAAAATCAATATCCCCTCCTCCTGACAGATTGAAATCTTCCATAAGACTGGAATGCACTGCCTGAGTGGTGGAATCAGATTCAATAGTAATTTTCAAACGGGAATTGGATAAATACTTAAAGGAAGAATCTGCAGGGCTAAAGGGAAAGAGCAGGGGAGTGGGACTAATTGGATAGCACTTTCAAAGAGCCAGCACAGGCACGATGGGCCGAATGGTCTCCTTCTGTACTGTATCATTCTATGATTCTAAGACATTTCAGAAGTCAAGATACCCAGGCAAAATCAAGCATGAGGCTAAACCCGAAGCCTATAAAACCTTGTCGTGGCTCACTTGTACTGAGTCACCAAGGGTCAAATACTCTGCCAGTGCTATCACCGCCTATGAATATTTTCCTCTTTCTCTAAACAGTAAATGGAATAAAATGCAGTAGCTCCTACAGGGTGAAATTGCATTTGAAATAATCAGGTTAACGTCTCTGTGTTACCACACGTGTATGCTAACACCACATAGCAGGACTCCACCCCACTCACATGTCATTATTGTAGCCAGCACATGTCAGCACAGCTGAGAACTCATCACATGGGACTGTGAAGCTCACATCTTAGTGCTCTATAGCACAGACTAATGGCACATTACCTGAAAAGTGGCCCAAGTACAGAAGGAGTAAATTAGAAAATAGTCTCACTGTGTACACATAAGCAAATGGACTTTATTTCAAAGAAATGGCTGTCAAACATTTGTGCGTTCCCCCCCTCCCTCACCCCCCCTTCTCTCCTAAAGGCACTGCCCCTCACCCTTCTGGGTAGATCTCCATGAGCAGCGTCAGCTTACAACACTGTGACCAAATGGCCACTATCCGTGTATAAGCCTTGACAATGAGCCTTGACTAGGTACCTGACTGTGGAAGACATTAGAGCCAAGCCCAATGCCATCCTCACACACACCTCCAGTAGGGGGCACTGCATAGTGATCAGGCAGCCTATTGTACCATTCACACTGCTCCCCCTGAGCTCAGCTAATTCAGCATAGACAGGCATCACCCCAAGCCCTAGTCTGTCCCAAACCCAACGCTCGCACATCTGCCATTTTTGGCACTGGGTGATTGGCGACCTGTAAAACATATTGACCTTGCCTTTCTGTTTTGAGAAGGGACTGGAGCGAGGCATTATTAGGACCCTCCCACTTCATTTACATGGCTACCACTTGCTTGCTTCTGCTCCAGGCCTACTGGACTGCACAATAAAGCGGAACTCTAGCTAAATTTTTCATCTCTGTAACCAGGGGAACCAGGGCCTACTGTGGCAGCCCGACTATGGCCCTGATTGAAATCAGCTAGCTCAGCACAGACCAAGGGCTAAGCCTGGGTCCTTCCTGATTTCCATGCTCATCACCACACAAGGCAGTGCAAATCTTCAGAGAGCTAAGAATACGGCATCTTTGAGACTCGAATGTAAGTAAGGCGGGGGATGTAGTTGAGCTGGCAGCTACAAGCAGTTAAAAGGTGTAGCCAAAATGCTGCAAAGCAAATAAATAACAATTTCGACCTCTTGAGTGAGTTCAGTTCACTGTCTGTCGCTGTAATCGGTATCACGGAGTGATGTTGCCAAAGAGCTCACTCGCACCACTGTATAAATGCAAGTCTTCCTTTTTTTTTTAACCCCAGACTTTCTGTTTCCTTGTGTTCCGTCAGGATGCACAACTGTACAGTGCGATGCATACTCTTGCAGCTTGCTCCACGTGCTGTCATTCAGCTGAGCTTCCATCTGCAAGTTTAAACAACTGGCAAATCCAATTGGAATAAAAAGCAAATTTTGAAACGGAATTTGCAACTGCAGTCTACGCGGGGGACGAGTCATCCCAAGATCCACCGAGCCTCCACAGCAGCATCTGTTCGACACGCAACATTCATTAGTGCCGGCGGCAGATGGCTGCTTGGTACGGCCATGTTGCCAAGGTGGTATCCCCTGTTAGTGCCTGAGTTGATGCGCTCATACGTATGAATATTGCAAAGGACAATTCATGCACGAGGGTAAGTCCTGTGTCATTTTGGCCCATGCTTACATTACACTGATTCCAGGAAAAAACTGGTATGAAGCCCACAGTCAAGAATTATGTTCCTGTGCCATAGAACCTCGAGTGCGTGTGTTCCATTTTGGTACACACTCCAAGCATTATTCTGAAATTAGCTTC
Source organism: Somniosus microcephalus (assembly GCF_052327205.1). Lineage (NCBI taxonomy): Eukaryota > Metazoa > Chordata > Chondrichthyes > Squaliformes > Somniosidae > Somniosus > Somniosus microcephalus. The sequence goes on from NC_140989.1 coordinate 257,023,409, forward strand.
TTAACCACACATTAGCCATACTTTTCTTTGTTTATTTTTTGGCAAGTTTATTAATTTTGTTAAAAAAAGGTCCAGTTTTTGCTTTGTTTCTCCGTGCCCCCCCCCCCGCCCCACCCCCTCCATTTGGGTTCAATTCCTCATTTGAGAGGGCGGGCGGGTGAGTTGCTCACACACTTACGTGGGATTTTCTGCTTTTATGGAATCCCAGCTCTTCTCCTGCGAGGTGAGAGCTCCACCCCAACAAGGATGCACCCCTGACCTCAGTTCCATTTCCTGGGGTCAGAGGCATTTGCATTTTTTAGCTGGGCTCCCCATTCTCCGCTGGAGGCTCTGCCTAGAGGAGATGGCCCACCAGAAAAAAAAGTTAGGCTACCATTCCTTAGCTGAGAGGATAGGCCGGTGAGTTGATCCCAGATCTCTGCCTATCCTGCTCTTGAGCCAGTCAAAAGGAGGCACACAAGAGTGACCCACACTGACATGTCTGATTTTCCATTCCTCCCTGTGGAGATACATCGAGTAGAGAATCATGAGTGCACGCCCATGTCCTATAATTTCATGACACAACTGGTATCAATAAAAGTGACTGAAGTTGTCGGATTGCCGTAAAAACCCAACTGGTTCACTAATGTCTTTCAGGTTGGGAAATCTGCCGCCCTTACCCGGTCTGGCCTATATATGACTCCCGTCCTACACCAATGTGGTTGACTCTTAACTGGCCTCTGAAGTTGCCTAGAAAGGCACTCGGTTGTATCAAAACTGTTAGCTGTGGTTCAAGAAGAAGGCCCACCACCACCACCTTCTAGGGGCAACAAATGCCAGCCCTGCCAGCTAGATCCAGATCTCGAGAATGAATGCTTTCAAAACTCATTGAGTACCTGTGCACCGGCCATGTTTTTTAGACCAACAGAGAAAGTTTGGGACTGAAATTCTTGTGTCTACCAAACTTAGTCAGAAAATCATGGGTTCAAACCCCACTTCACTCCAGAGACTTGAGCCGATAATCTAGGCTGACATTTCAGTGCAGTACTGAGGAAGTGCATGATCCATGGTTTTCTAGGAGGGAACCTGTCGCCTCCCCTGGGCCAGCCAACTTCTGGCTTGCAAGTTTGGGGTCTTCAGCGGGGGTGGGTGGGGATTGGATGGTGGTGCATACTGCAGGTGCACCCCTCCCACTGCCAAAGGCCCGCTCCTGAAGGCCTCTTCCCCCGAACCCTGCAAGCTTCGGCAGGTCAGTGGTGGAGTTCAACAGCAAGCACAATGCTGGCTTAACTATCAGGTTTTCTGGGAACTTGAACATAAAATGCACCACCCCGGATACTTCACAGATTTCGCCCCTCTCAGAGGGATGACTGCTAGAGAGACAGTAACCAGAAGGGCACACTACAGAAACCATTCTGGGAGGCAACAGACAGCATGATGTGCCTCACAGTTCCTGCAGACCCAGGCTCGTGCTTGCTGGGCCTGCCTATTGGAGAGCGAGGGCCTCCTGCAACACACAGGCTAGCAAGACTGTCACTGCGAGCTGCAAGGAGATGCAAGGAGACTAATCTACTGGAATTTTTTGAGGATGTAACTGGTAAAATAGATAAGGGAGAACCAGTGGATGTGGTGTATTTGGACTTTCAGAAGGCTTTCGATAAGGTCCCGCATAAGAGATTAGCGTGCAAAATTAAGGCACATGGGATTGGGGGCAAGGTATTGACTTGGATAGAGAATTGGTTGGCGGACAGAAAGCAAAGAGTTCGAATAAACGGGTCGTTTTCCGAGTGGCAGGCAGTGACTAGTGGGGTACCGCAAGGATCGGTCCTAGGACCCCAGCTGTTCACAATATATATTAATGATCTAGACGAGGGAATTGGATGTAATATCTCCAAATTTGCAGACGACACAAAGCTGGGTGGGAGGGTATGCTGTGAGGAGGATGTCGTGAAACTCCAGTACGATTTGGACAGGTTGGGTGATTGGGCAGAAACATGGCAAATGCACTATAATGTGGATAAATGTGAGGTTATCCACTTTGGTGGCAAAAACAGGAAGGCAGATTATTATTTGAATGGCAATAGACTGGGAGAAGGGAAAGTGCAAAGAGACCTGGGTGTTCTTGTGCACCAGTCGCTGAAGGTAAGCATGCAGGTGCAGCAGTCGGTTAAGAAGGCAAATGGTATGTTGGCCTTCGTAGCAAGAGGGTTCGAGTACAGGAACAAGGATGTCTTGCTGCAGTTGTACAGGGCCTTGGTGAGACCGCACCTTGAGTATTGTGTGCAGTTTTGGTCGCCTTATCTGAGGAAGGATGTTCTTGCCATGGAAGGAGTGCAGCGAAGATTCACCAGGCTGATACCTGGGATGGCAGGAATGATGTATGAGGAGAGATTGTGTCGATTGGGCTTATACTCACTGGAGTTTAGAAGATTGAGAGGGGATCTCATCGAAACCTATAAAATTCTATCAGGCCTGGACAGACTGGATGCAGGAAGGATGTTCCCGATGGCCGGGGAGTCCAGAACCAGGGGTGATAGTCTAAGGATAAGGGGTAAGCCATTTAAGACTGAGATGAGGAGGAATTTCTTCACCCAGAGAGTGGTGAACCTGTGGAATTCTCTGCCACAGAGGGCGGTGGAGGCCTGTTCATTAAATATATTCAAGAAGGAGTTGAATATATTTCTTAAGGCTAAAGGGATCAAGGGATATGGGGAGAAGGCAGGGACAGGGTACTGAATTTGGATGATCAGCCATGATCTCATTGAATGGCGGAGCAGGCTCGAGGGGCCGAATGGCCTACTCCTGCTCCTATCTTCTATGTTTCTATGTATTGCTCCACAACAAGGAAGTGGGTGAATCATGTGTGGGTCAATCGTCCTGGACTCTACCTAGAACTCGAGAGGTCCACATGGTCTGGAACTCTATCCCAGCAGCCCATACAATCAGGAACCCACCATATGCACCCGAACCACCTCCCAAGGTCAGACCGGGACCACAAACTAATAATCCCTCCCAGCAACCCCACCAAGGGCAATGACCCTACCCTGCAGTTGATCGGGACTCAATATCATTAAAGTTCAACCAAACCCCAAGGAATCATGTGCATTTTCAACCACATCAACAACACTAAAGATGCCAACATATTCTCCTGTGTGTGTCATGTAGCAAACCTGCACAATGACTCTATGAAATATATGGAAGTACTCTCCTCTCTTGACAAGAATTTAGAAAGCTGCAAGTTATTGCTGTTGTTGTAGCCAAAGTAAAAGCATCTTTATTGACCTCAGGATGTCCCAAAGCGCTTTACAGCCAATGAAGTACTTTTGAAGTGTAGTCACTGTTGTAATGTAGGGAACACAGCAGCTAATTTGTGCACAGCAAGGTCCCACAAACAACAATGTGATAATGACCAGATAATCTGTTAGTTAAGAGATAAATATTGGCCAGGACACCAGGGATAACTCCCCTGCTCTCATTCGAATAGTGCCATGGGATCTTTTATGTCTACAATAAAGGGCAGGTGGGGCCTCGGATTAACATCTTATCTGAAAGACGGCACTAGATTTTGTGCTCGAGTCTCTGGAATGGGACTTGAACACACAACCCACTGACGCAGAGGCGAGTGTGCTACCAACTGAGTCACAGCTAGCAATCCAGTCTAACCATTTCTATTAAAAGTACATTGGCCAGGCTCCAGAGCTATGATATATTAGTTAAATAAATCAGGCCTAATCAGATAAGCATTTCATGTCATCACAGGTATTTAACTTTTTGCCTGTTACAAAGCTACTTTATCTTCAAAACAGATAGGTATTTGAAGTGTTGGCTACAGTTAGTGAGATAAACATCATTATGCCCAAAGTACACCATGTGCTAAAGCATCACGCAGTTGATTTAAAGTATTTCACCACAATATGATAACCATCCATTTTTTGGAGGGAGTCTCCGGGGTATGATGGGAATGCTGAGTATGTTGTACAACCTAAACAGGCTCTCACTGCAGTCAAGGACACATCGTGGAGGGGAAAAATATCACCCTGTAAGATAAATAACAAGACATTGGCCTAGAAATTCAGTTGGCTGCGCCAGGCGCTAACGCCAAAAAAGGGCTATATTTCCGTCGATAAAGCCTTAGCGCCGGAATGCAGACCGATCTGCGCCGACGCCCAAATTCATTTGAGATTTAGCGCCGGCGCAAAGTGTTAGCGCCCGCTCGGGTGCGCGCGCAGCTTATGACGTCATATCCTCGCGCAACGCTGTTTTTGCGCCCCAAACCGGAAATTGAGTGGCGCCCGCCCAATGTGGGCGTGGCGCTATTAGGAATTGTAAAATGGAACGTTGCAGAGGCCCTGTGGGCCTCGGGGAGCGCAAATTAAAGGGCACCTCCACTGACCTATAAAGCCCAGCCATTTTGCTGCAATGACTTCACTGCTTTGGATTTCTACACAGAAACCAAGGGACAGAGATTCCAGATTTGGGACAAGATAGGAGAGGTCTTTTTGGCTTCTGGCCAGTGCTTTGACATTTGACTCTTGCTGATTTCACTGTTGCGACCTTGATTATGGGGGCTGCATGGGGGGCCAACATTGAGTTGCAGCATTATGTGCGGAGGGCTCGCAGACGCTGTGAGAGACGGGCAGCCATGCGTAGACACAGAAGGGCCATCAGGCGTCGCCAACGTAGGCCTTACGCACCCAGGCAATACCGGCAGCAGGTGTCCTATGTCACCATGTCTGCGGCACTTTGTGTAAAGAGGCTGCGCTTCAGAAGGGAGGTGGTTGGAGAGATCTGCCAGCTGCTTCACGCAGATTTGCAGCCACAGCTCATGTCCAGGACGTCTCTCTCGGTGGAAGTGAAGGTCACGGTGGCTCTCAGCTTTTATGCAAGCGGCTCGTTCCAAGCCGCTGCTGGGGACATCGCGAACATCTCCCAGTTCGCCGCACATCGCTGCATCCGGCAGGTCACCGATGCACTGTTCGCGAGGAGACACCAGTTCATCTCCTTCCCCATGACCCAACAGAGGCAGCAGCAGCGTGCAGTGGGATTTGGCAGGATCGCGGGCTTCCCCATGGTGCAGGGCGCCATTGACTGCACGCATGTGGCTATGCGGGCACCTATAGACAATCCCGAGGTTTACCGCAACTGCAAGGGCTACCATTCCCTCAATGTGCAGCTGGTGTGTGACCACAGGCAGCGCATCCTAGCTGTAAATGGCCGCTTCCCAGGAAGCAGCCACGATGCTTTTATCCTGCGCCAGACTACTGTGGCTGACATGTTCCAGGCACAGCCTCCACCAAGGGGATAGCTTATCGGGGACAAGGGCTACCCTTTGTGCACATGGCTCATGACCCCGCTCCGCGCGCCCAGGACCCCAGCGGAGGACTCATACAACGAAAGCCATCAAGCAACAAGGAACGTCATAGAGCAAACCATAGGCGTCCTCAAGCAACGCTTCCGCTGCCTGGATCGCTCCGGCGGCTCTCTACAGTATTCGCCGGATAGAGTGTCCCAGTTCGTCGTCGTGTGCTGCATGCTGCACAACCTGGCTATCCGCCGGACGCAGGCACTGCCACCTGACATTGCACCACCACCTGAGGAGGACGAGCAGGAGGACCATCAGGAGGAGGAGGGGGAGGAGGAGGAGGAGCAGGCCAGGAGGGGGCCAGAAGGCCCAAGGGCCGTACGCCGGGGGCTTATTGCTCGACACTTCTAGGCCCGCTGTGAGGGAATGGCCTGTGGGAATGAGCGCACCTGAAGGCAGCCGCTCCGGAAGCCGTCAGCCGGTTAACGCAGCAAACACTTGAAACATGACACCTGGACAAGCTGAATAAATAAAAACCTTTATTTAACAAACTGAGGCCCCTTCCCACATGAAACTCAAAAACACAGAACACACCCAAAAAACAGTCACAAACATATGTCACTCCCCCAACCTGGGGAGGACTAACAAAAGTTGGCCATCCACATGGCCTTCAACATTGGCCGTAACAAAAAAAGGGCCCCCCTCGCCAACAGAAAGACCCCCATAAAAACAAAAAATGCCTTCAATTTCGGCCATCCACAAAAATCAGCCCCCAAAACACAATCCCCCCCATATATACAATGCCGCAGAGACCACACTCTAGCGGCTGTGCCGAGAGGGCGAGTCCTTAGAGAGCCTTCCCCGGCCCCTGCCCGGCCTGCTGCTCCACCTCAACGTGGGCCCTGTGGCGGCCTCAAGGCTGGGGGAAGGCTCATGAGGGCCCCCATGCGTCGCGACAGATGCCCTTGGGGGTCGGCCAACACGACGCACGTCCCGGGAGGGGCCGGCTGCTGACTGGTTCGGCTGTGGCTGGCCAGCATCAGTGGCAGCAGCAGCTCCTCGCACCCTGGCTGGGGGAGTGGCAGTGTCGGATGCTCCAAGGGGTGCAAGCTGGCTGCTGCCAGGCGCGCGAGGCTCAGCAGACACAGTGGCAGTCGTCCGGCCTGGCAGTTCAGCTGGCGCAGCTCTGTGCTGGAGGCCAGCCCGCTGTGTTGCAGCAGGGCGGCGGGTGCGGGTGCGACGCCTCTGCGTCAAAGCGAGTGTGGCAGAAGTCAGTGACCGCACTGCCCGGGTATGTGCCTCCAGCTGCTGTGACAGTGTGTCGAAGGAACCACCTCTCTGGCGACTCTCCTCCTGCAGTGCCGCGAGTAGTTCGACCCCCCTGGCGTGCGCTGCGGCCAGTTGCTCCACCCCCCTGGCCTGTGATTGGCCGAATGCTGCCACACTCTGAGCCAGGGACTCGATGGCATGCGGCATCTGCTCCACAACCCCCATGAACTCATGGTGGCGCCGGTCAGACGCCACCGAGATCTCTTGCAGGAGGCGCACCTCCTGGCCGAGGCCACTCTCCGGACTGGAGAGAGGACACTGCAGCTGGGGAGAAGCCGGCCGAGCTGGCCGACCCCTGCCACCTGCCTGGACCCCACTGCAAGCAGGATCTGCCCTCCCCTGCAACACCTCCCCCTGGCTCTCCTGCATGCCAGACGTCCCCCCTTCATTGCCATCCCCTGGCACGGCTGAGGGCTCGCCCGATGGGCCGGCTTCCTCCTCGTCCTGGACGTCCTCCTCCTCCAAGGGCCTGGCACCCGGCGCCTCAGGGACCACCTCCTCCTCAGCAGCTGAAAGCAGGAAGGCACAAGAGTAGCTTTAAAGTGAGGACAGGGCGTCAGCGAGGGACACCTGAGCGGTGGCATTATGCGCATTTGTCCGTCAGTGGGAAAGGATTTAGATCGGAAGCACTAGGGCAACGAGAGAGCTGCAAGCGGTCATCTCCTTACCAGTGGCTTCCAGCACAGGGTCCGCATCCCCAATGGCTACAGGGCCAGTCACCCGGGGACGCAGGAGTCCAGCGACGCTCTCCTCCAGAGCACTTAGAGCCTGGTAGTGGGGCCGTCCACCACCGGTCTCCACCCGGCTGCGCGCATTTCTTGCCAGCTTGGCCTGCAAGAGAAAGGACGGACTCTAAGTACAGTGTGGTGCCCTGTTGCTGTGTGTACTGCCTCCCATGGTGGAATAGCCTGGCCAGTGTGGTCAGTGCAGAAAGTGCTGTTGATGATCATGCCAGTGGCATTGCTGCGTGAGGAGGGCTGCCCATTATGCCTTTGAGGTCCCTTTGCCCATAGTGTGAGGCTCACATGCAAGGATGAGGAGGACAGTGGAAAGGGTACTCACCTTCACCAGCCGACAGAGGTCATTGAACTTTTTGCGGCACTGGTCCGCAGTCCTGGGCACATCTGAGTTTGAGGAGACCCTGCGTGCGATGCTCCTCCAGGCTTTCCTGAACTCTCTCCTGGGAGCCTTTCTGCCATTGTCCGGGCACAAGATGGGTCTTCTCTCCTGGACAGCATCAATCAGCACCCTCAGTGCATGGTCTGAGAAGCGCTGGGCTCTTTCACGGGCCATCTCCATCTGTCCTGGCGCTATTTTGTCCCACCAGCACTGTTGAGGCCTAGCAGCAGGGCTCCAGTGTGCAGGGCGTGGCAGCAGTCAAAGTTGACCCTTCCCCCTTTAAGAGCAGGCCGGCGTCAGGGTGTCTGCTGTCAAGCAACACATGACCGCACCTGCGCTGCGCCCGGCATCGGCGTTATCAGGCCGCAGCGCCGGTTTAGCGCCGGAACCGAGCATTGCAACGCCGGTTTCAGCGCTCGCCAAAACTCTTGGCCAAATCCACTGAATTTCGGCGCGGTTGCCTGCAGTTTCCGGCGGGCGCTAAATTTACCGAACGCCCGACTTTAGCGCCCCAAAACTGTGCAAACTGAATTTCTAGGCCATTAAGTGAGTGGTAAGTGTGATGATGTTGTGTTTGTTCCCATTTTAATGAGTTCTTAAGTAACTACATACCCAAGTACTCTTCTTAAGTGTGGAGTTGTGTTTCCCACAATCTTTATGCATCTTTCAGGACTGTACACTGACGAAGAATTGATATAAAGTACGCCATAGTACAGAATGTTATATGATTGGGAAACGCTGGTGTAATATTTACAATAGTGTGGCAGCTTATAACTGCTTAAAGAGCCTATGTTATTCACATTGGCTGGAGTCTAGTATATACAGATAAACAGGTTGAAACAATTAGTATACCACTTGCAATAGTGAGAATCAACATATAGATTGCAGAATTATGATTTTTTTATATATATTCTATCAGAACACAATCCATTGAAATAAGAAAAGAAAAATTAGTTCAGTCCCCCCTTGTACTGCAGCAACTCGCCAAGACTTCTTCGACAGCATCTCCCAAACCCACGACCTCTACCTAGAAGGACAAGGGCAGCAAGTGCATGGAAACACCACCACCTGCAAGTTCCCCTCCAAGTCACACAACATCCTGACTTGGAAGTATATCATTGTTCCTTTATCGTCGCTGGGTCAAAGTTCTGGAACTCCCTCCCTAACAGCACTGTGGGAGTACCTTCACCACACAGACTGCAGCGGTTCAACAAGTCAGCTCACCACCACCTTCTCATGGTCAATTAGGGATGGGAAATAAATGCTGGCCTCGCCAGCGACGCCCACATCCTGTGAACGAATAAAAAAAAGTGACTTAGATGTCGCCATTTTAAAAATAAATGATTGTCCCTCCAATGTTCTCCCTTTCTTTCCTAAAGACAATGACTCGCGTTGGGGTAGTTTCACAGGGGTTCACTGTGCTCTGGTATCTTACCCTAGAGAGTGAGTGTAGGCTGACCATAAGGAGTATCACAGCAGAGTCTGATCCTGTCGACACATGCACACTTTCCGGAAGCCAGCGGATAGGAGTCAGGAGAGGGAACCCTGGCTGAATACTCACCACTAGCCCAGAGGTACTGAGGCCATTTGTAGCAGCACTACTGTCAGCTTGCTTGAGATCGGCTAACTCAGTACAGGCCAGGCGTCAGACCTGGGACATCCCTGGTCCCAATGGCTCAGTTGCCAAATGGGCAGTCAAATTATCCAACGGAGGAGGTACCAGGGAGCTTGCATTTCATTATTTTAAACAGTCACATAATTGGAGGCTTACATAAGAACATAAGAACATAAGAAATAGGAGCAGGAGTAGGCCAATCGGCCCCTCGAGCCTGCTCCACCATTCAATAAGATCATGGCTGATCTGATCCTAACCTCAAATCTACTATCACTCTACATCCCTCCCGAACCCATGTGATCTCCCGGGAGAGGCGAAAAACCAGATAAAAAACCCAATGGCCAATTTGGGAGAAAAAAATCTGGGAAATTCCTCTCCGACCCATCTAGGCAATTGAAACTCGTCCAGGAGATCACTGTCCCTATATTTTCTACAGTACTTACCTTCTGTAAAAGGTGATCTCCACCCCAGCCAGGAACAGGAATAGAACCATCTCCTGAAATCGAACACATAATTAGAACACAAGAAGTAGGAGCAGAACCAGGCTACACGGCCCCCGGGCCCACTCCGTTACCCACAGGGCCATGTGTAAGATTCGCAATTTTCAGCAAAAAATCACGCAAGAAAACTGGATAAAATAAGACTGTTTATTGACCAAAGTAAGCTTGCACAGAAAAACCTTTGATAAAAGGGCATACAAAATGGCCGCCAGGCCCCGTGATCAGTTTATGAACCATTTTATTTCTGTTACTGCAAGCCAGACAGGCTTGTGGATTGAAGACAGTGAGCCCGCGAAAGCCAGTATCTGGGAACCGAAACTCAGAGCAACAGCATACATATTCAATGGATTATAAGTACAGGATGGGGCCCATCAAGATATGGGCGGACAATGTAAAAACACTTATACCCATTTATCGTACAAAGGAAAAACCGTTTAGCAGCCATCAAGGAAAATGTCCGGACCGATCAATATGCGAACCGAGCCGCGGTGACAATGCAAAGGACATTAACAGACATTATCGGCCAGGAAGGCCAGTTCAAGTTATCACCGGCTCCGTTACAAGACAAAGCGCCCCTGCAGAGATTTCTGCCCGCCAAAATTAATACAAAGACAGGACTATGATTTGGCGGGAGATAAGACTGTCCCAAAAGAGTATAACTATGGATTGAAAGTCCATCTAAGTTACTTCTTCACTGCTACGGCTTCTTGTTGGGCGACTTCAGGCTTCCATTTCTTCAAGAACTTTCTTCTACGAGGAACGAACGAAGGGCGGACGGTGCCCGGATCGGCGCCTCTTCCACTTCGGCAGATCGATGAAAACGTTTTCGTCTTTTTAAAGACGGACGGTTTCGGAAAAAGGACAACGTGGCCGGTGTTCAGCCAAACAAGGCTCGGCCACGACGAGAAGACGACAAGGGTGGCCCGGGTACTGGGGTCGGGAGATCATCGACGACCCAGGCCGACGGAGAAGAAACCCTCTGGAGAACCGGCGATCGATGCCACAAGATTCTCCCATGTGCATAACCTGCATCTAGGTCTACTCCATGAACCAAAATCCACGATTGTGGATCTCAACCTTGACGAGCGCTCATCGAGGCTGGGTCTACCCCACCGCCTCGAGGGAGGAGAGAATATCGACTGCGCCAGAAGCTTCCAATCCACGTGACGACGGGAAGCGGTGTCAAAAAGTCTGCGAACCCCGTTTCGCGATTTCGAGAGTGGTGAGCATGATCCCAAGTTCCCCAGGTCGAAACTTAGTTTAGGTATAGGGGAGGGAGTTAAGGGAAATCGTAATGTGTTTCCCCTTTTACGATGTGCCGTGTGTTCCCCATTTCCATAGAGTCAAGTTCATAAATTTGTGCATGATTGTAGTTACTTTAATCTGTGCCTATGACATGTATTTTGTAATGCTTCAAACTGTTCAAAAATAAAAGCATCCATTTCGTGCTATTCAGCCTGGTCTATTGAGTCCTCTTCTCTGCACTACTGTTCTCTGCATCTAAGTCCAAGGTCTAGAACCGTAGGGGGTGTGGGTCGAACCACTCAAGGGTAATTCTTGCACGAAGCCTGGCAGGGGGCCAGAACGGGCAAGAAAGCAGAAAAACCCCCTACAATGACCGTTCCGAACATAGACTCATGTCCAATTTCCTGCTTGCTCCCCGTAACCCCTAATTCCCTTTACTTCTAAGAAACTGTCTATTTCTGTTTTAAATTTATTTAATGATGTAGCTTCCACAGCTTTCTGGGGCAGCAAATTCCACAGACCTACTACCCTCTGAGTGAAGAAGTTTCTCCTCATCTCAGTTTTGAAAGAGCAGCCCCTTATTCTAAGATTATGCCCCCTAGTTCTAGTTTCACCCATCATTGGGAACATCCTCACCACATCCACCCGATCAAGCCCCTTCACAATCTTATATGTTTCAATAAGGTCGACTCTCATTCTTCTGAACTCCAATGAGTAGAGTCCCAATCTACTCAACCTCTCATCATATGTCCACCCCCTCATCCCCAGGATTAACCGAGTGAACCTTCTTTGTACTGACTCGAGAGCAAGTATGTCTTTTCTTAAGTATGGACACCAAAACTGTATGCAGTATTCCAGGTGCGGTCTCACCAATACCTTGTACAACTGCAACAATACCTCCCTGTTTTTATATTCTATCCCCCTAGCAATAAAAGCCAACATTCCATTGGCCTTCTTGATCACTTGCTGCACCTGCATACTAACTTTTTGTGTTTCGTGCACCAGGACCCCCAGATCCCTTTGTACTACAGTACTTTCCAGTTTCTTGCCATTAAGATAATAACTTGCTCTATGATTTTTCCTGCCAAAGTGCATAACCTCACACTTTCCAGTATTGTATTCCATCTGCCAAATCTCTGCCCACTTACTTAGCCTGTCTATGTCCGTTTGCAGGTTTTTTATGTCCTCCTCACTCACTACTTTCCTTCCCATCTTTGTATCATCTGCAAACTTTGATATGTTACACTCAGTCCCCTCCTCCAAATCATTAATATAGATTGTAAAGAGTTGGGGACCCAGCACTGACCCCTGCGGAACACCACTAGTTACTAATTGCCAGTCTGAGAACGAACCATTTATCCCAACTCTCTGCTTTCTGTTAGATAGCCAATCCTCCACCCACGCCAGAATATTACCCCCAATCCCATGATTGGCAGTGATTGAGTAACTTGGATACATTGGCCCACCTGAAAACCCATTAAACAGGGCCAAACAAGTACAGTCAGAACAGCGATAGAAAGGCACCATAGTCCATGGGGGGGTAGAGATTGCTCCTGCCAGAGCTGGGATTGAGAAACATGGGTGAGAAGAGTAGAAGGAACTCCATGCTGCATCTGGCCATCTCAGACCTACACAGTAGATGTAGCAAATAATTCATGATGAACTGCAATGTGTATTGGTATCACAATGGCAGACTGTTCCAACAATACAGTGGCAGCCAGTGGTAGATTGTAGTGAAAGAGTTAAACTGAATAGGATAATAAAAAGTAGTTCTGTAGTGCGTGGGTGAGTTTTAAGTGGTATGCACGCACCTTTACTGGCACACTGAAGTTACTATATAAATATTTTATCTTGGTGCAAATATTTTACTGCAGTCTTGATGGATCAGACTCTGATAAACTACAACATCTGATATCACAAAAGTTGTATTGGTACGTCATTAATAAACAAAGCATACAAAGAACGTGCTCCAAAATACCAGAGAAAGTTGACTGTATTGAGCAAAATATTAAGAAACCCTTTTGAGAGACTGAGTGATGCAGTGGGCTAGCACGCTGTGCTCTCACATAGAATCATAGAAATATACAGCACAGAAGGAGGCCATTCAGCCCATTGTGCCAGTGCCAGTGCCAGCTCTTTGAAAGAGCTATCCAATTAGTGCCACTCCCCTGCAATGTAAATTGTGAATGTTTAAGGGTCCTAAAGTCTGACTTGGTAAGTCTAGTGCGAGGCTGCTTCATGACCCAGTGTATCAGAGAAAACATGAGGCAACTCCATGGCTCAATTTGTTAATGGCAAGTGGCCCAAACAGCATATGAAAAATGGAAGCCATAGCTCCTTTAGGTGGTAACAACCACAATATGATTTAAGTTTGACATAACTTGAGATTTAACACTCTCAACGATCAGCACCCAGGTGTACAATTATCAGAAGGCCAACTAAAAAGGTATGAGACTAGACCTAAACCAAGTTGATTTGGGGAAATTATTAAATCACCTCAGTGGAAGATGATTTTAATACCTTCAAAGACATAGCAAGGAAAATGCAGTACAAGTGCATACTTAAGATTAGCAAGAGGGAGTTTTCACTGTGAAAATTACAGGTAATTTCAGAAGCTTCTCAAAAAGGTGATCAAAAGGCCAAAGAGGGAACTGCAGATTAATATAGCTACAGATACTAAACACAACAACAAGATTGTTTTATAATACCATAGCAGGAAGAGGACAATCAGTGAAGAGGTGGCAACCTTAAAGGATGCTAGAGAGGATGAAACTGATGATGATCAGGGAATAGATAGCGTGCTCAATGAAAACGTCCTGGAATATTCACCTAGAGAAAATTACAGCATTATGTCCTGCAACATAAGTCATCTATACAGATTTAGGGACTTCAACATTAACAACATTGAGACCTAGGCACACTTAAAGGCTCAAAATGAACAAATCCTGGGAATGGATGGTACTTATCCTAGAATATTAAAAGGACTAAGCATGAAATTTGTGGAGTGCCAGCAGTCATCACGAGAGAGTCAGTGAATGTTAGGGAGTAACATCTGGAACTTGATTTGGGCTTGAATCTCGTCCAGACTGAATGATGAAAGTCTCCTCACTCGGGCCAGCCAATTTGGCAAAACTAGCTTCTTTATTTCTAAAAGGAAATATTCCAACCTTGGAGCGTATGGTTTTTACTACTTTGTAGCAGAAAATTAAAAAGAAACAGGTTAACAGCTTTTACTTTTGACAGATTACACAAGGAAACACTATTTAAAGGCAGAGATTATTTAAACTGAAGCTGTCTGGATTTAATTACAGTTACTTACTCTAATTTTACACTACAGTGGTTACACTATACCTCACCTTGGATGTGCTCAGCGATGACACTGGGGACCAGGGTGGAGGGTAGATTTCCCTCCCCCCACCACCCCCGATGGAAGGCCTGGCAATTCTGAGGACCGGGCTTCAATAGCATCAGGATGGTGGACTGTGGCCAGAGATTGAGTGCCGTGGGGCAGTTCGTCAGCTCTGGACCGACGCAATATCAGGCAGCCCAACTCTCCTCCAGGCCAGAAGAAGTTAGGGCTGTGAAGGGGAGCCCGATCTCTGGACATCCCACTCTCGAGTCCATTTCAAGTTACAACTCCAGCTCCTCCTGGCCCCAAAAGGAAAGATTTTTTTAAATGTTAAAGTTCACTTTAACCAGGCCGCTCTGGGCCTGGATCCACTTCACGGCAGATTCACTGGGTGCATTCGGCAATGCGCAAGGGCCATGACGCCGGGGTTAAAACCAAGTCATGGTCTGATTACTGTCATCGGAGCGTCACTTTTGCACGTTAATGAGGCCCTCACCTGCAAGGAGTGAAGGCCCCCTACGCTGGCCAAATCTCACCTGAGAAAGTAGAGCGGAGCGAGGGTGCAGCGTGGACGAGGTGAGTACCACACTTCCCTGATTTTAACCCCCTCACATGCCCCATTCTCGTCGGGTGTGGGGAGGTTAAAATTGGAGCTTCTATTTATAACGAATTTGGTAAATAAAGCACATACAGCACAAAACAATTCTTACACAATGACTGCACTAAACCACCCAACCTTTTGAGGCTACACTCTGCTTCTTAAAGTGTCTTTCACACCACAAGTTTCTTACGCACTCCAATGCAACATTTTGACACAGTTCCCAGGAGAGCCCGATCTCACATCCCCTTTCTTGTGGCTCAGTCTCTGAGTCCTCCCGCCAAGAGTCCTGGTCTATTTTGGCTTCGATTTGCCTGAAGCACACTGTGAGTTCAATGCAGTCAGAAAATGTAGATTTGGCTTACTCTATCTTGATTGCTTAATTGTGTCTTGGACTCCAAAACTACATCTTCCTGGCTCAATTAACACATCAAACCAGATTAAATGTCTGATGAATTGGCACTAGTCAACCATTATAAGATTGACCCTGCCTTATTAGTCCTACTCCTATCTATTTTTATATAGTTATATGACTGCAGAACCTGTCACAAAAAGAGATTTAGTTGCTTGAAAAAGACGAATACTAGAAGTATGAAAAGCAACCAGAAAAGTGGGATTAGATAGTTGGCTCATGTGGCAAAAAACACAGTACAGACTTGATGGGCCAAAGGACCTGTCTCTGTCTCCTAACATTCTATAATTCTATGAATAAAATCTAATTTCTTCCTTCTGATGGTAGCAGCCAAGAATCTTACAGCACAGAAGGAGGCCATTCGGCCCTTCTGTGAAAGAGCTACCAATTAGTCCCACTCTCCTGCTCTTTCCCCGTAACTGCAAAATTTTTCCTTTTCAAGTATATATCCACTTCTGAAAGTTACTATTGAATCTGCTTCCACCACCCTTTCAAGTAGTGCATTCCAGAGCATAACAACTCGCTGCATAAAATAAATTCTTCTCATCTTCACACTGAGTCTTTGGAGGGCCTGTGACAGTAGAATCAGGGCAAACATTCAGTATGAGTAACCCACATTCCCATTTTCTTGTACTGTTGTCATATGCTATGGCAAGCTGTATGGAAGAAAGCCATACACTTGAATCAGTCAATGACATTTTCCCAAAACAAACCCAATTATGAGAATGCATTGATGGAAGATTACCTCTGCACACTGTGTAATTTAAGTGCACTCTTTATAAAAAATAATTGCAATTTTGTTATACATAGGTAACCCAGAAACATTCCTCATTTGTTTCTGATATTCTCTGACTACATTGTGTACGTTCAAATGCATTAAAAAGAAAATCAGGCTGTCAAGGAATGGTAATACATTAAAATGGTTAACTTGAATCCAGTTCTTGGCACCTTTTAATTGAAGTAAGTTACAAATAATTATTAAAGTTCAGCCTTTCAGTTGGCTGAGAAAACTAGCATGTTTCCCAGAATAAGCTCAATACTGAATAGTTACACCACTGTCTATGCACCAGTGAACATTCCAATACCATTTATGCTGTAATAGCAGGACAGAGAGCTAACTGAAGCTTATTCATTTAGTTTCCAATTTTCTCCTTTCCTCAAAGCAATAGTTCAAGCCAGGGTACTGTTCTATACTCTTGAGTATAGAAGATTAAGGGGAGATCTAATTGAGGTGTTTAAGTTGATTAAAGGATTTGACAGGGTAGATAGAGAGAAACTATTTCCTCTGGTGGGGAAGTCCAGAACAAGGGGGCACAACTTTAAAATTAGAGCCAGGCCGTTCAGGGGTGATGTCAGGAAGCACTTTTTCACACAAAGGGTAGTTGAAATCTGCAAATCTCTCCCCCAAAAAGTTGCTGAGGCTCAGTCAATTGATAAATTTTTGTTAGATAAGGGTGTTAAGGGTTACAGAACCAAGGTGGGTAGATGGAGTTTAGATACAGATCAGCGACGATCTAATTGAATGGTGGAACAGGCTCGTGGGGCTGAATGGCCTACTCCTGTTCCTATGTTTCTGTGTTCTTATGTTCTGCAACACTGACAGACCTCTTGTACCTCACCCAAGTGGCCATTCTTTACATGTGAACTAGAGCAGTAGGTGTAACAGGCAGTAAGTGTCTGCACAAGTGTACTTCCAGCAGAAGTCACCGGCTATGATTGGCCTAGTGTCCCGAGTACGCTGAAGCCAACTTATGCATCATGCCCCATTGGAGATCAGCCAGCTTAGCATAGACCAGAAACAAATCTGGGACCTTCCAGTCTGTGCAGCACAGCCTATGCAACGACTGAGGCATTGGCGGGGACTTACTAGTGGAAAGTTTTCGAACTTTGGGAATTTTGTTATTTATGGGCTCACCGCCACTGGACAATACACCACTCCATTGTGACCATCATTAGCTATTCTGCCCTTTGAGCAATATGTTTGCTTTCAGTCCCCTCAAACCCAACAGATCTATTTTGGTGTATTACAAAATAGGCAGGGAGTGCCTCAGTTGAGCAGCTGGATAGTGCACGCCTTTGGAAGTTTGCCAGTGGGTGTATGATACTTAACATTCAGCTAATAATAGCGACTTTGTAAAACTGAATGTTCCTGTCCTGCACCTTATCCATCTATTGTTTTACAAAGTCAACTACTTTCTGCACATTTTTATCCATGTGATATCTTTTTGCCTAAATATAGGTTGTCGAAAAGGTCAAGTTACTTGTCAACCTTTTTAAACATACAAAGACTCCCACTGAATTCCATTAAAGTTCATCTGAAAAAAGCTCCTCTAATCGGCAGCTAAATCAGTTTGAGGAGACGCTTTCAGTGTACAAGACCAGATCAAGTAACTGAGATTGTGCAAACTCATTTTTCTTTTGTTTTTAATTCTATTTATTTTTTGCTTTATTTTAAACATGCTTGACGACTTTTTGGTTGCTCTCCCCTCCCCCTCCAGCCGTCGCTGCCCATGTACCACTCAGCATGACAACGTTTCCATTCTCCGTCTCCCTATTCCAGCGTAAGCTTCTCACAGGCTTTTACCTATGCCCTTGTCACCGGGCCATGACTGACCCACCCTCCAATTACTTCACCCCCTGCTGCAGATGTGCAGAAAGACAGTCCATTTGAGACTGGCTGCTTAGTGAACAGCCATTTGTTCAACCAGAGGAATTCCGCTTTGAAAATATTTAACTGAAGAAAAAAGCACAGGACACCTGTTACCTTCTCCTCGCCTCTCCTCAACTCATGCCAGTTTAAAGTTCCACAGCAGCTATGGTCAGTCCTCTGGTACTTCACACCCAAGTAGCCACAATATTAATATCTTTATCTTGATTAATTATTTATTGCTTTTTAACAATCACAATCGTGCAAATTCTTTAAAGAAAGAAAAAGCTTATGTGAAAAACAAATTGCTTTTCTTCCAAGACCATCATGAGCGATGTCCTGAAATAGTTTCTTTGCATCATTCATTGAACAATATACTCCATTGGTATCTTCTAACCTGGGATCTTGGCACAGTCGTGCCATTTTTACAGAGTGTTGACTAAAGATTAATATTAGCTTATTGCTCTGTTGGCTTATGTTGGAAGAAATATAAACTTCAATAAAATATTTGAGCACTTAAACCATATTTGTAATTTGCAAGTCTCAGTTATTAATATTAATTTTGTTGTTTGGCGTAAAGACCTCTACCTTGCGAAGGCTGAATGCTAATTCTCTGACATCTCCTCCTCTCTCGGATCATGAGCCCCACCACCAAACGTCAAACTATCATTTCTCAAACCGTCATTGACCTCATCTTCTCTTGGGATCTTGCCCCCATGGCCTCCAACCTTTTAGTTCCCCAACCCCACACAGCCCACTTCTACCTCCTTCCCAAGATTCACAAACAGGACTGCCCTGGTAGATCCATCGTTTCAGTCTGTTCTTGCCCCACAGAACATACTTTTTCCTAGCTTGACTATTATTTCTCCCCTGGTCCAGTCTCTTCCGACCCACATCCGTGACTCTTCCGACACCCTCCGTCACTTTAACAGTTTCCATCTTCCTGGCCCTAATCGTCTCCTTTTCACCATGGACATCCAGTCCCTCCACACCTCCGTTCCCCACCAGGATGGCCTGCAGGCCCTCCTCTTCTCCCTTCAATGCCGACTCAACCTGTCCCCATCCATCACCACCCTCCTCCACCTGGCATTGAACAGCTTCTCCTTTAACTCTACTCACTTCCTCCAAATAAATGGTGTCGCTATGGGAACCCATACAGTCCTAGCTGTGCCTGCCTTTTCATGGGGTACTTGGAACACTCTTTGTTCCAGTCCTATTCACTATCGCCCCCCCCTCACCAACACCACCAACCTCTTTTCCGGTACATTGATGAATGTATTGGTGCCACTTCCTGCTCTTGCCCCATATTGGAAAATGTCATCAACTTTGCTGCAAATTTCCACCCCTCCCTCACCTTCACATGGTCCATCTCTGACTCTTCCCTTCCCTTCTTCAACTTCTCTATCTCCATTTCTGGGAATAGGCTGTTCACCAATGTCTATTACAAGCCCACCAACTCCTACCTTGATTATACTTCCTCCCACCTTGTTCCTGTAAGCACTCTATTCCATTCTCACAGACTGTGTGGCCCGGTGCTTGGGGTGGCTATCGGTACATGGCTGGAGTCTACATGCCTTCCTCCACCACATTCCCAGGCCAAGGGAGCCTTCTCCTCTTTGCCTGATTTGCCATGCTTTCCTCCCCTTCTGCTATTCTGCTGTAACCATTTACTTCTCCTCTAGACCCATCTTTTGTTTCTTTTCTTGTCCCATTACCACCCCCTTTTGCCTTGCACCATCATCCCTTTTGCCATTGAATCACTTCTGCCCTCCACCCTATCACAAGCCTTCCCGTTGTTCTTTTCTTTTTTTCCCTGGTTCTGTACTTGCTTATAAACTGTTAAATCTCTAACTTCTTCCAGTTCTGATGAAAAGTCATCGACCTGAAACGTTAACTCTGTTTTTTTCTCCACATATGCCGGCTGACCTGCTGAGTATTTCCAGCAGTTTCTGTTTTTATTTCGGATTTCCAGCATCTGCAGAATTTTGCTTTTGTTATTAATATCCACACCTGGCATTAAAGTACAAGACTGGAGGGCAGCTCCAAAGAATGAGTGAGACAGAAATTAGAGAATTGTAGTCCAGTAGTCCAATATTAAATTTAAATTTGTAAGATGCTATCAATGTTCACCGAAAAAGGCCACGCCGAGACCCACTTCCGATCTCCAGATGTGTGGGATCCACCTATTTACCACCTACCGCCCTCCCTCAACTGATGAATCAGAACTCCTCCATGTTGAACACCACTTGGAAGAAGGACTGAGAGTAGCAAGGGCACAGAATGCACTCTGGGTAGGGGACTTCAATGTCCATCACCAAGAGTGGCTCGGTAGCACCACTACTGACCGAACTGGCTGAGTCCTGAAGGACATAAATGCCAGTCTGGGCCTGCGACAGGTGATGAGAGAACCAACGCAAGGGAAAAACCTACTTGATCTCGTCCACACCAATCTACCTGTCACAGATGCATCTGTCCATGACAGTATTGGTAGCAGTGACCACCGCACAGTCATTGTGGAGACGAAGTCACTAAGGACACCCTCCATCGTGTTGTGTGGCACTACCACCGTGCTAAATGGGATAGATTCAGAACAGATCTAGCTGCTCAAAACTGGGCATCCATGACGCACTGTGGGCCATCAGCAGCAGCAGAATTGTATTCCACCACAATCTGTAACCTCATGGCCCGGCATATCCCTCACTCTACCATTACCAGCTAACCCTGGTTCAATAAGGAGTGTAGAAGAGCATGCCGGGAGCAGCACCAGGCGTACCTAAAAATGAGTGACAACCTGGGGAAGCTGCAACACAGGACTACATGCATGCTAAAAAGCAGAAGCAACATGCTATAGACAGGGCTAAGCAATCCCAAAACCAACAGATCAGATCAAAGCTCTGCAGTCCTGCCACATCCAGTCATGAATGGTGGTGGACCATTAAATAACTAACGGGAGCAGGAGGCTCCATGAATATCCCCATCCCCAATGATGGTGGAGCCCAGCACATGAGTGCAAAAGACAAAGCTGAAGCATTTGCAACCATCTTCAGCCAGAAGGGCCTAGTGGATGATGCATGTCGGCCTCCTCCTGAGGTCCCCACCATCACAGAAGCCAGTCTTCAGCCAATTCGATTCACTTCACGTGATATCAAAAAATGGCTGAGCGCACTGGATACAGCAAAGGCTATGGGCCCCGACAACATCCCGGCTATCGTGCTGAAGACTTGTGCTCCAGAACTAGCCGCATCTCTAGCCAAGCTGTTCCAGTACAGCTACAACACTGGCATCTATCCGACAATGTGGAAAACTGTCCAGGTATGTCCTGTCGACAAAAAGCAGGACAAATCCAACCCGGCCAATTACTGCCCCATCAGTCTACTCTCAATTATCAGCTAAGTGATGGAAGATGACATCGACAGTGCTATCAAGCGGCACTTATTCACCAAAAACCTGCTCACTGATGCCCAGTTTGGGTTCCGTCAAGACCACTCAGCTCCCGACCTCATTACAGCCTTGGTCCAAACATGGACAAAGGAGCTGAATTCCAGAGGTGAGGTAAGAGCGACTGCCCTTGACATCAAGGCAGTATTTGACCAAGTGTGGCATCAAGGAGCCCTCGTAAAACTGAAGTCAATGGGAATCGGGGGGAAAACGCTCCATTGGCTGGAGTCATACCTAGCACAAAGGAACATGGTTGTGGTGGTTGAAAATCAATCATCACAGCCCAAGGACATCGCTGCAGGAGTTCCTCAGGGCAGTGTCCTAGGCCCAACCATCTTCAGCTGCTTCATCAATGACCTTCCCTCCAACATAAGGTCAGAAATGGGGATGTTCGCTGATGACTGCACAGTGTTCAGCGCCATTCATAACTCCTCAGATAATGAAGCAGTCCATGCCCGCATGCAACAAGACCTGGACGACGTTCAGGCTTGGGCTGATAAGTGGCAGATAACATTCATGCCACAGAAGTGCCAGGCAATGACTATCTCCAGCAACCACCTCCCCTTGACATTCAACCACATTACCATCGCCGAATCCCCCACTATCAACATCCTAGGGGTCACCATTGACCAGAAACTTAACTGGACCAGCCACATAAATACTGTGGCAACAAGAGCAGGTCAGATGCTAGGTATTCTGTGGTGATTGTCTCACCTCCTGACTCTCCAAAGCCTTTCCACCATCTATAAGGCACAAGCAAGTAATATGATGGAATACTCTCCACTTGCCTGGATGAGTGCGGCTCCAACAACACTCAAAAAGCTCAACACCATCCAAGACAAAGCAGCCCACTTGATTGGCAACCCATCCATCACCTTAAACATTCACACCCTCCACCACCGGCGTACCGTGGCTGCAGTGTGTACCATCTACAAGGTGCACTGCAGCAACTCGCCAAGGCTTCTTCAGCAGCACCTCCCAAACCCGCGACCTCTTCCACCTAGAAGAACAAGGGCAGCAGGCGCATGGGAACACCACCACCTCCAAGTTCCCCTCCAAGTCACACACCATCCTGACTTAGAAGTATATTGCCGATCCTTCATCGTCGCTGGGTCAAAATCCTGGAACTCCCTACCGAACAGCACTGTGGGAGTACCTTCACCACACGGACTGCAGCGGTTCAAGAAGGTGGCTCACCACCACCTTCTGAAGGGCAATTAGGGATGGGCAATAAATGCTGGCCTTGCCAGCGACGCCCACATCCCATAAACACCTTTTTAAAATACCTGCATTTATATAGCATCTTTAATGAAGTAAAACGTCATAAGGCGCTTCACAGGTGATTATTAGGCAAAATTTGACACTGAGCCATATAAATCAATGGTATATATCAGTGATTTAGACTTCAATGTAGGGGGCATGATTAAGAATGATACAAAAATTGGCCATGTGGTTAATAGTGAGGAAGAAAGCTGTAGACTGCAGGAAGATATCAACGGAATGTTCAGGTGGGCAGTAAAGTGGCAAATGGAATTCAATCCAGAGAAGTATGAGGAAATGCATTTGTGGACGGCTTACAAGGCAAGGGATTACACAATAAATGGTAGGATACTGAGAAGTGTAGAGGAACAGAGGGACCTTGGAGTGCATGTCCACTGATCCCTGAAGATAGCAGGACAGGTAGATAAGGTGGTTAAGAAGGCATACGGGATACTTTCCTTTATTAGCCAAGGCATAGAATATAAGAGCAGGGAAGTTATACTTGAACTGTATAGAACACAAGTTAGGCTACAGCTAGAGTACTGCGTACAGTTCTGGTCACTACATTACAGGAAAGATGTGATTGCACCAGAGAGGGTACAGAGGAGATTTACAAGGATGTTGCTAAGACTGGAGAATTTTATCTATGAGGAAAGACTGGATAGGTTGGGGTTTGTTTTCTTTGGAACAGAGGAGGCTGAGGGGGGATTTAATTGAGGTGTATAAAATTATGAGGGGCCTAGATAGAGTGGATAAGAAGGACCTATTTCCCTTAGCAGAGAGGTCAATAACCAAGGGACATAGGTTTAAAGTAATTGGTAGAAGGATTAGAGGGGAGTTGAGGGGAATTTCTTTCACCCAAAGGGTGCTGGGGGTCTGGAACTCACTGCTTGAAAGGGTGGTAGAGGCAGAAACCCTCATTGCATTTAAAAAGTACTTGGATATGCGCTTGAAGTGCCGTAACCTACAGGGCTACAGACCAAGAGCTGGAAAGTGGGATTAGGTTGAATAACTCTTTTTTGGCCGGCACAGACACAATGGCCCAAATGGCCTCCCTCTGTGCTGTAAATTTCGATGATATTATATAGAATTACTTAGAATATACAGCACAGAAACATGCCATTCAGCCCATCTGTGTTGATGTTTATAGTCTACATGAGTCTCCTCCCATTTTATCTACCTCATCTCAGCCTTTCAGCATATCTATCTATTTCTTTTTCTCTCATGTATTCATCTAGTTTCCTTTTGAAAGCATCTAAGCTATTTTCCTCAACCATTTTCTGTGGTAGTGAATTCCACATTCTAACCACTTTCTGAGTAAAGAAATGTCTCCTTATTTCCACATTGGATTTATTAGGACAGGTGACTAAAGGTTGGTCAAAGAGGTAGGTTTTAAGGAGTGACTTAAAGGAGGAGAGAGAGGTAGAGAGACGGAGGGGTTTAGGGAGGGAATTCCAGAGCTTAGGGCCTAGGCAGCTGAATTCATGCCCGCCAATGGAAGAGCGATTAAAATCGAGGCTGTGCAAGAGGCCAGAATTGGAGGAATACCGGGATCGCAAAGGGCTGTAGGCAATGTTCCCTGTAAGCTGCGCTTTGTTATGCACGGCCTGTTTCTTTTAGTGCGTGGTCCCTTTAAATTTCCGTGCATGCGCGGTATTTACAATGGAGAAGCCGGTGAGCAGCCTGTGCAGGACCATTCCCATTACTGTGCGGTCACGCGTACTTGTAGCTTAGCGGGAACATTGGTTGTAGGGCCAGAGGAGG
This sequence comes from Somniosus microcephalus, assembly GCF_052327205.1. Taxonomy (NCBI): domain Eukaryota; kingdom Metazoa; phylum Chordata; class Chondrichthyes; order Squaliformes; family Somniosidae; genus Somniosus; species Somniosus microcephalus. Next base: position 257,047,966 of record NC_140989.1, read on the forward strand.
TCACAGTGTTGGCAGGGGCGAGGCCATGGAGGAATTTGAACACAAGGGTGAGAATTTTTAATTCGAAGTGTCGCCAGATTGGGAGCCAATGTAGGTCAGCGAGTACGGGGTGATGGGTAAATGGGACTTGGTGTGAGTCAGGATACAGGCAGCAGAGATTTGGATGATCTCAACCTTACGAGGGTGGAAAATGGGAGAACAACCAGGAGAGCTTTGGAATAGTCAAGTCTGGAGCTAACAAAGGCATGGGTGAGGGTTTCAGCAGCAGATGAGCTGAGGCAGGGGCGGAGGCAGGCGATATTACGGAGGTGGTTTTGGTAATGGAATGGATATGGGGTAGGAAGCTCAGCTCAGCATCATATAGGACACCAAGGTTACGAACAAAGACAAAGACAGCTTGCAGTGCTGGCAGCAAGAAGATGCACTCCCCCTCCCTGCAATGGTGATACCCAACCGTTCCCAATGCTACCGTAGATAAAGCACCCTCGGCTAGAACTGGGAAAGTGCCAAGCAGTTTGGACTCCCTTTCTGGAGTCTTGTCTCACAAACCCCACAACACACCTGTGCAGAGGGAGGGGCAAGTTGATACCAGCGAATGCTCACAACTATTGACCCCCACCCTATACAGGAAGAGTGGCCCAACCAAAATACACCCTTTGGCAAGGTAGGGTCGCCCATGAGTGCCCATCTGGTCCCTCCTGGTCTTGCAGCAGGTTAAACATCTGCGCAAACACGTATCAGGATAGCATCAGTGTGACCTCCTGTAAATGCAGTGTTATGTATATAATCATCTCCTCTATCAATGTGAAAACCAGTGTATGATCTTGCTAAAAAAAAGTTTTGATTGTTTATACCTTGCCTGTCAGTTGTTAAATGTTTGCCATTGTCCTGTTTCAATTTGTAATCTGTTTATTTGTAATGATTGGCTTCTTGAAATGTAATCTTTACCTAAAAAAGCATTAAAATACATGAGGAATGATTGCTTTGGTTTTAGATGGAGCAAACGGCAATCTGAATGGATTGAAACCTACAACAGAAAATAGAAGATAGTGAAAAATGGACAAGTCTTCTCCTTAGGGACAGTGACCAGTGGAGTCTAACAGGGATCTATCTGTTCTGGGTCCTATGCTGCTTACTACTAACATCCCATCCACCAGCACAGCAGCGACGATGGAGCCCAATGAATTCACTGCACTGTTGTCGGTTCTGAACTAGCTTGATCGCTTCAGTCATCTGTATCCCTTTTTGTGCCAAGTCACTCTTGACATTGTCTATCCAGCGCTCCCTTGGTCTCCCTCAGCTTCTTGTTCCATGTCCCTCTGTACACAGGGCCATGAAAGGCATTCTATCTGTTTCCATTCTTGAAACATGTCCAAACCATCGCAGTCGTCTTTCTTGGATCTTCTATATATAAATGTTGTTTCTTGTCCAAGCCATGTTCTTATTAAATCATTCTTGATTCTTTACACCCAGGCCACTCCCATTATTCCTCTCAACCAGATCATCCCTGCTGTTATTATCTATTGCTCGCCAACTTTTCTCGTGTTCCAACATTCCGATCTGTATAATAATATGGGGATAACCATTGCTCCATAAACTTTTGCCTTCATTTTCACCACAATATATTTAGCCTTTCACACCCTGCTTAGTGTGAGCCGTGGCTCAGTGGGTAGCACCCTTGCCTCTGAGTCAGAAGGTTGTGGGCTCGAAACCCCACTCCAGGGACTTGAGCACAGAAATCCAGGCTGACACTCCAGTACAGTACCAAGGGAGTACTGCACTGTTGGAGGTCACGTCTTTTGGATGAGACTTTAAACCAAGGCCCCGTCTGCTCTCTCAGGTGGACGTAAAAGATCCCATGGCACTATTTTGAAGAAGAGTAGGGGAGTTATCCCTCGTGTCCTGGCCAATATTTATCTCTCAACCAACATAACAAAAACAGATTATCTGGTCATTATCACATTGCTGTTTGTGGGAGCTTCCTGTGATCAAATTGCCTGCCGCGTTTCCTACATTACAACATTGAATACGCTCCAAAAAGTACTTCATTGGCTGTAAAGCGCTTTGAGACATCCTGAGGTTGTGAAAGGCGCTATATAAATGCAAGTCTTTCTTAATCTTCCAAAAGCAGCAGGAGTAAGTCCGATCCTTCTTTTGATGTCATCTTCACAACTCCCATTCTCTGCCACTAACCCATCAAGGTAAACACACCTTTCACCTGTTCAACAGCATCCCCTCCAACTGGAAAGTGTACAACTTCCTGATGCTTCCCAGATGACGTAACCTTGGTCTTTTTGTTAATGTGTAACCCTATGTTCCTATGTTCCCAACCCAAATTTTCTAATTTCCACATACACCTTATCAGTTAGTCTCTGTGCTATACCTTAAATAACTAGAGACTGGTAGTTATAACTTAAACAGTTGGCTTTTATTAGCTTAGAACTGGACAGAACAGAACACACATGTTAGCCTACTGACCAGCTTCTCAGAACTACTAGGAGGCGGAGCCAGGGGCGAAGTAACAGTATCAGGACAATCAATGGCACAGCAGAGTGGTATACAGTACATCAGCATTCCTGGCCAACCAAGAAAACAGCAGGGTTACAATAGATTACAATAGGAAACTATACACAGGTAGAATAAGGTATATACTTATAAGACTTATTTCACCACACTCTGCAAATCTATTTCAGATGTTGCTATAAGATCAATACCATCAGCAAATGTGAGATTGTTTCAAATCTTGCCACATAAGGACACACTTCCCATATCATCTTTTAGTGCAAGATTCATTGTACCTCTTCCAGTACTAGGTTAAATAAATCAGGCAGCAGCATGTATCCTTGTCTCACCCCAACTGCTGATCTAAACCAACCTGTTTCCTATGCACTCTAACAGCACTCAGGGACTTATACATGTTAATTATCAGTCTGACAGGTTTCTCATGCATACCACACATTCTCAAGACATGACAAACATCTTCAAGCATACATTGTAAACAGCCTTCCTAGAATTTATGAAGTTGTAACAATGGATGTTGTGTTCTATAAATTTCTCCAGAATCTGTCTTATCACAAACTGTTGATCCGTTGTACTTCATTCTGGTCTAAAACCAGTGCCTTTTAATTCTATCTTTTAATTCTCCTATGCGTGATGAGGACTCGCAAAATGCAATCTCAACTCCGGTATTTAAAGTAAAAACAGAAAATGCTGAAAACACTCAGCAGGTCAGGCAGCATCTGTGAAGAGAGAAACAGAGTTAACGTTTCAGGTCAATGGCCTTCCGTCAGAACTGAGGGCCTGCTTAGTGTTTCCAGCATTTTCTGTTTTTAATTTCAGATTTCCAGCATCCGCTGTATTTTGCTTTGTATACAGTATTTAAAGGGCCAATCCAAACATGCAATTTGGAGGAGAGAAGAGGAAGTTCCAGAATGGAGTTGAGACGTTCTAAAGGCTGCGCCCGGTTCACTGATGCCTCCCTTGATGTGCTGCTGGGGGCTGTGAGGAGCCAGAAGGACATACTATTCCCCAGTAATGGGAGGAGAAAACTTTTGCAGAAACAAAGAAGGCATTGTTGGCGGTTGACCAGGGGGAGAGCAGCAGGAGCGTAGTGCCACACTCTGGTGGTTTAATGACCTAACCAGGTCAGGAAAGGTAAGTATAGTTGCACATTCACTGACATCCTGCCGTGCGCATCACCCCAACCCCTCACTCTGCTTTGTCAAGCCTACTCCATCACATCACTCCTCACACCCACTTATTTTGCAGGTGCACCCATCCTTCTCTTTCTATGCACTCCCTCACATTTCCATCTATCCATCCACCACTCCCACTCACCCTCATCTTTAAGCAATTTCATGCCTCGCCCTGATACTCACCCTCACCAAATGCACTCCATCTATCAGCTGAACACATGACATTACACTCACTCATAGGTCTGTTCCTTCCCTCGTTGCAGGAGAAGAGAGCACAGAACACCAGGGAAAGGGAAAGAACTGGAGATGGGCCTCCAAACATCTCGCAACTGATATGCGCAGAGGAGGAGGCGCTGGAGATCAGTGGAGTTTTGGTGTCCCTGGCCGTCGGAGATGGCTGTTCCCAGCTACCTAGTGACACAATTAAATATTAGTGACCCACATGTCATGTTGACTTGATTTCAACTGCGAGTGAAATATGACCATCTTCATAATGATAACTTGCAATATTCTTTCCTTGCCAGGACTAATTCTTGTCTTTTATCTCCGACAGGGCCTTCACTCGTGCAACAGAAGTCGATGGAGGTCGCCAACGATGATTCCTCAGAGGAGATGAGTCCTTCTGAGTGTGCACCATCACAGGACTCATGCATATCATGCACCAGCTCAGAGACTCGCACTTTGGTGGGACCACAAAGGTAGATAGTTGTGTTTTCACCTGGTGACTCACATTTTACAAGTGAGTAAGAGCAGATGGTGGTGACAGGGACAGCAGTGGAGAGTCCGTGTCGGAGGGTGTAGATCTGCTCGGCTGGACACAGATACTGTACCCCGGGGGCTGTCGGTGAAAAGGAGAATCTTTGAGAATTTTGTCTCTGTGAAGCACCTTGGGATGTATTTCTATGTTAACGGCGCTATATAATGTAAGTTGGTTTTGTTGATGTTACAGGGAATAAACTGGTTTCACAACACAGCAGAGGTTGTCATAACTCTGCTTGTCCCAAAACCAATCCCTCAAACTAGCTCTCACTGCAAAAGTAGGAGAGAAACACATGGCCTGATATAAAGAGTGGGAGACTTTGGGGTATATGAAGCAAGAGGTGGAGACAGGGGACATGGAACAGTGGGACCTCACATTAGGAGTTTAGGGGGCAGGATGCATAAAGGGCAATTTTGGGAGGCTGTGCTCCCTACCTAGGGCCTTGTTAGACAGGGGCAGGGCTTGGAGACAAGCTATGGCACTATTACCCTGTAATATATCGAGTGGGAGGGGCTTGGGCTGATTTGTGACATAGCTCCTGGCTGCTGTGTGATTGGCTCTTGGTTCCTTTGTGATGTCACCTGCAGACATGTTTTAGCCCATTGGTTACCCCCCTCCACACCCCACCCACCATCAGTGGGAATCACTCTGGGCAGGAGATGGAGTTGGCAGTTGACACTGAGTGAGTTTAGTCTATATAAATAGGGGAAAGGAAAGAAAAGAACAATTTGCTATTACAGTAACTTATTCAAACAAATACCATCAATTCAAAATTTATTCAAATTAAGTATAATCATAGTCACTATTGTATTCCAGGTACAGATTCTCGAATCTAATCAGCCGCTAAGAGTTGTTGGACAGCTGCCCAGTGTCACTCAGCCTGTGATGGTTTCTCCCTTCCTCTAGGTAAGCACCTTGTCACTATGGCCTCCACTGTGATGAGGAGGTAGGGGGAGGGGTGAACACAGGAACTGCCACTCCACAGTGTAGAGCATCAACACACGAGAGCCCTGAACCAAACTGGCCACCCACCTCGACCATGACAACTTACACTTGTCCAGCGCTCTGCACATACACAAATATGCCTTACAGGGGCAGGGAGCACAGACTTGGGCAAACAAGCAGGAGGGAGAAATGGTAAAGAGGGGCTGAGTGGGGAGCGCCCAAAGGGAGAGAAGATAATTGAGGAGGACATTGAAGGCAGAGAGGGAGGGGATCTTAAAATCAATTCACTGGAGTACAGGGAGGAGTGCACCTTAGAAAGAAAGCAGATAACAGGGGTTTCTGACATTGTCCAGCTTATTCATTCACATTCGCTGTGGCATTTGGGATACCTTGTAGTTTGTAACTGTTATTTTGGGAGACTGTAATACCTGCCTGGGGAATCGTTAGACAGGAGCTGGGGTCAGAGACACAGGCAATAACACAATTGGGACTGACCCTACAGCCTGCGTTCACACCCAGTGAGACTGCACACCAGGAGCAAAGTCTGGCCAAGTGACCCTGGACACCTCGAGGGGGAGGGGCCTGGGCTGCTTTGTGACATAGTTCTTGGCTGATGTGTGATTGACCTCTGCTTCCTTTGTGATGTCACCTGGAGACATGTTTTATCTCCTGGTTACACACAGCATTAACATCCTGGGGGTCACCTTTGACCAGACACTTAACTGGACCAGCCACATAAATACTGTGGCTACAAGGACAGGTCAGAGGCTGGTTATTCTGCAGTGAGTGACTCACCTCCTGACTTCCCAAAGCCTCTTTGCCACCTACAAGGCACAAGTCAGAGTGTGATGGAATACTCTCCACTTGCCTGGATGAGTGCAGCTCCAACAACTCTTATGAAGCTTGACACCATTCAGGGCAAAGCAGCCCACTTGATTGGCACCCCATCCACCACATTAAACATTCGCTCCACCCACAACCAGCGCATCATGGCTGCAATGTGTACCATCTACAAGATTCACTGCAGCAACTCACCAAGGGTTCTTCAACAGCACCTCCCAAACCCACAACCTCTACCAACTAGAAGGACAAGGGCAACAGGCGCATGGGAACACCATCACCTCCAAGTTCCCCTCCAAGTCACACACCATCCTGAAATATTTTGCCGTTCCTTCAGCGTCACTGGGTCAAAATCCTGCAACTCCCCATCTAACAGCACCGTGGGAGTAACTTCACCATTTGGACTGTAGCGATTCAAGAAGGCGGCTCACTAAAGAAGAAAGACTTGCATTTATATAGCTCTTTTCATGACCACCGGACGTCTCAAAGCGCTTTACAGCCAATTAAGTACTTTTGAAGCGTAGTCACTGTTGTAATGTGGCAGCCAATTTGCACACAGCAAGCTCCCACAAACAGCAACGTGATAATGACCAGATAATCTGTTTTTGTTATGTTGGCTGAGAGATAAATATTGGCCAGGACACCGGGGATAACTCCCCTGCTTTTCTTCGAAATAGTGCCATGGCATCTTTTACATCCACCTGAGAGAGCAGATGGGGCCTTGGTTTAACATCTCATCCTAAAGTCGGCACCTCTGACAGTGCAGCACTCCCTTAGCACTGTACTGGAGTTTCAGCCTAGCTTTATGTGCTCAAGTCCCTGGAGTAGGGACTTGAACCCACAACCTTCTGACTCAGGGGCGAGATTGCTACCAACTTTTTTTTTATATATTATACTTTATTGAACATTAAGAACATTTACAACATCGTGATCATTACATTGTATGATACAAATCAATTCCAACGCTCTGCACAGCCATTCCGCCACCACATTTTAACATCAAAACCTAAAGTTTAATTTGTCACCTGTAACATATATTAATCGATTGTACTTTAAAAATTGGTTGTAAAATACTGTCCTTAAATTCCTTTCTGAATAAAACATCCACAGAGCCTTATAATGATCTTTTAGCTTATATTTAAAATACTCTTTTAGACTGATTCTCCTCCCCTTAAAAAACAGAGCATTCCTTCTTTGCACAATCACGAATCTAGCCAAACTGAACATTAAATGAATTGCCGCTCCGCTGGACTCGGGCAGACTCTCCTGCAATCCCCATCTCAAAATTGAGTCCCACGGGATTCCCATTCTCGCTCTTCGGTCTCCACCCAGCAAAAAAGCTTCACACAACTGTCAAACATAGTACTTGAAGTCATTTACCTGCGGACATAGCACCAGTAAATGGGACAGAGTCTCATCCCGTGTCCCACACATTGGGCAAGTTGCCGCCTCCACTCGTCCAATCTTGCACAAGACCGTCATGGTAAAAATCCGGTTATGAGCCAATTTGAAATCCAGTTCAATCCATTCTGGGCATTTAAAATTCGCCCACACTCCCTTCCAAATCCTGTTGAAGTCCAGCTGTGGGTATGTACTCTGCCAAAACTCCTGACCAGCAGGTGTCTTGAATCTCCATTCTCTGAATACCTCATAGAAATCTCGAGTATTACAGTTGTCAATTTGGACCAACTCCTCCCCCTTTCTCCAGTACAAAGCTTGGAAAAGCAGGACGCATTTTACTTCCTTTGGAGATTTCCGCATTTATTTCTTCCATCCAATCCTGTGGCATTGCCCTCACAATCTTCTCATACATGATTCCTATTGCTTTTCCTTCTACCTCCTGATCCTCCTCCCACACCATGTCCCTCACTATTGCTTCTGGCAACCAACCTGGAATTACCTCGTATAATACATCTTTCACAGATATAATCCCAGCTTTTATAAAAGCTTGATTAAATAAAACCTCTCCTTCGATGTTGACCCACCTGTTCAAAAATAAGGGCTGTTCTAAAAATTCCTCAGCCCCCTTGGGCATAAACTGCACACTCTTTAAAAATTGGGCCCAAGTCTCTACAACCCCCTTATAAAACCTAGGGAGAAGTTTAATCGATTTCAAAAACATGTTATTGTATTCCATATACAATATCCCCTGCCCTCCTATCCCACTTCGTTTTAAAAAATGCTCAAAACAACTCTTCCAAAAACTTGTATTTGACTTCTGAAGAAATCTCTTCACCCATTTGATTCTAAAGGATTTCTTCTTCAAATCAATATCTGGAAAATTGAGTCCTCCCTGATTTCTCCATTCAATGATGGTATTGTATGCCACCAAGGCTGGTTTCCCTTCCCATAAAAACCTCACACAAGCCTCTCGGATGGACTTTTCCGCCCACTCAGGAATATCCTCCACCATCAATAAGTACCATAGCTTAGATAGCAGGAGAGCAGACACCACTGTCGCTCTTCCTTGCACTTTCAACCACCTTCTTTCCCATCTTCCCAAAATCTTTTTAATTTTCATAACCTTCGGTTCCCAATTTAATCGATCCACTTCATCCCTGTCTTACTTGCACCCCATATGCACCCCCAGAACTTCCAAAACCTCCACCACCTTAAAGGGACATTCCCCCAACCATTCCCCCCTACCCCTCCCTGCAACCAGGCATTGGGACTTACTATAATTCACTCTGGCTCCTGAAGCTCTGCAATATTCCTCCACTACCTCCATAGCTTTCCTCACTGACTCCCCATTTCTCAATGTTAAGGTTGTGTCATCTGCATATTGGTGTATCACCGACACCAGCCCAGAACTGGGGACCACAATTCCAACTACACCTTGTTTCTTTCGCATCATGTAACCTAATGGTTCTGCTACCAATGTGTACAACAATGGGGACAGGGGACAACCCTGTCTCACTGATCTCTGTATCGGAAAATACTTGGATAAAAAACCATTACATTTAACGCAGCTAAGTATGTTTGAATAAAAAATCCTTATCCACTGAATGAAATTTTCCTTGAAACCAAATGCTTCCAAAACCTTCAATAAAAACTCATGAGAGACCCTGTCAAAGGCTTTCTCTTGATCTATCTTTAATATACATAAGCCTCCCTCCCACTCTCTTCCATGAGCTCTATCGCATCTCGGATTGAGACCACAGAATTTGCGATGTCCCAGCCTATGACTCCATAGGACTGAGAGGGCCAAACTACCTCCGGTAACACCTCCTTCAAACGATTTGCCATAACCCTCGCCAAGATCTTATAATCCACATTTAATAATGTGATGGGCCTCCAATTCTTCAGATCCTGTCTATCCCCTTTATTTTTATAAGCTAAGCTTATGATACCTCTCCTCATAGATGGGGCCAGGCTTCCCTCAATTTTAATTTCCTTAAAAACGTTTAAGAGCAATGGACTTAAAATCTCAAAAAATTCTTTATAAAATTCTGCACTTAGTCCATAGGACCCTGGGCTTTTCCCCCCCTTCATTCCACTTATTGCTACTTTTATTTCCGCTAATCCTACTTCTTTGTCACACATGCTTCTCTCATCCTCCTTTAAACCCTCTTCAATAAAAGCAGTAACCTTCTCCATCGCCAAATTGGAAATGTCTTCTTTAGTATATAACTCTTGATAAAAGCTGCTAGCCGCCTCTAAAATCTCCCCACTTTCATGAATGATCTACTCCCCAACCTTCAACTCTTCAATTAATGATAATCTCTGTCACAGCTTCTCCTGCTGTAGAAAATATCGAGTGCATCTTTCACCCTCCAATGCATCTCTAGCCTTTGCACGGAGAATGGCCCCCTTGTATTTTTCAGCTTGCAATAATTCCCACTCTTCCTTTAGCACATGGAACTTAGTCTCAGCTCCCTTATCCCCTCTGTCAACTGCTTTACAGACATCCGTAAACCTTTTGTTTATATTCTCTTCTCGATGCCAGTTAGCTGCCGCCCTCTTTTTCCCATAACGTACGGAAAAAACTTTTACCTCATATTTGAAATTGTCCCACCAAACTCTTCTTTCTTTCAAGAACAAAGGTTCCTTCCGAGCATTCTTTATTATATTTATAATCCCTTCTTTATAAGCAATTTCTTTCAGGTATTGATTGTTTAAAATCCACACCCCTGAACCGATCTTAACTCTGCTGTTCCTAATTCTAAGAACCAAAGCCGAGTGATCACTAAAAAATACTTTTTTATAATAAATCTCCATCACCTCCGAACTTAACCCTTCCCGCATTAACACAAAATCTATTCGGCTCTGTTTTAAAACATCACCCACCCAACCTGCTCTGGAGAACTCCCTTTTTATGGGGTTCCGGTCCCTCCATAAGTCTCTCAAATTTAAATTTGCCATCATTTTTACAATCATCCCTCTGGAGTTATCATCCTTAAAGGTCATTTGGGCTGAAAAGTCCATCCGAGATAAAAATACATTAAAATCCCCCACTATACAAGGATTTTCCACCTCTGCCGCTTCAGTGAATAACCCCCGAAAAAACTCGCGACGCTTGCAATGGTCGTTTGGTGCATAGATATTAAAGAGATCGCAATTAAATCCCTCCATTTTTACCCTTAGCCGTAAAAATCTCCCCTCAGTGTCCTTTTCCACCAAGGCAACATTCTCTTCTATGGATGGACTCACCAAAACAGCCACCCCGATACGGTTATTGTTTGCACAACTTGCAAACACCTCTCCCTTCCAAACCTTCTGAACTCTTTCTAGAATATCCTCATCCAAAAGGTTTCTTGCAGACACAACAAGTCCGAACCTTTAAAACCCTGCAACAACTGCTGCAATTTCTTCTCACCCCTCAGTCCGTTCACATTAATTGAGACCAATGTAATCATGGCTCCAAAGAAGGGAAGTATGCCCGATAATCTCCCCATCATTTAATCTCTGGCTCTTCCCTCCTCTCATGCTCCTTCTCAGCTTTTCGGGCAGCTGTTGCTTTTTCCTGCAGCCTCTGGCTCTTTTTCACCTCCTGTTTGACCCCTCCCTGCTGTTTCAGCCTCTTCCTTGCATTAAGTTTGGGCCCAAGAGCTGCCCTTTCTCCCTCCTTCTGCCCCTCACTAACCTTTCCCTTTCCACATGATGCCACCCCACCCCCGACATCCATGTCTCTGTCCCCATCTAATTCCTCACACTCAAGCTCTTCTGCAACCCCCTGTGCCTGCTCCCCGTCAGATACATAATCCTGCTCCCCGTCAGATACTTCATCTCCCATAGAGAGTCTTCCTGCTATCGCAGTTTCTCCCACTGTGCCGCTCCCTTCGACCACATCTCCACCTCTGACCCTTGCACCTTGTTCCCTCACTCCATGGGACAATTGCGCACCTAAATTGTTCCCTTCTGACGTCTCTATCTCGCCGATCCCATCCTGCTGTCCCTTTAAGGCTCCTGCCTCTTGCACCCTCTCCCCGTCCTGGCCCCTCCCGCTCACCAAGATATCTGACTCCCCGCCTCTCCCCGGAGCACCCACATCCACCACACACCCCGCTCCCGCCTCCTCTCCCCCCGCAGACACCAGACTCCCCAGGGGGAGCCAAACTGCACTAAGGCTCGAGTCTGCACTCGACCCTCGCTGCCCGCTGCTGTCTTTGTTCCCCTCCACAGCACTCGGCGTGTTTACCGCCATCTCCATCCCGTTCTCCGCTCCGCTATCCTCTGCCTCTTCCTGTGCTCCTTTTTCCTTCATTCTACCGGCTGTGTCCTCCGACTGCACCGCTCCTCTGGCTGTTCCACACTAATCTCCTGCTCCTTCTCCCACCTCCTCATCACTCATATCGCTCCCTTCTGCCACACACTCACAGCGGGTGGGGCCTTTATGACACACCCCACAGCTTTCCACCTTGCAGCTCCGAGCAATGTGTCCCGACTCACCGCAATTGTAACAATACAGGTCTGGACAGTTTCTTACGAGATGGTCATGTCCAAGACAATAATAGCACACCTTTACTTGGTTATCATGCAGCGCACGAAAGTACTGCACTCCTTCCAGTGTCTCGAACTTCATACTGTACGGCAATGAACTCACCCCCCTCAGGGAACCGCACCTTTACATACCGGGTTCCGTCTGCTACCCGTGTTCCCGGATAATACCTCCTCTTTATTGCAGAACAGATTTTTATGTCATAAGAACATAAGAACATAAGAAATAGGAGCAGGAGTAGGCCAATCGGCCACTCGAGCCTGCTCCACCATTCAATAAGATCATGGCTGATCTGATCCTAACCTCAAATCTACTATCACTCTCCATCCCACCCGAACCCATGTGATCTCCAGGGAGAGGCGAAAAACCAGGTAAAAAACCCAATGGCCAATTTGGGAGAAAAAATCTGGGAAATTCCTCTCCAACCCATCTAGACAATCGAAACTCGTCCAGGAGATCACTCTGTCCCTGTATTTCCTGCAGTACTTACCTTCTGTAAGAGGTGATCTTCACCCCAGCCAGGAACAGGCCCAATTTACTCTTGAAGGACTCCTAGCTGGCAGCCTGTTCCCGAGGTCTCCACTAATCCCTGAGAATAGAACCATCTCCTGAAATCTAACACAGAATTAGAACACAAGAAGTAGGAGCAGGACCAGGCTACACGGCCCCTGGGCCCGCTCCGCCACCCACAGGGCCATGACCGATCCGAACCTAGCCTCATGTCCGATTTCCTGCCCGCTCCCCGTAACCCCTAATTCCCTTTACTTCTAGGAAACTGTCTATTTCTGTTTTTAATTTATTTAATTATGTAGCTTCCACAGCTTTCTGGGGCAGCAAATTCCACAGACCTACTACCCTCTGAGTGAAGAAGTTTCTCCTCATCTCAGTTTTGAAAGAGCAGCCCCTTATTCTAAGACTATGCCCCCTAGTTCTAGTTTCACCCATCATTGGGAACATCCTCACCGCATCCACCCGGTCAAACCCCTTCACAATCTTATATGTTTCAATAAGATCGCCTCTCATTCTTCTGAACTCCAATGAGTAGAGTCCCAATCTACTCAACCTCTCCTCATATGTCCACCCCCTCATCCCCGGGATTAACTGAGTGAACCTTCTTTGTACTGACTCGCGAGCAAGTATGTCTTTTCTTAAGTATGGACACCAAAACTGTATGCAGTATTCCAGGTGCGGTCTCACCAATACCTTGTACAACTGCAGCAATACCTCCCTGTTTTTATATTCTATCCCCCTAGCAATAAAAGCCAACATTCCATTGGCCTTCTTGATCACTTGCTGCACCTGCATACTAACTTTTTGAGTTCCAGGACCCCCAGATCCCTTTGTACTTTTTTTTTATTCATTGATGGGACGTGGGCGTCGCTGGCTAGGCCTGCATTTAGTGCCCATCCCTAATTGCCATTGAGAAGATGGTGGTGAGCCACCTTCTTGAACCGTTGCAGTCCATATGGTGTAGGTACACCCACAATGCTGTTAGGAAGGGAGTTCCAGGATTTTGGCCCAGCGACAGGTCCAAGTCAGGATGGTGTGTGGCTTGGAGGGGAACTTGTAGGTGGTGATGTTCCCATGCGTCTGCTGCCCTTGTCCTTCTAAGTGGTAGAGGTCGCGGGTTTGGAAGGTACTGTTGAAGGAGCTTTGGCGAGTTGCTGCAGTGCATCTTGTAGATGGTAAACACTGCAGCCACAGTGCGCCGGTGGTGGAGGGAGTGAATGTTGAAGGTGGTGGATGGAGTGCCAATCAAGCGGGCTGCTTTATCCTGAATGGTGTCGAGCTTCTTGAGTGTTGTTGGAGCTGCACTCATCCAGGCAAGTGGAGAGTATTCCATCACACTCCTGACTTGTGCCTTGTAGATGGTGGAAAGGCTTTGGGGAGTCAGGAGGTGAGACACTCGCCGCAGAATTCCCAGCCTCTGGCCTGCTCTTGTAGCCACTGTATTTATATGGCTGGTCCAGTTCAGTTTCTGATCAATGGTAACCCCCAGGATGTTGATAGTGGGGGATTCAGCGATGGTAATGCCATTGAATGTCAAGGGGAGATGGTTAGAGTCTCGCTTGTTGGAGATGGTCATTGCCTGGCACTTGTGTGGTGTGAATGTTACTTGCCACTTGTCAGCCCAAGTTTGAATGCTGTCCAGATCTTGCTGCATATGGACACGGACTGCGTCAGTATCTGACGAGTCTCGAATGGTGCTGAACAGTGTGCAATCATCAGCGAACATCCCCACTTCTGACCTTATGATGGAGGGAAGGTCATTGATGAAACAGCTGAAGATGGTTGGGCCTAGGACACTGCCCTGAGGAACTCCTGCAGTGATATCATGTGATTGAGATGAATGACCTCCAACAACCACAGCCAACTTCCTTTGTGCTAGGTATGATTCCAACCAATGGAGAGTTTTCCCCTTGATTCCCATTGACTTCAGTTTTGCTAGGGCTCCTTGATGCCGCACTCAATCAAATGCTGCCTTGATGTCAAGGGCAGTCACTCACACCTCACCTCTTGAGTTCAGCTCTTTTGTCCATGTTTGGACCAAGGCTGTAATGAGGTCAGGAGCTGAGTGGCCCTGGCAGTACCCAAACTGGGCGTCAGTTAGCAGGTTATTGCTGAGTAAGTGCCGCTTGATAGCACTGTCGACGACACCTTCCATCACTTTGCTGATGATTGAGAGTAGACTGATGGGACAGTAATTGGCCGGGTCGGATTTGTCCCGTTTTTTGTAGACAGGACATACTTGGGCAATTTTCCACATTGCCGGGTAGATGCCAGTGTTGTAGCTGTACTGGAACAGCTTGGCTAGGGGCGCAGCTAGTTCTGGAGCACAAGTCTTCAGTACTATTGCCGGAATGTTGTCAGGGCCCATAGCCTTTGCAGTATCCAGTGTCTTCAGCCGTTTCTTGACATCACGTGGAGTGAATTGAATGGGCTGAAGACTGGCACCTGTGATGCTGGGGACCTCAGGAGGAGGCTGAGATGGATCATCCACTCGGCACTTCTGGCTGAAGATAGTTGCAAATGCTTCAGCCTTGTGTTTTGCACTCACGTGCTGGGCTCCACCATCATTGAGGATGGGGATATTTTTGGAGCCTCCTCCTCCTGTTAACTGTTTAATTGTCCACCACCACTCACGACTGGATGTGGCAGGACTGCAGAGCTTTGATTTGATCCGATGGTTGTGAGATCGCTTAGCTCTGTCTATCGCATGTTGCTTCCATTGTTTGGCATGCAAGTAGTCCTGTGTTGTAGCCTCACCAGGTTGACACCTCATTTTTCGGTATGCCTGGTGCTGTTCCCGGCATGCTCTCCTGCACTCTTCGTTAAACCAGGGTTGATCTCCCGGCTTGATGGTAATGGTAGAGTGAGGGATATGCCGGGTCATGAGGTTACAGATTGTGGTTGAATACAATTCTGCCCACAACGCCTCATGGATGCCCAGTTTTGAGTTGCCAGATCTGTTCAAAATCTGTCCCATTTAGCACGGTGGTAGTGCCACACAACAAGGTGGAGGGTATCCTCAACATGAAGACGGGACTTCGTCTCCACAAGGACTGTGCGGTGGTCACTTCCACCAATGCTGTCATGGACAGATGCATCTGCAACAGGTAGATTGGTGAGGATGAGATCAAGTAGGTTTTTCCCTCTTGTTGGTTCCCTCACCACCTGTCGCAGACCCAGTCTGGCAGCCATGTCCTTTAGGACTCGGCCAGCTCGGTCAGTTGTGGGGCTACCGAGCCACTCTTGGTGATGGACATTGAAGTCCCCCACCCAGAGGACATTTTGTGCCCTTGCTACTCTCAGTGCTTCTTCCAATTGGTGTTCAACATGAAGGAGTACTGATTCATCAGCTGAGGGAGGGCGGTAGGTGGTAATTAGCAGGAGGTTTTCTTGCCCATGTTTGACTTGATGTCATGAGACCTCATGGGGTCCTGAGTCAATGTTGAGGACTCCCAGGGCTACTCCCTCCCGACTGTATACCACGGTGCCACCACCTCTAGTGGGTCTGTCCTGCCGGTGCGACAGGACATACCCAGGGATGGTGATGGTGGTGTCTGGGACATTGGTTGTAAGGAATGATTCAGTAATTATGACTATGTCAGGCTGTTGCTTGACTAGTCTGTGGGACAGCTCTCCCAATTTTGGCACAAGCCCCCAGATGTTGGTAAGGAGGACTTTGCAGGGTCGACAGGGCTGGGTTTGCCGTTGTCGTTGTCGTTTCCGGTGCCGAGGTCGATGCCGGGTGGTCCGTCCGGTTTTATTCTTATTGTTTTTCGTAGCGGTTGATTACAACTGAGTGGTTTGCTAGGCCATTTCAGAGGGCATTAAGAGTCAACCACATTGCTGTGGGTCTACAGTACTTTCCAGTTTCTTGCCATTAAGATAATAACTTGCTCTATGACTTTTCCTGCCAAAGTGCATAACCTCACACTTTCCAGTATTGTATTCCATCTGCCAAATCTCTGCCCACTTACTTAGCCTGTCTATGTCCCTTTGCAGGTTTTTTATGTCCTCCTCACTCACTACTTTCCCTCCCATCTTTGTATCATCTGCAAACTTTGATATGTTACACTCGGTCCCCTCCTCCAAATCATTAATATAGATTGTAAAGAGTTGGGGACCCAGCACTGACCCCTGCGGAACACCACTAGTTACTGATTGCCAGTCTGAGAATGAACCATTTATCCCAACTCTCTGCTTTCTGTTAGATAGACAATCCTCCACCCATGCCAGAATATTACCTCCAATCCCGTGATTTTTTATCTTGAGCAATAATCTTTTGTGTGGAACCTTGTCAAATGCCTTTTGGAAGTCTAAATACACTACGTCCACTGGTTCCCCTTTATCCACCCTGTATGTTACTTCCTCAAAAAACTCAAGCAAATTTGTCAAACATGACTTCCCCTTCATAAAACCATGCTGACTTTGTCCTATTAAATTATGTTTATCCAAATATCCCATTACTGTCTCCTTAATAATGGACTCCAAAATTTTACCAACCACAGATGTTAGGCTAACTGGTCTATAGTTTCCAGCCTTCTGCCTACTACCCTTTTTAAATAAGGGTGTTACATTAGCAGTTTTCCAATCTGCCGGGACCTTTGCTGAGTCCAGGGAGTTTTGGAAAATTATTACCAATGCATCCACAATCCCTACCGCCACTTCCCTCAAGACCCTAGGATGTAAGCCATCAGGTCCAGGGGATTTATCCGCCTTGAGTCCCATTATTTTACTGAGTACCACTTCCTTAGTGATTTTAATCGTATTTAGCTCCCCCCCCCCCCCCATAGCCCCCTGTTTGTCCAGTGTTGGGATATTCTTAGTGTCCTCTACTGTAAAGACTGATACAAAATATTTGTTCAGCGTTTTTGCCATCTCCATGTTTCCCACCATTAATTTCCTGGTCTTATCCTCTAAGGGACCAACATTTACTTCAGCCACCCTTTTTCTTTTTATATAACTATAGAAACTTTTGCTGTCTGTTTTTATATTTTTTGCTAATTTACTTTCATAATCTATCTTCCCTTTCTTAATCAATCATTTAGTTATTTTTTGCTGTCTTTTAAAGACTTCCCAATCTTCTATCCTCCCACTAGATTTGGCTACTTTATATGCCCTTGTTTTTAGTCGGATACTATCCTTAATTACTTTACTTAGCCACGGATGGCTATCTTTTCTTTTACACCCTTTTTTCCTCAGTGGAATATTTTTGGGGGGGAAGTTGTAACATAACTCCTTAAATGTACACCACTGATCATGTACCGTCTTACACTTTAATCTATTTTCCCAATCCACACTACTCAATTCCACTCTCATACCTTCATAGTCTCCTTTATTCAAGCTCAGCACGCTTGTTTGAGATTCAACCTTCTCACCCTCTAATTGAATATGGAATTCAACCATGTTATGGTCACTCATTCCAAGGGGATCCTTTACTAGGACATTTTTAATTAATCCTGTCTCATTACACAGGACCAAATCTAAGGTTGCTTGCCCCCTGGTCAGTTCAGTTACATGCTGCTCAAGAAACCCATCCCTAATACACTCAATGAACTCATCCTCAAGGCTGCCCTGCCCAATTTGATTTGTCCAGTTAATATGATAGTTAAAATCCCCCATAATTATAGCTGTTCCCTTATTACAAGCCTCAACTATTTCCTGATTAATACTCCGTCCAACAGAGTTGCAACTGTTCGGAGGCCTATAGACTACGCCCACTAGTGTTTTTTTCCCCTTATTATTCCTTATCTCCACCCAAACTGTTTCACTATCCTGATCCTTTGACCCAATATCATTTCTCTGTATTACAGTGATTCCTTCCTTTATTAACATAGCCACCCCACCTCCCCTTCCTTCCTGCCTGTCCTTCCTGATTGTTAAATAACCTGGTATGTTTAATTCCCAGTCATGGTCACCCTGCAGCCATGTTTCTGTAATGGCCACAAGATCATACCCATATGTAGTTATTTGTGCCATTAACTCGTCCATTTTGTTACGAATGCTACGTGCATTCAGATAAAGAACTTTCAAATATGTTTTGTGACACTTAGCTCCTGCTTTTTCCCCCTTTTGCTACTTTACCTTTTAATCCATACCTTCTGCCCCTTCCTGACACGCTCTGGTTTTTAATTCCCCCACTGCTACCTAAGCCTATGACCTTCTTCGTTGTCATTTTTATTATTTGCTCTCTAGAAACCTCCCCACCACTAATTAGTTTAAAGCCCTCTCCCACGACTCCAACTTCTTGCTTAGCACTTCACCCTCAATGTAAACTGGCAAGTTTAAAAATGAAACCATCACCTCCTCTGAATATAGCAGAGTCACCTCCAAGAATTTCTCACCAACGTTCAGACTGAGTAATAGTCTTTCCACCTCCTCACGGCCACTGACCATCACCTCGAATCCCACATTTGGCTTAGGTCGGCAGGCAAAGCAGCTTCCCTCGCCACAGTCCTCATGAACCGCCTGGATAATATCCCAAGCTCGAATCTTCTTATCTTCACACTGCACCACCACCGTGTTTTCTTTACCAAACCTCCCGAGGTCCCAGCCCAAATCTTTGGGCCTTTCTTTTTCCTTTCCCACCACAATTTCTTCCCTAATTAAATTCCTCTGGGGAACATTGTCCTCTGAGGGGCCCGGCACTCCGGACCCCTCAGCAGCCATCTGGCTGTTTTTGTGGGCCAAAAAAGGCCCTTAAACCTGAAAACAAACCCCAAAACCCACCACCAACTTTTTACAAAACTCCCTCCAACTCCCAGCTGTAATCAGGCAACCAGTAACACCTGGCTCACTCCTAGCCCCTCCCACCTAGAGAGTGCTACCAACTGAGCCACAGTTGACACTAGCACCTTCTCAAGGGCAATTAGGGATTGGCAATAAATGCTGACCTTGCCTGCAATGCCCGCATCCCATGAATGAATAAATAACAAAACAAAGCAAAAGCAGCATGCTACAGACAGAGCTAAGTAATCCCATAACCAATGGATCAGATAAAAGCTCTGCAGTCCTGCCACATCCAGTTGTCAATGGTGATGGACAATTAAACAACTAATGGGAGAAGGAGGCTCCATGAACATCTGCAAATGTAATGCCCCTATTTAAGAAAGAAGGGAGACAGAAAGCAGGCAACTATCGACCAGTTAGCCTAACATATGTCATTGGGAAAATGCTGGAGTCCATCATTAAGGAAGTGATTGCAGGACATTTAGAAAATCATAATATAGTCAAGCAGAGTTAGTATGGTTTTATGAAAGGGAAATTATGTTTGACAAATTTGCTGGAATTCTTTGAGGATGTAACGAGCAGGGTGGATAAAGGGGAACCAGTAGATGTTGTGTATTTGGATTTCCAGAAGTCATTCAATAAGGTGCCACATAAAAGGTTACTACATAAGATAAGAGCTCACAGGGTTGGGGGTAATATATTAACATGGATAGAGGATTGACTAACTAACAGAAAACAGAAAGTTGGGATAAATGGGTCATTTTCAGATTGACAAACTGTAACTAGTGGGGTGCCACAGGGATCAGTGCTGGGGCCTCAACTATTTACAATCTATATTAATGACTTGGATGAAGGGACTGAGTGTAATGTAGCCAAATTTGCTGATGATACAAAGATAGGTGGGAAAGCAAATTGTGTGGAAGACGCAAAGAATCTCCAAAGGGATATAGATAGGCAAAGTGAGTAGGCAAAAATATGGCAGATGGAGTTTAATGCGGGAAAATGCGAGGTTATCCACCTTGGTAGGAAAAATAAAAAAGCAAATTATTATTTAAATGGGGAGAGATTACAAAATGCTGAGGCACAGAGGGATCTGGGGGTCCTTGTACATGAATCACAAAAAGTTAGCATGTAGGTACAGCAAGTAATTAGGAAGGCAAATGGAGTGTTGGTCTTTATTGCAAAGAGAATGGAATATAAAAGTTAGGGAAGTCCTGTTACAACTGTACAGGGCGTTGGTGAGACCACACCTGGAGTACTGTGTACAGTTTTGGTCTCCTTATTTAAGGAAGGATATACTTGCATTGGAGGCAGTTCACAGAAGGTTTATGAGGTTGATTCCGGAGATGAAGGGGTTGTCTTATGAAGAAAGGTTGAGCAGGTTGGGCCGATACTCATTGGAGTTTAGAAGAATGAGAGGGGATCTTATTGAAACATATAAGATTCTGAAGGGGCTTGACAGAGTAGATGCAGAGAGGATGTTTCCTCTCGTGGGGGAATCTAGAACTAGGGGGCATAATTTCAGAATAAGGGGGCACCCTTTTAAATCAGAAATGAGGAGGAATTTCTTCTCTCAGAGGTTTGTGAATCTTTGGAATTCTCTTCCCCAGAGAGCAGTGGAGGCTGGGTCATTGAATATATTTAAGGTGGAGATAGACAGATTTTTGAACAATAAGGGAGTCAAGGGTTATGGGGAGCGGGCTGGGAAGTGGAGCTGAGCCCAAGATCAGATCAGCCATGACCTTATTGAATGGCGGAGCAGGCTCGAGGGGCCAAATGACCTACTCCTGCTCCTACGTCTTATGTCTTATCCCCATCCTCAATGATGGCAGAGCCCAGCACATGTGCAAAAGACAAGGCTGAAGCATTTGCAACCAGCTTCAGCCAGAAATGCCGAGTGGATGATCAATCTCGTCCTTCTCCTGAGGTCCCCACCATCACAGATGCCAGTCTTCAGCCAACTTGATTCCACGTGATATCAAGAAATGTCTGAGCGCATTGGATACAGCAAAGGCTATGGGCCCTGACAACATCCAGGCTATAGTGGTGAAGGTCTGTGCTCAAGAACTAGCCACACCTCTAGCCAAGCTGTTCCAGTACAGCTACAACACAAGCATCCATCCAACAAAGTGGAAAATTTTTCAGTTATGTCCTGTCCACAAAAAGCAGGACAAATCCAATCTGGCCAATTATCACACCATTAGCCTACTCTCAGTCATCAGCAAAGTGATGGAAGGTGTCGTCAACAGTGCTATCAAGCGACACTCATCAATAACCTGCTCATCGATGCTAACTTTGGCTTCCGCCAGGACTACTTGGCTCCAGACCTCGTTACAGTCTTGGTCCAAACATGGACAAAGGAAACAGAATTCCAGAGGTGAGGTGAGAGTGACTGCCCTTGACATCAAGGCAACATTTGACCGAG
The DNA here is from genome assembly GCF_052327205.1 of Somniosus microcephalus. Taxonomy (NCBI): domain Eukaryota; kingdom Metazoa; phylum Chordata; class Chondrichthyes; order Squaliformes; family Somniosidae; genus Somniosus; species Somniosus microcephalus. The sequence continues at coordinate 257,069,805 of NC_140989.1, forward strand.
TGTGGCACCAAATAGCCCTGGTAAAATTGAAGTCCATGAGAATCGGGGGAAAACTCTCCACTGGCTGGAGTCATACCTAGCACAAAGGAAAATGGTTGTGGTTGTTGGAGGCCAATCATCTCAACCCCAGGACATTACTGCAGGAGTTCCTCAGGGCAGTGTCCTAGGCCCAACTATCTTCAGCTACTTCATCAATGACCTTCCCTCCATCATAAGGTCAGAAGTGTGGATGTTTGCTGATGATTGCAAAAACTTATATTCAGTTCCATTCGCAATTCCTCAGATAATGGGCAGTCTATGCCAACATGTAGCAAGACCTGGATAACATCCAGACTATGCTGATAAGGCTTGAGGGATTGAATGGCCTACTCTTGTCCCTATGTTCCTATGTCTCCTGCTCACTCTAACCCTCCACTCCTGCCTTTTTTCACTTTCTCCCCATCGCATTTCCTGCCCATTTCAAACTCATCTCGTCCATGAGACCCACCTCTTGCAACTTCAATCCCCTACCCACTCTTTCCTTCAGAATCACTGTCATCACACTTCTCCTCAGAAACCTGCTCAGACCCATGTGCCCACTCCATTTTCTGCCCTATATATAATAACCTTTTCCTCCATTAGGTCCTTGAATATGTTGTCACCTCCAATTTCCACACCCATCTCTCCTGTCTGGCTTTCACCTCTCTCACAGCACCAAACTGGACCTTAAATGACATTCTCTATGACTGTGACCATGATGCTTAATCTCCTGGACCTATCTGGTCATTTAATAGAGTTGACGCACCATCCTCTTCCATCATCCAATTCTGTGGGACTGCCCTTGAATGGTTCCATTCCTACTGATCCAAATGTAGCCAGTAGCAATGGTTTCTCTTCTCTTTATCACACTTTCACCTGTGGAGTCCCATAGGGATCGATCCTCCTCTCTCTGATCTATATACGCTGCCCCTTGGTGACATCATCTGCAGACAACAGGGTATGATTATGACACTCAACTCGACTCCTCCATCAGTTTATTCAACTCCTCAGCTGCCCATATACTTGTAGCCAAGTGGGGAAAATGCAGTGAATATTTAAGTCCACTAGATGGCGCGGTTCATTTTCCCCTTTAGTAATTTGAACAAGGAGAAAAGGATTATGGGTAGGACCATGTGATGCCAAAGGAACCTCCCCTTTCTTCACAGCCTCCATTTTCTACATCCAGCGTGAGAGATTTCTTGAGGGAGCTGGGGTGAATATGACTTTTGAAATGAACTTATTCTGTGTTTTCTTGTAAGATATAGCAAGTGATAACGGGACATAAGAATGTATTGCACTATTGGTTTTGTTTTGTATAATGAGTGTTAGCTAACTAACTAACTGCACCTGTGGTTTGCCTCGTGTTCTGTTCTACAGCAAGCCACTGCCGTATTTTATCAACTGTGTTTTCTTGTATTTGCCGTATTTCCGTCTTTTCCATATTTTATACAAATTAAATGTGGTTTTATGTATTTACAACTACATCCTAAGCCTAGAACCCAAGTTATCAATTCAGAATAAAAAACCCCAAAAAAAGAAAGTTTGTGTCCTGTGCTGCTCCATTTCGCCAGGCTACATACTGTTAGACCGCTTGGAGATAATTTTCACTTTTGGTGGGAGTAGGACTGGCTCATGGATTGAGCGCCCGTTATACACACCACTCAATTTAACAGCCTGCACCTAAAGTGAAAGCCACCACACTTGTCTGACTTCAGGTCCTGGATGGATCATGACTTCCTCCTGTTCAACATTGGGCAAACCAAAGCTATGATCGATTGTCCCCGCCACAAACTCGACTCCCTTGCTACAGACTCCATCCCCTCCCCAGCCCTCTCTCAATCTAAACCAGGCAGTTTACAGCCTGGGTTTGTTGTTTGATCCTGGACTGAGCTTTAAACACGCATCTTGCCCATCATTAAGATGACTTACTTCCACCACCGCAACAATGCCCATTCCACCCCTACTTCAGTCCCTCAACTGCTGAAATCCTTAACCATGTCTTTGTCACTTCCTGACTTGGTTATTCTAATGCTGCTCTTTGTTTCCTATTCTGTCCAACACTCTACCACTTGTGTCCTGTCTCAAACAAATTTCATCACTCATGTCCTCGCTGATATTTACTGGCTTCCTGTCCTGCAATGTATTAACCTTAAATTCCTTGCCCTTGTCTTTAAACCAATCCACAGCCTTGCCGCACCCTGCAAATTCCAACAGCTCTATAACCCTTCTGAGCACCCCTGTGCCTCTGACTCCACCCTTGCATTTGTGTCCCCTCCCTTCACCCCACCACTGGAGATAGGGCCTTCAGTCACATCAGTACTGCTGGCTGCAACTCTCTCCCTAGAACTCTCTGCCTCTCCACCACTCTCTCTCTCCACCTTTAAAAGCCTTCTCAAAGCTCATATTTTCAGCCAAACTTTCCACTACATCTCCTAATCTCTTTCTTCCTGGATAGGCATCCATTTCCGTCGTCCATCTGTGAAGCACCTTGGGATGTTTTTGTTTACGTGTCAAAGGCACTTTACAAATTTGAGTTATTGTTTTGCTTCCCTTGCAGTTGGTTATATTCCTTGGCTGTGGAATTTTCACTGTCACCATGAAAATCAGATACTAAATGCAGATAACAACAGCCGTGTTATCATTGGATACAGCACATAAGATATAATCTTATCCAGAGGTGTATTTCCTTTATATACTACTAGCTGGAGTGCCCGGCGGTGCCGAGGGTTTTTTGAGAGCATGTTGTTGTTGGAAGAGAGAGAGAGAGAGTTGGAAGAGAGAGAGACTGGGGGGAGTAGAGAGAGACGGTGGGGGAGAGAGAGAGAGAGAGACTGGGGGGGAGAGAGAGAGAGACTGGGGGGAGAGAGAGACTGGGGGGAAGAGAGAGAGAGAGAGAGAGAGAGGGAAAGAGAGACAGAGAGAGAGAGGTAGAGAGAGACAGAGACAGAGGGAAGGAGAGAGAGAGAGACAGAGAGGGAAGGAGAGAGAGAGGGAAGGAGAGAGAGAGGGAAGGAGAGAAAGGGGAAAGGGGTGGGGGGGGAAGGGGTGGGGGGAAAGGGGTGGGGGGAAGGGGGTGAGGGGGGAAGGGGGGAAGGGGTGGGGGAAGGGGGGTGGGGGAAAGGGGGGGTGGGGGGGAAGGGGGTTGGGGGGAAGGGGGAGGTGGAATGGGGAGGAATGGGGGAGGAATATGGGGGGAAGGGAGGGGGGAAGGGAAAGAGGGGGAGGGGGGAAGGGAAAGGAGGAGGGGGGAAGGGAAAGGAGGAGGGGGGAAGGGAAAGGGGAAGAGGGGGAGGGGGAAGGGAAGGGGAAGGGAAGGGGAGGGGGGAGGGGGGAAGGGGGAAAGGAAGGGGGAAGGGTGGGAAGGGAAGGGGAGGGCGGAAGGGGTGTGTGGGGGGGAAGGGGGGTGTGGGAGGGGGGGAAAGGGGGGGTGGGAAGGGGGTGTGGGGGGAAAGGGGGGTGGGAAGGGGGTGGGGGGAAGGGGGTGTGGGGGAAGGAGGGGGGAAGGGAGGGGGGGAAAGGGAGTGGGGGAGCCAGCAGACCCTCTCCCCTCTGCCAGTGTTGAGAGTTGCGTTGCCGGCAGCGGTTGGAGAAGGCTAGGCCCCGGGGCCTCGGGCACCCACACTGACATGGCCCAGCCGAGCCCAGCGCCCCGGGCAGCCCGAGCTCCGCAGCCGCCGTTCGGCCGCAGGCCACAAAGCACCCGAGCCCAGCACCCGCGATGGCTCCGTGGAGCTCCGTAGCGCCCTGCCAGCCTTTACAAAGATGGTGGCGGTGGCTATGCTCGGCTCAGGCTGCCCCGCCAGCCTTTATAAAGATGGCGGCGATCGCGGGCCGCTTGTTGAGCGGGACAGGAGGTGCCTAGCTCGGGCGTGGCTGGGGAGGAGAGGCCGAGGCTTCGAGGCCTGCAGGCGGGGTAACCCTGGAAGGTTGCGGCGCCCGGCGAGGTAGCAAGTCAAGAGGGGAAAAAAGGGTGAAAGGTAGGAAAATTAATGAGGTTAGAGAAAATATTGACAAATTAATTAACTTTTTTTAAAAACAATTTATTTGTATTTTAAAATCTAGATTTGAAAATAAACACGCAGAAAGTGGGAAAAATAAATGACGAGTTAGGAATCAAGATGTGCAGGTTAGGTTGATTGGCTATGATAAAAATTGACCCTTAGTGTTAGGGGGATTAAATACGTGGGGTTACGGGGATAGGGTGGGATATGTGTTGGTGTAGGGGTTCCGGGGATTGGGAGGGATATGTGTCGGTGCAGGCTCGATGGGCCGAAATGGCCTCTATCTGTACTGTGAGGTTTCTGTGATTTCTGTGAAGATGGCGGCCACTCACCTCAGCTCAGAAGGATTAGGCCCGCCCACACATGCAATGAAATGCCCCCCATGATGCACCGATTGGTTAACCATCAGGTTAATCCCCTGTACGATTGTTCAACCATCACATCACTCAACGCTAATGCGCGGAATGTTGCCGTTTTTTGAAACTTTTATGTATACTGTCAGAACAATTTTCGTCTGACCAAAAAGTAAATATGCCTATTAGAGTCCCCTAATGATAAGCTTTCTTTTGATATAACATATGTGTAGGTACGCTCTATAACGTTTGATTGTATAGCCGGACAGACAGACGGAAAGACAGACAGAAAGACGGAAAGACAGACGGACCGTTTTATATATATAGATAGATAGGCTAGCTGGAGTGCCCGGCGGTGCCGAGGGAACTCAAGAGCCCTGTGTCAGACAGAGAGAGGGGGGGGAAGGAGAGAGAGAGGGGGGGAAGGAGAGAGAGAGGGGGCGAAGGAGAGAGAGAGAGAGAGAGAGGGAAGGAGAGAGAGAGGGAAGGAGAGAGAGGCAGAGAGAGAGGGAGAGAGAGACAGAGAGAGAGAGGGAGAGAGAGACAGAGGGAAGGAGAGAGAGAGACAGAGAGGGAAGGAGAGAGAGAGGGAAGGAGAGAAAGGGGAAAGGGGTGGTGGAAAGGGGTGGGGAGAAGGGGTGGGGGAAAGGGGTGGGGGGAAGGGGTGGGGGAAAGGGGTGGGGGGAAGGGGTGGGGGGAAAGGGGTGGGGGGAAAGGGGTGGGGGAAGGGGTGGGGGGGAAAGGGGTGGGGGAGGGGGGGAAAGGGATGGGGGGAGGGGGGTGGGGGGGAAAGGGGGGGAGGGTGGGGGGGAAGGGGTGGGGAAAGGGGTGGGGGAAAGGGGTGGGGGGAAGGGGCGGGTGGGGAGAAGGGGGAGGGGGGAGGGAATGGGGAGGAATATGGGGGGAAGGGAGGGGAGAGAAAGGGGAAGTGGGGGAAGTGGGGGAAGGGAAGGGGGAGGGGGAAGGGAAGGGAAGGAGGGAAGCGGGGGAGGGGGGAGAGGGGAGGGGAGGGGGGAAGGGAAGGGGGAAGGAAGGGGTGGGAGGGGGGAGGGGGAAGGGAAGGGGTTGAGTGGGGGAAGGGAAGGGGGGAGGGTGGGAAGGGGGGAGGGGGAAGGGGGAGTGGGGGGGAAGGGGTGTGTGGGGGGGAAGGGGGTGTGTGGGAGGGGGCGAAGGGGGTATGGGAAGGGGGTGTGGGGGGGAAGGGGGGTGGGAACGGGGTGGGAGAGGAAAGGGGGGGAAGGGGGGAAAGGGAGGGGGAAGGGGGGAAAGGGAGGGGGGAGCCAACAGACCCTCTCCCCTCTGCCAGTGTTGAGAGTTGCGCTGCCGGCGGCGGTTGGAGAAGGCTAGGCCCCGGGGCCTCGGGCACCCGCACTGACATGGCCCAGCCGAGCCCGGCAGCCCGAGCTCCGCAGCCACCGTTCGGTCGCAGGCCACAAAGCACCCGAGCCCAGCGCCGGCGATGGCTCCGCGGAGCTCCGTACCGCCGCGCCAGCCTTTACAAAGATGGCGGCGGTGGCTATGCTCGGCGCAGGCCCGCCCCGCCAGCCTTTACAAAGATGGCGGCGATCGCAGCCCGCTTGTTGAGAACATAAGAACATAAGAGATAGGAGCAGGAGTAGGCCAATTGGCCCCTCGAGCCTGCTCCGCCATTCAATAAGATCATGGCTGATTTGATCCTAACCGCCAATCCACTATGACAGGACTATCTCCTGAATCTAACAGAATTAGACACACGAAACAGGAGCAGGATCAGGCTACACGGCCCCTGGGCCCGCTCCGCTACCCACAGGGCCATGACCTATCCGAACCTAGACTCATGTCCAAATTCCTGCCCGCTCCCCGTAACCCTTAATTCCCTTTTCTTCTAGGAAACTGTCTATTTCTGTTTTAAATTTATGTGACGATGTAGCTTCGACAGCTTTTTGGGGCAGCATATTCCATTGACCTACCACCCTCTGAGTGAAGTAGTTCCTCCTCATCTCAGTTTTGAAAGAGCAGCCCCTTATTCTAAGACTATGCCCCCTAGTTCTAGTTTCACCCATCATCTGGAACATCCTCCCTGCATCCATCCGATCCAACCCCTTCATAATCTTATATGTTTCAATAAGATCGCCTCTCATTCTTCTGAACTCCAATGAGTAGAGTCCCAATCTACTCAACCTCTCCTCATATGTCCATCCCCTCATCCCCGGGATTAATCGAGTGAACCTTCTTTGTACTGACTCAAGAGCAAGTATGTCTTTTCTTAAGTATGGACACCAAAACTGTATGCAGTGGTGCGGTCTCACCAATACCTTGTACAACTGAAGCAATACCTCCCTATTTTTATATTCTATCCCCCTAGCAATGAAAGCCAACATTCCATTGGCCTTCTTAATCACTTGCTGCACCTGCATACTAATCTTTTGAGTTTCGTGCACCAGGACCCCCAGATCCCTTTGTACTTCAGTACTTTCAAGTTTCTTGCCATTAAGATAATAACTTGCTCTACGATTTTTCCTGCCAAAGTGCATAACCTCACACTTTCCAGTATTGTATTCCATCTGCCAAGTCTCTGCCCACTTACTTAGCCTGTCTATGTCCCCTTGCAGGTTTTTTATGTCCTCCTCTCTCACTACTTTCGCTCCCATCTTAGTATCATCTGCAAACTTTGATATGTTACACTCGGTCCCCTCCTCCAAATCGTTAAGAAAGATTGTAAAGAGTTGGGGACCCAGCACTGACCCCTGCGGAACACCACTGGTTACTGATTGCCAGTCTGAGAATGAACCATTTATCCCAACTCTCTGCCTTCTGTTAGATAGCCAATCCTCTATCCATGCCAGAATATTACCCCCAATCCCGTGATTTTTTATCTTAAGCAATAATCTTTTGTGTGGAACCTTGTCAAATGCCTTTTGGAAGTCTAAATACACTACGTTCCACTGGGTTCACCTTTATCCACCCTATATGTTACTTCCTCAAAGAACTCCAGCAAATTTGTCAAACATGACTTCCCCTTCATAAAACCATGCTGACTTTGTCTTATTAAATTATGATTATCCAAATGTCCTGTTACTGTCTCCTTATTAATGGACTCCAAAATTTTACCTACCACAGATGTTAGGCGAACCGGTCTATAGTTTCCAGCCTTTTGTCTGCTGCCCTTTTTAAATAAGGGTGTTACATTAGCAGTTTTCCAGTCTGCCGGGACCTTTGCTGAGTCCAGGGAGTTTTGGAAGATTATTACCAATGCATCCACAATCCCTACCGCCACTTCCCTCAAGACCCTAGGATGTAAGCCATCAGGTCCAGGTGATTTATCCACCTTGAGTCCCATTATTTTACCGAGTACCACTTCCTTAGTGATTTTGATCGTGTTTATCTCCTCCCCCCCTATAGCCCCCTGCTTGTCAAGTGTTGGGATATTCTACTGTAAAGACTGATACAAAATATTCATTCAGTGTTTTTGCCATCTCCATATTTCCCACCATTAATTTCCCGGTCTCATCCTCTAAGGGGCCAACATTTACTTTAGCCACCCTTTTACTTTTTATATAACTATAAAAACTCTTACTATCTGTCTTTATATTTTTTGCTAATTTACTTTCATAATCTATCTTCCCTTTCTTAATCAATCTTTTTGTTATTTTTTGCTGTCTTTTAAAGTTTTCCCAATCCTCTATCCTCCCACTATATTTGGCTACCTTATATGCCCTTGTTTTTAGTCGAATACTATCCTTAATTTCTTTAGTTAGCCACGGATGGCTGTCTTTTCTTTTACACCCTTTTTTTCTCAGCAGAATATACTTTTTTTGGAAGTTGTAAAATAACTCCTTAAATGTACACCACTGATCATGTATCGTCTTATCCTTTAACCTATTTTCCCAATCCACTTTACTCAATTCCGCTCTCATACCCTCATAGTCTCCTTTATTCAAGTTTAGCATGCTTGTTTGAGATACAACCTCCTCACCCTCTAACTGAATATGGAATTCAACCATGTTATGGTCACTCATTCCAAGGGGATCCTTTACTAGGACATTTTTAATTAATCCTGTCTCGTTACACAGGACCAGATCTAAGGTTGCTTGCCCCCTGGTTGGTTCAGTTACATACTGCTCAAGAAACCCATCCCTAATACATTCAATGAACTCATCCTCAAGGCAGCCCTGCCCAATTTGATTCGTCCAATTTATATGATAGTTAAAATCCCCCATAATTATAGATGTTCCCTTATTACAAGCCTCAACTATTTCCTGATTGATACTCCGTCCAACCGAGTTGCGACTGTTCGGAGGCCTATATACTACGCCCACTAGTGTTTTTTTCCCCTTATTATTCCTTATCTCCACCCAAACTGTTTCATTATCCTGATCTTTTGAGCCAATATCATTTCTCTGTATTACAGTGATTCCTTCCTTTATTAACATAGCCACCCCACCTCCCCTCCCTTCCTGCCTGTCCTTCCTGATTGTTAAATAACCTGGTATGTTTAATTCCCAGGCATTGTCACCCTGTAGCCATGTTTCTGTAATGGCCACAAGATCATACCCATATGTAGCTATTTGTGCCTTTAACTCGTCTATTTTGTTACGAATGCTACGTGCATTCAGATAGAGAACTTTCAAATATGTTTTGTGACACTTAGTTCCTGCTTTTGCCCTTTTTATTACTTTACCTTTTACTCCACACCTTCTGCCCCTTCCTGACATGCTCTGGTTTTTAATTTCCCCACTGCTACCTAAGTCTTTGACCTTCTCTGTTGTCATTTTTATTATTTGTTCTCTAGGAAGCTCCCCCCCCACTAGTTAGTTTAAAGCCCTCTCTACAGCCCTAGTTATATGATCCGCCAGGACTCTAGTCCCAGCACTGGCCAAGTGAAGCCCGTCCCAACGGAACAGCTCCCTCCTGCCCCAGTACTGGTGCCAGTGTCCCAGGAAGCAAAACCCATTTCTCCCACACCAGTCTTTGAGCCACGCATTTAACTCTCTAATTTTATTTGTCCTAGCCAAATTCGCTCGTGGCTCAGGTAATAATCCAGAGATTATTACCCTTGTGGTTCTGCTTTTTAATTTGGCCCCTAGCTGCTCAAACTCCCTCAGCAGAACCTCCTTCCTTGTCCTATCTATGTCATTGGTACCAACATGGACCACGACAACTGGATCCTCCCCCTCCCACTCCAAGTTTCTCTCCAGCCCAGAGGAGGTGTCCTTAATTAACTTTTTTTTAAAACAATTTAATTGTGTTTTAAAAGCAACTTTTTTTTGCTGGAAATCTAGATTTGAAAATAAACACGCAGAAAGTGGGAAAAATAAAGGAATAGTTAGGAATCAAGATGGCGGCCACTCACCTCAGCTCAGAAGGATTAGGCCCGCCCACACACGCAATGAAACGCCCCCCGTGATGCACCGATTGGGCAACCATCAGGTTAATCCCCTGTACGATTGGTCAACCATCACGTCACTCAACGCTAATGAGCGGAATGTTGCCGTTTTTTGAAACTTTTTTGTATACTGTCTGAACAATTTTTGTCTGACCAAAAAGGAAATACGCCTATTAGAGTCCCCTAATGCTAACTTTTCTTTTGATATAACATGTGTGTAGGTACGCTCTATAACTTTTGATTGTATAGCCGGACAGACAGAGAGACAGAAAGATAGAAAGACGGAAAGACAGACAGACCGTTTTATATATATAGACTAGCTGGAGTGCCCGGCGGTGCCGAGGCTTTTTCGAGGGCATGTTGTTTTTGGAAGAGAGAGAGCGACTGGGGGGGAAGAGAGAGAGCGACTGGGGGGGAAGAGAGAGAGCGACTGGGGGGGAAGTGAGAGCGCAACGGGGGTAAGAGAGAGAGTGACTGGGGGGGAAGAGAGAGTGTGACTGGGGGGGGAAGAGAGAGAGCGACTGGGAGGGGAGAGAGAGCGCGACTGGGGGGAAGAGAGAGCGCGACTGGGGGAAGGGGGGGAAGGGGGAAGGGGGGGAAAGGGGGGTGAAGGGGAAGGGGAAGAGAGAGCGTGACTGGGGGGAAGGGAGGGGGAGTGGGGGGAAGGGAGGGGGAGGGGAAGGGAGGGGGAGGGGGGCAGGGGGAGGGGGGAGGGGGAGAGGGGAGGGGGAGCGGGCGGAGGGGGAGGGGGTAGGAAGGGGAGGAAGGGGGGGAGGGGGAGGGGAAGGGAGGGGGAGGGGGAGGGGGAGGGGAGGGGGGGAGGAAGGGGAGGAAGGGGGAGGGGGGGTGAAGGGGAGGGGGAGGGAGTGGAGGGGGGAAGGGGAGGGGGAGGGGGGAAGGGAAGGGGGGAGGGGAGGGAAGGGGAGGGAAGGGGGGAGGGAAGGGGGGAGGGGAGGGGGGGTGGGGGAGGTGGGGGAAGGAGGGGGGGAGAAAGGGAGGGGGGGAGAAAGGGAGTGGGGGAGCCAGCAGAGCCTCTCCCCTCTGCCGGCGATGGCTCCGCTGAGCTCCGTGCCGCCCCACGCACTGACATGCCGAGCGCAGCACCCCGGTGAGCCCGAGCCCCCCCTCCCGAGGCCGTGCCTGAGACAGCCGATTGCGGCTGACCGGGCCCGGTTGCCTTGGTAACCCTCCTGCCCTCTCCGCCTCCCGATCTCCGGGACCGGGCCTGGGCCTGAGCGGCTTGAGACAGCCGATTGCGGCTGGTGAGCCCGGTTGCCGGGGTAACCCTCTCCGCTCCCCCTCCCCTCCCGAGCCCCGCACCCCCCCCTAACCTGCTCGCTTCCCTCTGACCACGCTCTGTGTGGAGGTGCGCGTGCGCCGTGCAGCGCGAGCGCGAATGAAGTGAGGAGCTTGCAGTGAGCCCAGCCAGCCTTTACCAAGATGGCAGGCCGCTGGTTCGGAATCGGGCCCAGCGGGATGGCCGGTGCGTAGCTCAGGCGTGGCTGGGCAACAGATGCCCAGGCTTCGAGGCCTACCTGCAAAAACGGGGAAAGGTAGGAAAATTAATGAGATTAGATAAAAGATTTAGAAAATAATTAACTTTTTTTATAAACAATATGGCCTAGAAATTCAGTTCGTTGCGCCAGCCGGTAGCGCCTTAGGAGGAGGAGATGTTGGGCGCTAGGCGGCTAGCGGCCGGGCGCAGCGCGATCTGCACCTCTCCCCAACTTCACTCACGATTTAGCGGCGGCGCAAAGTCTTTGCGCGCGCTCAGCTGCGCGCGCAGATCCTGACGTCATTTCCTCGTGCAACGCCCTTTGTGCGCCCCAAACTGGAAATTCAGTCGCGATGCCCCATTGTGCGCCTGGCGCCCCTAGCGACTGGTAGCGTGGAACGGTGCTCAGTCGATGCGGGGCGCGGGGTGCGCAAATTAAAGGGCACTCCTCCTGCACTATAAAAGGCTGCCATTTCGCAGCACTCCTTCTTGAGAGACGGATCTTTGCAGAGAGACCAAGGTAGAGAGCTTTCTGCTTTGGCTCAACACTCGGACAGGTACTTGTGGCTTCAGGCCACAGCTTTCCACTTGTCTTTGCCTTCATTGACATATCATTGTTTGCTAACATATTATGGGGGCTGCAATGGGTGCAAACGCTGGCCTTCTCCATTGCATCCAAAGGGCTCACAGACGCCGTGAGAGAGTGGCAGTCCTGGCTAGATGGAGAGGGGGCAACAGGCGTCGGGAACGGAGGCCTTACCCACCCAGGGTATACCGCCAGCAGTTCTCCTATCTCAACATGTCTGACGAGCAGTGTGTTCGGAGGCTGCGATTCCGAAGGGAGGTGTTCACAGAGATCTGCCACCTGCTTGGCGGTGATCTACAGCCACATCTGAGGAGCAGGACGTCTCTGTCGGTGGCAGTGAAGGTGACGGTGGCTCTCAACTTCAATGCCACCGGCTCCTTCCAATCCGCTACTGGGGACATTTCCAACATCTCCCAGTTCGCCGTGCATTGCTGCATCCGCCAGGTGACCAATGCCCTTTTCAAAAGGAGACGTCAGTTCATCTCCTTCTCCATGGCCCTTGCCAAGCAGCAACAGCATGCAATGGGCTTTGCAGCATTCGCAGGCTTCCCCATGGTGCAGGGCGCCATTGACTGCACACATGTGGCTTTGCGGGCACCTCTGGAGAATTCCGAGGATTACCGCAACCAGAAGGGCTACCATTCGCTCAACGTCCAGCTGGTGTGTGACCACAGGCAGCTCATCCTAGCTGTCAATGCCCGCTTTCCAGGCAGCAGCCACGATGCCTTCATCCTGCGCCAGACCTCGGTGGCAGACATGTTCCAGGCCCAGCCTCACCCACGAGGATGGCTTCTCAGGGACAAAGGCTATCCTTTGTGTACCTGGCTGATGACCCCGCTCCGTGCGCCCAGCACCCCTGCTGAAGAGGGATACAACGATAGCCATCAAGCGACCAGGAACATCATTGAGCAAACAATCGGCGTCCTGAAGCAACGGTTCCGCTGTCTGGATCGTTCCGGTGGAGCCCTACAATATTCGCCGGAGCGAGTCTCCCATTTCGTGGTCGTTTGCTGCATGCTGCACAACCTGGCTATCTGCAGGACTCAGCCACTGCCAGCAGAGATTGGAGGACCACCTGACGAGGAGGAGGAGGAGGAGGAGGAGGACCAGCACAGGAGGAAGGCAGAAAGTGCAAGGGCCGCCCGTCGCCGGCTTATTGAACGTCGGTTCTAGGCCCCCTCTCAGGGAATGGCTTGTGCCAATGTCAGCAGATGAATGTAGCCGCTCCACAAGCCCTCAGCCGAGCAGGGCAACCAGGACTTGACAAAAAAACCATGCACAGTGCAATTTAAGAACATTAATTTATTGCAAACCTCTGCCCTTCCCACATTACAACCTCATGTGGAGAAGCCCCCTCCAAAAACACAAAACTAACAGTCTCGGCCTTACAAAAACTGAAAAAGACACCAGTCTCGGCCGTACAAAAACAAAGAAAGACACCAGTCTCGGCCTTACAAAAACAAAGAAAGACACCAGTCTCGACCTTACAAAAACACAACTACACCAGTCTCAGCCTTTCAACAACCACAAAGCATTTGTGCAGACCTTCTACTTTTTGCCCTGCGAGGGCGATGCCTTTCGCATCCTTGCCTGGCCCCTGCCCGCCCTGCAGCTCCTCCTCAATGGGAGCCCAGTGGCTGCAGCAAGGCTGGGGGAAGGCTGCTGAGGGTCAGATGGCGAGACGGCAGATGCCCTTGGGGGTCGGCCTGCACCAGCTCTGGCCCTGGCGGGGCCGGCTGCTGACTGCTCCAACTCTGCTTGGGCGGCAGCAGTCTGTCCAGCGGCTCGTGGCAGCTGCAATGGCGGAGTGGCAGTGTCGGCTGCAGGAATGGTGCCAACCTGACAGGTCGCAGGTGCTCCCTGGTCGCCTGATACATTGGCACTCGCACGGGCCAGCACTGCAGCATGCGCAGCAAACAGCTGAAGAACAGACTGCTGGGCTGCTGCTGCGCGGCGAGTGCCCTGGCAATGCCTGGCTGATCCAGCGAGGGTGGCAGCAGTTAGTGCCCGTGTGGCCCTGGTCTGTGTCCGCATGACAACAGCCAGTGAATGGACGGCACGACTGAGCACTTGGCTCGAAGCCGCCTGTGCTGCCGCGAAGTCCTGCAGACTCCTGGCCTGTGCTGCACTGAATTGATCCAGACTCCTGGCCTGTGCTGCTCCAAATTGCTGCACACTCCTTGACAAAGACTCAATGGAGTCAGGCATCCTTGCCACTGCAGCCATGAGCTCATTGTGCCTGCGCTCAGCCTGGACGGCCATTTCCTCCAGGAGCCGCACCTCCTCTGCGCTGACCGTCGCAGGACTGGAGGCCGCACTCACCCTCTGGGGAGAAGTCCGCCGAGCTTCCCCACCCCTCCCGCGTTGCTGCAGCCCGCTGGGCCCCGGAGCTTCACTCTCCTCCGACCCTTCCCCCCGGCTCCCCTCCAGGGAAGACGTGTCCCCTTCATCGCCATGGGCTGGCGCGGCTGAGGGTGGCACGGATGGGCCGGCTTCCTCTTCCTCCTCCCCTAGTTCGGAAGCACTGACAGTGGCAGCTTGAGGGCCCGCCTCCTCGCCTGGCGATTCACCATCTGAAAGCAGGAAGGCACAAGAGTAGCTTTAGAGTGAGGACAGGGCGGCAGCGAGAGAGGCATGAGTGCTGCCATTCACTGCATTGGTCGGACAGTGGCAAAGGATGCTGATCTGAGGTGCAAGTGGAACGAGAGAGGTCAAAAAGGTGATGCCCTTACCATTGGTGCCCAGAACAGGGTCGGCATCTCCACTGGCGACGGGGCCAATCAGCCAGCCTGCCATAATGCGCTCCACACGCTGGTCGAGGTCGGAGAGCTCTTTGACGTCAGGACGGCCTCCCCCGGTCTCACTTCGTTTCCGCCGGTTGTGCGCCACCTTGGCCTGCAAGAGAAAGGACGGCCTCTAAGTACAGTGTGAAGCCCTGATCTTGTCTGCACTGCCTCCCATGGTCGAATAGCTTGTACAGTGTGAAGCCCTGATCTTGTCTGCAATGCCTCCCATGGTCGAATAACTTGTACAGTGTGTAAAGTGCTGAATGTGCAAGTGATTTACATGACAGTCCCATAGCTGCTGGATGAGGGCTGGCCATTAGGGCTTTCAGGTCCCTTTGCCCATAAAGTGAGGTGCACATGCAGGGATGAGGAGGACACTGGAAAGGGTACTCACCCTGACAACCCGAGTGAGGTCGTTGAACTTTTTCCGGCATTGCACAGGAGTCCTGGCAACCACGCTG